>NW_027397066.1:143476344-143796981 GCF_003265705.2 Callorhinus ursinus | reverse complement strand
GGTTAGCCTGGTGATGGATATTAAAGAGGGCACGTTCTGCGTGGAGCACTGGGTGTTATATGCAAACAATGAATCATGGAACACTACATCAAAAACTAATGATGTAATGTGTGGTGATTAATATAACAATAAAAAAAAATAAAATCTTAAAAAAAAAGAAAACAGAATTTAAAATGTAAAACACAAATTAAGAGTTTTTCCAAAAAACATGAAGGCAGAAAGATGAAGGACATGGTGATGATTTGAACAAAACAATGAATAAACTTCAGCTGATAGATATATATATATATGAACCTGCACTCAGTCCAGATAGTTTTATAAATGAGTACCAAACTTTTAAGGCCTCTTTATTATGTCTACACTGTCTTGGAGAATAGAAAAAAGCGAAAGTTTCCCCAACTCATCTTAGGAGACTACAAAGTTTCTTCATATCAAAATCAGAGCATCACAGGAAGAGAAGACAAAATTATAAGCCAGTTTTACTAATAAACATAGGTTTTTAAAATTCTCCATAAAATGCTAGTAAATCAAATCCAGCAATGTATAAAACAATAAGACATCATGACCAATACAAGGTGTAGGATGTTTTAACATAAGAAAATTAGAAAATACAACTCAACACATTATCAGATTAAAGAAGATAAACCATCTCAGTAAAGCAGAAAATGCACTAGATGGAATTCAGCATTCATTCATAATTTATAAAAAAAGAAATTTAGTCAACTAAGACTAGAAGGGAATTTCCTTAAAATAATGAAGATATCAATCAAAAATCTACATCACCCATAATACTTAATGTTGAAATGATAAACCTTTTTTTTTTTAAAACGAAGGTACAAACATGCCAAGTATCAACATCTATTCAACATCGCATTGGAGATCTTGGCTGCACAGTAAGACAAGGAGACAATAGAAGGGCCTAGAAAGGAAGAAGCCAAACCATCATTTATCACAAATAGCATTAGTTTCTACATTGAAAATCCAAGAGAATCTACAGAAAGATTATTCAAATTTATTAAACATATTTTGTCTTATGTATGAGTATGCCCATGTGTGTCCAGTGGATCTCATTGCCTTCCCTCTACCAAATCTGACACCACATGTGCTATAACCAGTGGAGAAGGAAAGAGATAGGGACCCTGCTTTCACAGCTTACAACTAGTGAAGGAGACAGGCAGTTAAACAAAAGGATAATAATAAAGTGAATTAAGTGTTATCATAGAGGGAGAATTTGTAGGAAGAGCCTCTAATCCTATGCAAAGAGAGGAAGGGGGTCAAATAAATCTTCCCCGAAGAATTGATATGTGAGCTGGAATTGAAATGAAGCTGAAAAGCAATAAGGCAAAGAGCCTGGGAAGAGCATTCTAGCAGAGAGAGGGTTGGTCAGAGATGTAGCTAGCAGAGGATGGTAAAGAAGTTCTGCACAACAGATGTGGGGAGATAGGGGGGTTGGGAACAGTCAGGTGAAGGGCCTTGGAAACCATGGTGAGTAGTGTGAGCATTATCCTAAGGGCAATGGATGCCGTCCAGACCTTTTGAGCGGTTTGCATTTTAGAAAAACAACTCTGGCTGCTGTGTGGCGAATAAATGAGGAGAGGGTGTGCCAGACTGAAGCTAAGGAGACTGGTTTGGAGGAAATTGCAATATTCTAGGCAAGAGACAATGGTAGTCTATGCCAAGGTAGAGGCTGAGAGGAGCTGGATAGGTTTGGGATATATTCAGAAGACAGGGTCGTAGGACTAAGAGACTGGTTGAATGCAATGTGTGAGGGAGGAATGACATTCAAGTATCTTGCTAGGGTGTACCAAAGACCGGAAACAAATGCACTCAAATGTTCAAATCATCTATTAGTTGTAAACTTATGGATAATTGTTGCGTTCTTCTTTATATTCTTTCTTTCCTAGTTTTGTTTTAAATACTTTTTTTTTTTTTAGGGGTGCCTGCGTGGCTCAGACGGTTAAGTGTCTGCCTTTGGCTCGGGTCATGATCCTAGGGTCCCGGGATCGAGCCCCATATTGGGCTCCCTGCTGAGCAGGGAGTCTGCTTCTCCCTCTCCCTCTGCCTGCTGCTTCCCCTGCTTGTGCTCTCTCTCTCTGTCAAATAAATAAATAAAATCTTTAAAAAAAAATACTTTTTTATAAAAATGTATGCTCCAGATCAATGCAGGGCCTGAACTCACAACCTTGAGATCAAGACCTAAGCTGAGGTGCACCTGGGTGGCTCGGTCAGTTAAGTGTCTGCCTTCGGCTCAGGTCATGATCCTGGGGTCCTGGGATAGGGCTCCCTGCTCGGCAGGGAGTCTGCTTCTCCCTCTGTCCTCCCCCTGCTTATGTGCTCTCTCTGTCTCATTCTCTCTCAAATAAATAAATAAAATCTTAAAAAAAAAAAGACCTGAGCTGAGATCAAGAGTCAAACTCAACCGAGTGAGCCACCCAGGTGCCCCATCCCAGTTTTCCATGCAGTATTTATTCCTTTCCTAATCAAGAGAAGATTATGAATAACTCTTTTCTTTTCTTTCTTTCTTTCTTTTTTTTTGAATAACTATTTTCTTGTTCCTAACATCAAATCCTTAGGACTCAGCTCTCTTCTAGGAGAACTATTATAAGGCATACTCACAGAATGATGGGTTGGTCATGTGCTATTCTCCCATATAATCTATTTTGCTTTTTATTGGTGGTTGCTGATGGCAATTTGTAATTCTGAAGGACTGCCTGGTGTGGAAGCTGGCAACTAATATGAAAAAGTGGGAAAAGCCCAAGTTTTGCAGAGACAGGGAACTCTACTGCTTACCAGTTTAGTAGTCTTGGGAAAGTCGCCTAATGTCTCTGGAAATACCACCTCTCACACTTTCAGTGTCAAGTGTAATAATGTGTGTGAAAGCACTCGTCAAACGCCATACAGATGTTAGTAGTTATGTGGCACTGTCTACAGGTAAAGTCCAAACACCTTTCCTGGCATTTTGATCCTTGAACAACTTTCCTGAAATTAACCTTCCCTTTCTGTCTTCTCACACCTCATTCTTCTGTTCAGTATTCCCCATAACTCTGCTATACTCACCCTATACTCACTTTCTCAGCTCCTTGTATATTTAGGTATTTGCAAAGAGTGAGGTGGTGGTGCACATATTTTTAAGATGATGCCTTATAGTTTAAGTGTTCATATGTCCTGGATTGTCTGTTGTCCTGGCATCTCATATATTTTACATTTATCTTGAATAACTGTGTCCTTTACTATGCTTAGCTTTAGAAACTTTAGACCTCCTTGGTCTGCTAAATCCTGGTGGACTTTGGACTTGATCCCACGGGGCTCAGGCTTCAAACAAATGCTCTCTCTAAACTTCAGTCTACTCATCTGTAAATTAGAAGTAAGAATATCCACCTTGTAGTGATGAGGAATCATATTCACAAAGTGACTGGCACATAGTAGGTCTCAATAAATCCATACCATTATTCTAGAGGTGCTGTAGTAATTAGTCTGATGATTTTTTATTTTCAGAAAATAAGCAAAAATATATTATCGTCATCAATATGACCAGCTTTTTGGTGAAGGAGGGATATGGATGTTTTTTTAAGATTTCCTTATTTATTTTAGAGAGTGAGAGAGAGAGAATGAGCAGGAGGGGCAGGGGGAGAGGGAGAGAGAATTTCAAGCAGACTCCATGCTGAGCACCGAGCCTGACACAGGGCTCGATCTCACAACCCTGAGATCATGACCTGAACTGACACCACGAGTCGGTGGCTCAAGCAACTGCACCAACCAGGGGCCCCGGGATATGGATTTATATTTAAAAAATATTTTACATATTTTTACATAATGTACAATTTTCTGTGCCCAGTCTACATAATTCTTTCATAAATTCACTAGAGTAACCCAAGTAAAGGTCAACTATTCAATTAAGACAAGAAGTCTCCCAGATCTTCAGCACCCACGGAGGAAGTTACCAATGGAAAACCTCATCCTTTCACGCATTACTCCTCTCAACCTATTTTGTGGTTCATACTAGGTTTTCAGATGTGATGGATAAAACTCAGTGAAGCTGGGAGGAAGGAACCAGAGGAAAATTTATCCATCAAACTTCATCACTTCCTGACGTAGGATGACATACACTTTCAATTAACATGTTCCCTGGGAAAGTATATAATAAAAAAGAAGCAGGCACTGTACAAATAAATATAAACTGCTTCTTTACAGTTATATTAAAGTTAGGTTTCACCCTTTCAAACATCCAGACTGTGAGCTGGGTCTCAAAATCTTCCAAAGCTACTTCCTCCCTTGGGTAAGAAAGTGTCAACAGTAGCAGCTGCTGAGGGCTTCCAAGGGCAGGCGCAGGGATCCTCACCCTGCACCAGTCAGTCACCAAGGGAGACCAAAGACCTGGAGGTGCCAACTGACTCTTAGCGGTGGGGAAGGTCCAGGGCTGGGCTTCTGGGACAATGTGACATCTTTCAATTGGCCTTTGGGGGAAACAAACATTTTTTTGCCCTTTTCTAAGACCAGGGAGGCAAAATTCCAAAATTCCAAAATTCCTTCAGCCATTGTTCCTCGAATTCTGGCAAACAGTGGTATCCTGCAGGTGCTCGTGTAGCCTGCCTCGTGGGGACATTCAACCGGGAAGCAGGTCCATGAACAGGACAGAACCACACAGGCACAGCGACGTGAGGAAAACCCCAAAGAATCGGTCAACGCAGACATGATCTTTCTTTCGTAAGTAGAAATGTTCCTTTGGATTTCCTTTCCCAGGGATGATTTAACTTCATCTATAATTCCTTTTTCTGTCTCTGCTTGGGCAGCCCTGTGAAAGTAAGTCAAATTAATCTATTAATATGGCCATGTTAATTGTATCCTCATAGATGGCCTTCTTGCCCATAATCTACTTGGGTAATTTCAAGAACTTATTTCCCTTTTAATTTCCTTTTCTGCTTTCTGATGTCTTCCTCTGACACTTAAAAATATATATATTATTTATTTACAAACAGGAATTGTTTGTAGATGGTTTTCTTCCCCCAGAAAAGAAATTTCCAGGATAGGCTGTAAATTAAGATAATCAGATGCGGTATTTCCTGGAGATGAATCTCAGGGTTTTAAATGTTTTAGGGACTTTACTTAGGGCTTTTAAGACCCTCCAAACTATGTCTTCATCTCACCTCTATTTTTAGGTCTCGAAGGGTGAAAGCACTTGTCTATAAAAAACGAAATGGGATCCAAGAGAATTAGATGTAGTGGGTCTCCAGGAGAGTACACCCCATAGAACATGAGAAAGCCAGTCACATGCGCAGGCAGTGAGTCCGAGGCCTTTTGGCTGCAATTCAAGTGAGCATATCACTGGCCTGGAGCCAGAATCATGAGCTGCAGAAACCATTTGCACTTTGGACTGATTGGAAAGTGCGGGTGGATGTTGAAGCGTGCACATACAGGTCAGCTCTGCAGCACTCGCATGCCTTCCACTTGGAGTCCAGGATCACGTGCTCTTTTTCTTCTCATTCAGTGGACTTAGGCATAGTCCCATTTCTGTGCTTCAGTTTTTAACAGAAGAATTGGCACAATTCCTCTATTCCTATACTTCACTGCCAGAGAAGTATTTGAATAGATTTCATTAATTTATGAGCTGAAAAACCATATAAACTGTTTGTAGCTCCTTGGGTGAGACATGAAGTTGGGCGGTGACATTTTATATGCATCAGAGGCCCGAAGCGTAAGTCCTCCGGTTTTGATATCTCTTTGTTTTACCACATCGTGACGGAACAAAGGGGCAGGATTTAAAAAGCACAGGCTTTGGTGACAAAAGCAGCTCTACTGCTTATCAACTGTGAGATGTCTGGTAAGCAGTTCCTTTGTGCTCCCCAGTTTACTGGGGATAACACAGAATTTCCTTAGGTTATTGGGAAGTTCTCCCAGTAACAATACTTGGCTGATGATAGGCAGTCAGAAAATATTAGGTTCTTTTCCTTACCCTCAGTTTTGACCCAACAGTTCTGAAAAATGTTCTTCCAGCCCATTCATTAAACAAAAACCAAATGATCCTTTTTGAACACCAGAAATGTACAAGAGTACAAACACAATCCCCATCATGTGCTCAGTATTGTTAGGCACAGTTAAGAATATTTAAAAACTATACAATATATAAATAATACTTAAAACTCAATAGTCAAAAGGCAACCCAGTCATCCAGAATATATAAGAACACCTACAACTCAACAACAAAAAGACCAACAATCCAATAAAAAAAATGAGCAAGAGGGGTGCCTGGATGGCTCAGTTGGTTGGGGTCTGACTCTTGGTTTCAGCTCAGGTCACGATCTCAGGGTCCTGAGATTGAGCCCCGTGTCAGGCTCCCTGCTCAGTGGGGTCTGCTTGTCCCTCTCCCTCTGCTCCTCCCCCCACGTGCTCATTCCCTCTCTCTCTCTCATAAATAAATAAAACCTTAAAAAAAAAGGGCAAGAGAAAAGAGACATTTCTCCAAAGAAGACAACTAACAAGCACAAGAAAAGATGCTCAACTTCACTGGCCATCAGGGAAATGCAAATCATAATCACAGTGAGTTACCACTTCACATTTAGGATGATTATCATTAAAAAAACAGATAATGATAAGTGTTAGAAAGGATGTAGATTAGGTGGTGTGCCTATACACTGCTGATGGGAATGTAAAATGGTGCAGCTATTTTGGAAAACAGTCTGGCATTTCCTCAAAAGTTTAAATATAGAGTCACTATATGACTCAGCAATCCTACTCCTAGTATATACCCAAGAAAAATGAAAACATGTCCTCACAAAAACTTGTACATGAATCTCCATAGCATCATTATTCAAAGGACTCAGGAGTGGAAACAACCCAAATGTCCACCAGCTGATGAATGGAGAAACCCAGTATGGTGTACCCATATAATGGAATATTATTTACCAAGAAAAATGAAGTCCCGATGCCTGCTATAACTTGGACAACCCTTGAAGACATTAAAATGCAAGATATCCATAACAAAAGATTATATATTGTATAATTGCATTTATATAAAATGTCTGGAGTAGATTAATGTATGGAAATAGAAAGTAGATTACTGGTTGCCTAGGGTAGGGTTGAGGGAGTTTTGAGAGAGTATATTAGTTTCCTAGACTTGCCATAACAACGAGCCACAAACTGGGGGGCTTAGAAAAACAGAAATTTATTCTCTCACAGTCCATAGTCAGTGTTGGCAGGGCCATACTTCCTCCAAAGGACCTAGGGATGAAGGTCCTAAGCACCTACGAAATAATCCTTCCTTACCTCACCTAGCTCTGGTTCCCTGAAATCTTTGTCTTTTCTTGGTTTGTAGAAGCAGCGTTCCAATCTCTGTCTCTGTCTTCACATGGACTTCTTCGCATGTGCCTGTAGCTCTGCATCCAAATTTCCCTCTCCTTATAAGGACACCAAGTCATGTTGGATTTAAGGCCCTCCCCAATCCAATGTGGCCTCATCTTAACTTGATTACATCTGCAAAGACCATTTCCAGTTAGGCCACATTCATAGGATCTGGGGGTTAGGACTTGAACATGTCTCTTGGGGGACACAATTCAACTCACAACTTGGAGAAATGGGGACTGACTGCTGATGGGTACAGTGTTTCTTTTGGGGATAATGAAAATGTCCTAAAATTGATTGTGATAATGGTTGCCCAACCGGATGAAAATACTAAAAACCATTAATTATACGCTTTAAGTAGGTGAGTTGTTAGGTATGAGAATTATATTTCCATAAGGCAGTTATTTAAAAGCTAAACTCTAAAACATGGTCCCTGTCCTCCTATGGTTTACAGTCAAATTAAGAAAACCAGTTTGTTCATGGGAAACAAGTGAACTACAGAAGTCACAATACAATGAAATGTCATCATGCAGTGTGATGACTGACCTTGTAGATGCCTAGAACAGAGGATGAATGAGAGCAGCATAATCCCAGAGAGCTTCATATGGAATCTTGAAATATGAGTAGGGTTTAAAATTACTTCTTGGGGATTTAGAATGGCTAAAATTCCCCCATTGCTCAGTGCTCTTTGGTCACCAGCTATTTACACGGAGGGTCTCCTCTGTTCTGAACACTCCTCCCGCACTGGGTCCCAGGGGCCCACCTCTGGCTTCTGTACTAGGCCCCAGTCCCAGGCCTTTGCGGAGCACCGGCCCCCCCCACCCCGCCCAGGGGGCGGGGGGAAGGGGGGTTGACTTGGCAAAAACAGACTTCGTGTGAGTCAGTAGAGCCTGGGAGGGCGGTTTGCTGGTCATTTTAGATGCTCCTCTGGGAAGAATTAGAGAGAAGGAAATTCTCTCTGTGTAACCGGCAGTAAGGAGCAGTCCAGGCTAGTCTCCTGCCAGTTTGTGTAAAATGTAAACTCCTGAGTCCCACTTTCAGAGAGTCTGATTAATGTGTCTGTGGAGGGGGCCGGGAATGAACGTTTTTAACAAACACCTACAGTGATTCTCATATAGGGGTGACTTTGAGAAACAATGCAATAGAATCCCCAAGCTGAAAATCAGGATCAAAGAGAAGAAAGCATATAAAAATGGTAGCTGAATGGGTCAATGCAGTGTGTCTAATGCAGCTTAACTTTATTTGAGGTCTTTAGCAACTCTTGCAGAAAAAGGGAAAGATGATAATTTACATGGTTCTCATTATTGGAAAGATGAACATGTACTCTTCCTCAGGAGAAAAGTGTTTTCCTCATACTAGATACTGAAAAATATTTTTTAGATGTGGTCTTTACAGAAGAGATGCCCAGGCTCACTCGTAGGCTGCTTGCAGGGCTGGGCACAGAAAGGGGTGTTTGCTGGGTGGGAGGTTATTACCAGTGGCTCCGCTCTCGGGAATGCTGCAGGAGGCGCAGCGATAAAGCCAAACACAGATAAGTTCTGTTCAATAAATATTGATTTGCCATTTACCATGTGCCAGATACCGTATGAAATGCTGGTGAAACAGAGTAAGATAGCCCTGCTCCTGAGAGGCTGATGGCCAAGTAATGCCAAAGGTTGTGAGCTGAGCAGGCAGCTCACTGACAAGCGGGCAGAGTTCAAGGGTAGGAAGTGAGCTCGACACTGGATGGGAGAGTTGCCTGACCCGTGAGCAGGAAGTGCCCAGCGGCTTGGGCGCGTGGACGGCGGCCAGAAACTGTGCCTTTCAGGAGGGTGAGCTTTTCCAGTGGGCCCTAGCTCAGCTCCCTGAACTGAGGGCCTGGCCTGGCAGGAGCGCCATCAGGTCAGAGAGTGCACCCTAAGTGATGATGTTGAACGTGACTGGTCCTCCACATGAGTTAGGTTCCAGATTAGGGGATAGGAAAAAATTACATTTAATCAAAATTCTCTTACAAAATTCCTTATATTGTTCATTAAACGAAGCACACATACACACAGCATATATAGACGTATGTGGTATTTGGTAAATAGAATATGTGCAATTTTTACTTATTTTAAGTTATACCATTTAAATAATTTCTCTTTTCCTACTCACTGTTGAAGCCTGTATGGTTGCTTCGCATAAGTTAAAATCATGTATGATGTGAAATGGATGATCTTCAATAGGATTTTTCCCTTTTTGGCAACAAATACAAAAAAAGAGATTTCATATGAGTGGACTTACAGCCATCTTCTATAAAACTTGAATGCTAAAACTGAAAGTAGGGTAATTCTAGCATTGAGTTCATGGGCTTTATGATACAGTGCTCCATGGGCTACCTGGACTTAAGGTGGAATTTAGAGCACCTAGAATTGCTGAATTCTAGAGACTTCATCCCTGTGACATTCTCCAAATACTGCCTCTTTGCAGGGCTCTTTGTAAGAGTTCCCGGCAAACAGTGTAACCATTTGCTGCCTGACGTCTGCTGGGCTGGTCTTCTCCATTTCTGATTCAGGTCATTTCCTCGAGGAAAACAGAGGAGGAGATGGTAGAGATGATGTTCAAGTTTGACCATTGTGGAGCCTAACCTATATTTTTGCCAGAGGAGAAAGCTATCCCACGTTCACAAAGAAGTTGGCCACACAAATATAGATTTTTCGCAATAGCTCTGGGCCCACCTTAGTACTTAAATACATTTAACCTGAAATTCTGAGTTCTTCCCCTTCAAACAAGGCAGAGACAATTTTGGTCTAGGAAACATTTCAAAATCGATGCTACTGGTTGCCCACAATAGGTAGAGAAGACCTTCAGGAGTGGCTTGTCTGATGGTGAGCAGCGTGACCTACCTCATAGAGCCATAAGAATAAGTTAGTCATAAAATGTATTAGGTCTCTGACCCTATTTTGTCTCCTGTGTGTTTTCATTCCCTGGCCGGGTTCTGGCCTCATGTGCACCCCCTCCCTGCCACCTGAACCTCAGCGGTTCTTGTGTTCGGGCCCTCCTTTTCAGTGCTGACAGTTCATAGTGACCTCACTTTGCTCAACAGCAGATACAGGCCAGATCCTTTGAAGGAGATCCACTATGAATGGAATTCCAAGATAGCATTGTCCCAAAGAGCATGGATGACGGAATGTAAGTCTCAAAGATACTTTAGGCCATCATGGAACAATTCTGTTACTTCATACTTCTTAATACAAATTTTCCATGTGCAACATTATCTTACCCTGACAATAAAGAGTAGCTCTTAATTGTGATTTGGCTTATAGAAGGGGCTGATTTTATTATGTAATTTGAGGAGATTGTGGTCTCAATTTGTTTTCATGCTTGCACGTTTTTGCCAAGTTTAAAATGTACATTCAGGTTGGCTGCTTTTGAAGTCAGTCTGCTGGGCCAAGGCAGTGGTTTGTATTTCTATGGCACCGGCGTTGAGGTACTCCTGGGTCTTTACTGATAAGGTTCCTGGGGGAGTCTATTTATTTCTTTATTTATATCAGTGTAGGGCTTGAACTCGCAACCCTGAGATCAATACCTGAGCTGAGATCAAGAGTCGGACACCCAACTGACTGAGCCACACAGGCTCCCCAAGGCTACTGGGGCAGTCTTAAGGCAGAGTATTTCTTGGCATATAATCCAATACATATATGAGACTAGTGCATCCCAACAGGGGTATGTCTTGGCAGAAGTGATACAGGGTTGTTCTAAAGCTATAAGCATTTTTCTAGGTTGCCATCACTATCTCAAACACTTTGTAAAAAGGGCATGGCTCTGGTGTTCCTACAAAATAGTGAGCCCACAATGTCCATGCATTGATTTTGATAAGCTTGGAAATACCAATTTGTACTGGGCTCATTCTGGAGCAGACAGAGCTCCTGAAAGCTACTAGGAGGTGGCGCATGATCCTCAGAGGTGGGGATTGCCTGTAGACCTATCTGCTTTGCGCACATCAAAAGGGAAATGTTGATGTGAATTAAATACTTGGGCACTTTTTTTTTTTTTTTTTTGCTATATCTGCCACTAGGTCCTTTACATATCAGTTCATTGAACCTAATGATAGGATCAGATCATAGGTCAGATCAGATGATAGAACCTCTGATAAATCAGGAAACTGAGGCTCAAGAAGGTTGGCAACTTTCCTGAGGCCATATACCCAGGAGGTGGCAGAAACAGAATTCAGATCTGGGACTGTTTCCACATTACCACATCAGCCTGTCATCCTGGGAATATTATGTGAAAATTATAATCACCTTAATAATTCCTATAAGAAACTAATGGATACAAAAATTGTGTTTTTATGTGTGTGGATACATAGATGCTTAGTGCTTGCTCTACAAATGATTTCTGTAAGGTTTTACTCAAATGAGGTGTTAGGCATGTAAAAGGGTCCAGGCCTGAATTCTACCCTTTGTTTCCCTCTCCCTCCGGGGCTGTCACAAATAGAAAGTGTGGATGTAAAAATCAGCAGTTGAATGTGGATCAGAGTGTAATGTTTATATTAATTGATGGTTTTAATATAATACATTGTTTTCTATGAATAAATGGCTGAGTAGGCTTTCCAGGAAACCGTGTTGGAGAATGAGGCTTAGCACTGAAGCCTATTGGGGTGTTCTGCTTCCTCCCTAAATCTAGACTTTTGGGGCCCACTCTGTCCACTTAGAGAGCAGCTGCCAAGAACCTCAAGCTGGCCTCGTCTTCCTAATGGACAGGAAGGAGAGGAAAGAGGGGAGGAGAAGTACTTTACAGGTGGGGACTGGAAGTGAGAGATTACAGGCCGCCTGATGGCCAAAGAGGGCCACAGCTGGGCACCTGGGACCTGGGACGCATAATCCTGTCTTCTAGTAAGGTAGGGCCCAGGAATGCCAGGCGCCCACTCACCATATGAGCCGTCGCCTCCCCCCCCGGGGAAGGACAGCAGGTGTCCTTGCTCCATGCTCCCCTCTCAGGCAGGGAACAGCAAATCCTGTCCTCTGGAAACATGAACGGGGATGATAAATGTTCTTGAGCATTTGAGCTATGTCCAGAGCATAACTGAAAACCAGAAATAAACAGGCAGCCTTGAGCCAAGATGAGGTCACAGTGACAATCTTGTTATCCAAGCAAACTTCTCAGGCTCAGAAGGTTTCGGGGCCTTGCGAGTGTCTACCCAGAAGCAGGGGACATCACAGCATTCTCCCAGGATCAACTTTTCCTTAATAGTTGTTTGCTATAAATTTATATTCAACTTGCTCTTAAATGTCCTTAGTTTTGGCAGTGAGATACAGTGCCCTATTGGGAAACAGTGTCCTATTTTGTATAAAATGACTCCAAATACATGATTTTACTGCTTAGTTTCCATCAACTTGCCCAATCTTCAAGTAGGTGTTAACATAGCAAACACCGTTGTAGCTACTACTGGGTCACAGTAGCCAAAGGAATTTTTGTTTTTGCATTTTATTCATGTAGTGATATAATTTTTTTTTTGAAGACGTATGTATTTATTTTTAGAGACAGAGAGAGAGCATGAGCGGGGGTGGGGGAGGGGAGAAGGGGGGAGAGAGAAAGAATCCTCAAGCAAACTCCATGCTAAGTGAGGAGCCCAATGCAGGGCTCGATCCCAGGACCCTGAGATCATGAGCTGAGCTGAAATCAGGTGTCGGTCACTTAATCAACTGAGCCACCCAGGCGCCCCATCGTGTGGTGATATAATTTCCTATAATAATTGCAAATTTACATAATTCTTCTTGCCAATTTGATTCTTGAGCTTGCTTTTCCAATAATACAAAGCACCGTTGTCATTCATTATTTGTATTAATTGCTGTGTACATGGTGCTTACTGTGTGCCAGGCACTATTTTCTATACTGAACTCATTCAGTCCTCCCCACAATCTTTTCGAGTACTTGCTATTATTAGATTCACTTTACAGTTGGGGAAATCAAGGCAAGTAAAATTTTGAAAATTATGATGTGTTCATATATCAAGAGATGGGGATATAGTCTATATTACACACACACACACACACACACACACACACAGTCTGTTTTTCCTCACTAGCCAAAAGTGTGTGTGTATATGTATGTGTGTGTATTAGATTTTATTTCCCATGTACCCCTGACCCCATGCATGCATAAGCTCCCTCCTCATTATCAGCCTCCCCATGCACCACCAGAGTGGTACATTTGCTGTAACTGAGGAACCTACTTTAACACATTGTAACTCAGAGGTCATAGTTTACATTAGGGTTCACCTTGGTGTTGGAATTTCTATGGGTCTGGACAAATGTATAATGCCATGTATCCACCATTACAGTATCATACAGAATAGTTTCACTGCCCTAAAACCCCTCCATGCTCTGCCTATTCATCGTTCTCTCCCCCTAACCCCTGGCAACCACTGATCTTTTCATTGTCTCCATAGTTTTGCCTTTTCTTGAATATCATATAGTTGAACTCATACAGTATGTAGCCTTTTGGATGAGCTGCTTTCACCTGGTAATATTCATTTAAGGTTCTTCATGCCTTCTCATGACTTGATAACTCATTTCTTTTTTAGTGCTGAAAAATATTTTATTATCTGGATATACTACAGTTTATTTATCCATTTATTTACCTATCGAAGGACATTTTGGTTGCTTCCAAGTTTTGGCAATTGTGAACAAAGCTGCTATAAACCTCATGTGCAGGTTTTTGTGTGGACATGTGTTTTCAACCCCTGTGGGTAAATACCAAGGAGTGCAATTGCTGGATCACGTGGGAAGAGCATGTTTAGTGTTGTAAGAAATCACCAAACAGTCTTCTGAGGTGGCTGACCCGTTTTGTGTTCCCACCAGCAATGATTGACAGGCCCTGTTGTTCCACATCCTCCACAGCATGTGGTGTTGTCAGTGTTCTGGTTTTGGACTATTCTAATAGGTGTGTAGTGGTATCTCATTGTTGTTTTAATTTGCATTTCCCTGATGACACATGATGTGAAGCATCTTTTCATATGCTTATTTGCCATCTGTATATCTTCTTTGGTGAAGTGTGTGCTAAAGTGTTTGGCTCATTTTTTAATTGAGTTGTTTGTTTTCTTATTGTTGAGCTTTAAGGGTTCCTTGTATAGTTTTCATAACAGTCCCTTATCAGATATGTCTTTTGCAAATATTTTCTCCCAGTCAGTAGCTTGTCTGTCATTCTCTTAACAACATCTTTCACAGAAAAGAACTGTTTATTTTAATGAGGTCCATCTTATCCAGTCTTTCTCTCATGGATCATACTTGGTGTTGTTGTAGCTAAAAATCATCACCAAACCCAAGGTCATTTGAATATTCTCCTGTGTTATCTTCTAGGACTTTTGTAGTTTTGCTTTATACATTTAAATCTGTGATTCATTTTCAGTTAATTTTTGTGAAGAGTGTAAAGTTTGAGTCCAGATAAACATTTTTATTTTTTTGTTTCAACATCATTTGTTGGAAAGACTACCTTTGCTCCACTGTAATGCCTTTACTCCTTTGTCAAAGATCAGTTTACTAGGGGCGCCTGGGTGGCTCAGTCGGTTAAGCATCTGCCTTCGGCTCAGGTCATGATCTTGGCTCAGGTCATGGTCCTGGGATCCAGCCCCCAGTGGACTCCCTGCTCAGCAGGGAGCCTGCTTCTCCTGCTCCCTCTGCCCCTCCCCTGCTCGTGCATTCTCTCTCTCTCTCAAATGAATAAATAAATAAATAAATATCTTTTTTAAAAAAGATCAGTTAACTATATTTAGGGAGGTACATTTCTGGGCCCTTTATTCTGTTCCATTGATCTCTTGGAAACTATTCTCTCAGCCATACCTCACTCTCTTAATTACTATAGCTTTATAGTAAGCCTTGAGGTTGGATGGGGTCAATCCTCTGACTTTGTTCTTTTCCTTCATGTTATATTGACTATTCTGGGTCTTTTGCTTCTCTGTACAAACTTCAGAATCAGTTTTTCAATAGCCACAAAATAACTTGCTGGGATTTTGATTGGCATGGTGTTGAATCTATAGATCAAGTTGGGAAGAATGACACCTTGACAATATTGAGTCTTCCCATCCATGAACATGGAATATCTTTTCATTTGTTTAGTTCTTCTTTGATTTCTTTCCTCTTCTTTGATTTCTTTGAAGTTTTCCTTTTATAGATCCAGACATGTTTTGGTACTAGGGTAATGCTGGCCTCATAGAATGAGTTAGAAAATAACCCCTCTGCTTCTATGCTCAGAAGGAGATTGTAGAGAATTGATATTTCTTCCTTAAATGGTTGCCTTTTGTATGTCTTTTAATTTTTTTTTGATAGCTTGGCATGATATAATGGGAAAAAGAAACTGCTGTAAATGGGCTTTTAGTAATGCAGTGGTGAGGTGTGGGAGTAGGGGAAGCATTCTATAGTACTATTATTAGGTTTTAGTCTTTCCTGGGCTTGTGCCTCCAGCTGTGAACTTCATGTGCTTTTTGGTTGCCCCCGCCCCACCCCTGAGATGGGACAGGATGGCTAAGAGTGGGCTGGAGTTGAGTATTTCCCTTCTTGCAGGTCAGTTAGCCTCTGATAAAACTCAGCAGATTATACTGTGTTTAAATAGTTTTTCCTGAGGGCAGACCTTGTTAAGAAGAGCAGAATGCTCTGGCATATTTCAAAATGCTTACTCCCCCGCTTTTTCTACCTGAAGCAGAGGGGATTTTTCTCTATTTCATGAGAATCTAGTAGAGCTCCAGGAAGTAAGACTGACAAAATTGTGACACCTCCCCCATCTTGTCCACACTGAGTCTTCAGCAATTTGTCAATTACAGGGATACCTCGGAGATGTTGCAGGTTTGGTTCCAGACCACTGCAATAAAGCAAATATTGGAATAAAGAAAGTCAAATGAATTTTTTGGTTTCCCAGTACATATAAAAGTTATGCTTACCCTATACCGTAGTCTATTAAGTGTGCAATTGCATTATGTCTAAAAAACAATGTAATAGGGACGCCTGGGTGGCTCAGTCGGTTAAGCGTCTGCCTTTGGCTTAGGTCATGATCTCAGGGTCCTGGAATAGAGTCTGGTGTTGGGCTCCTTGCTCAGCAGGAAGCCTGCTTCTCCCACTGCCTGCCATTCCCCCTGCTTGTACTCTTTCTCTCTGACAAATAAATAAATAAAATCTTTAAAAAATGTAATAATTTAAAAATACTTTATTGCTAAAAAATGCTAATCATCATCTGAACTTTAAGCAAGTCATAATCTCTCTGCTGTGGAGGGTCTTACCTCAATGTTTATGGCTGCCACTGATCAGGGTGGTGGTGTTGAAGACTGGATGGCTATGGCAATTTAGACACTAAGTTTGCTGCATTGATTGACTCTTCCTTTCATGAATGATTTTGCTGTAGCGTGTGATGCTGTTTGACAACACTTACCCACAGAAGAACTTTCAAAGTTGGAGTCAATCCCCTTGAACCCTGCTGCTACTTTATCAGCTAAGTTTATGTAATATTCTAAATTCTTTGCTGTTGTTTCAACAATCTTCACATCATCTTTACCAGGAATAGTTTCCATCACAAGGAAACATTTCTTTGCTCATCCATAAGAAGCAACTCCTCATCTGTTCAAGTTTTATCATGAGATTGCAGTAATTCAATCACATTTTTAAGTTCCACTTCTAATTCTAATGGGGTTTTTTTTTTTGTTGTTGTTGTTTTGTTATTTCTGCCACATCTGCAGTTACTTCCTCCACTGAAGTTTTGAACCCCTCAAAGTCATCCACAAGGGTTGGAATCAACTTCTTCCAAACTCCTGTGAATTTTGATGTATTGACTTCTTCCTATGAGTCATGAATGTTCTTAATGACATCTAAAATGGTGAGTTTTTCCAGAAGGCTTTCAATTGACTTTGCCCAGATCCATCAGAGGACTCACTATCCATGGCAGCCATAACCTTATAAAATGTATTTCTTAAATAATAAGACTTGAAAGTCAAAATAGCTTCTTGATCTACAAAATAGATGTTGTGTTAGTTGGTATGAAAACAACACTAAGGGGCGCCTGGGTGGCTCAGTCGTTCAGTGTCTGCCTTCAGCTCAGGTCATGATCCCAGGGTCCTGGGATCAAGCCCCACATCGGGCTCCTTGCTCAGCGGGAAGCCTGCTTCTCACTCTCCCACTCCCCCTGCTTGTGTTCCCTCTCTTGCTGTGTCTCTTTCTGTCAAATAAATAAATAAAATCTTAAAAAAAAAAAAAAAGAAAAGGAAACAACATTAATCTTGTTGTCCATCTCTATCAGAGCTCTTGGGTGACCAGGTGCATTGCCAAAAAGGAGTCATATTTGTGAAGGAATCTTTTTTTTTTTTTTTTTTTGAGCAGTAGGTCTCAACAGTGGGCTTATAATATTCAGTAAACCATGTTGTAAACAGATGTGCTGTCATCCAGGTTTTGTTGGTCAATTTACAGAGCACAGAGTAGATTTCCCATAATTCTTAAGGACCCGAGGATTTGCAAAATGGTAAATGAGCATTGGCTTTAACTTAAAGTCACCAGCCTCATTAGCCCCTAACAAGAGAGTTGGCCTGTGCTTTGAAGCTTTGAAGGCAGGCATTGACTTCTCTCTTTGAAAGTCCTAGATGGCATCTTCTTCCAACAGAAAGCTGTTTCATCGACATGGAAAATCTGTTGTTTAGTGTAGCCATCTTCCTGAAGTATCTGAGCTAAATCTTCTAGAAAACTTGCTTCTGCATCAGCACTTGCTGCTTCACCTTGCACTTTTATAGTTATGAAGCCGGCCTCTTTTCTTAAACCTCACGAACCAATATCTGCAGGCTTCCAACTTTTTTTCTGCAGCTTCCTTACCTCTCCCAGCCTTCCTGGAATTGAAGAGAGTAGGGCCTTACTCTGGATCAGGCTTTGGCTTAAGAGAATGTTGTGGTTGGTTTGATCTTCTATCCAGACCACTCAAACTTTCTCCACATCAGCAGTAAGAATGTGTTCACCAGAGTAGCACATTTTAATTTCCTTCAGGAACTTTCCTTTGCACTCACAATTTGGCTAACTACTTGGTGCAAAAAGCCTAGCTGTCAGCCTATCTCAACTTTCCACATGCCTTCCTCACTAAGCTTAATCATTTCTAGCTTTTGATGTAAAGTGAGAGACCTGTGACTCTTCCTTTCACCGGAACACTTGGAGGCCATTGTAGGGTTATTAATTGGCCTAATTTCAATGTTGGTGTGTCTCAGAGAGTAGGGAAGCCCAAGGAGTGGGAGAACGATGGGGGAAAGGCTGGTCAGTGAAGCAATCAGAGCACACACACATTATTGATTAAGTACACCATCTTATATGGGTGTGGTGCATGGGGTCCCAAAATGACTACAATAGTAACGTGAGAGATCCCTGATCACAGATCACCATAACAAATATAGTAATAATGAAAAAGTTTGAAATATTGTGAGAAATACCAAAATGTGACACAGAGACATGAAGTGAGCAAATGCTGTTGGAAAAATGGTGCTGATAGACTTGCTCAACACCAGGTTGCTACAAACCTTCCATTTGTAAAAAAAAAAAAAAAAAAAAATACAGTATCTGTGAAGCACAATGAAGTGAGGTGCGATAAAGTGAGGTCTGCCTGTACAGTTCAGGCTTTCCTACTTTGGTGCTGGTTTCTGTGGAAGCTTTCACTGTGGATTGCTGCTCCAATAAGTTGTGATCCTCTGTAGTCATCTGTCAGTCTCTCCAGTTTTGGAGGCAGCAATGTGCCCTGTTCCCTTCTTTTACAGATCTAAGGAGAGTTGTTAATTTTTCAGTTTGTTCAACTTTTTACTTGTTGTTAGAATGGAGTTGTAACTTCCAAGCTCCTTCCATGCCAGACCAGAACCCAAAGTAGATTTCTTAGTTTGGTTTCCCTCAGCTGGAATGAGTGGAGACAGAAAAAAAGTAGGAACTCAAGTTTTGAGATGAATTCTTTTGAAATCTCAGAGGGCTGAATTTGAGCGGAAGTTATTGCATTTATTAGCCTCTAATATATATTCTCTTATCTCCGGGGATTGGTGTGATTACAGCCTGCCCGTGGGGGTATGAATCTGAATAAGACTAACTCTCAGTAAGATCCCTGATGAGAGCAGCTCTGAATGGTCTGACCCCATCTCAAATAAAATTAACTGGAAGAAAAAAAATTGACTGGAAAGACCTAGATTGTCTGTCTTGTATCAGGTCTTTACATTCTTCCATTATCTTCCACACATTATTAAATATGTGAGTATCTCCCTTCTGCAGTTCTGAAAATATTTGATATTTGAATTTGATACAAACAATGAATAAATCTTTTCATACAAATATGTCCCATGTAATATATTTTATCTGGCAACCCTACAGCTAACACAACTACCCTTGGAAGGACCTGCTGCTCTTTCTGGCCCTCAAGAATGGCTGGTGACTTATGAGAGATGATGGACTCTGAAAAACAAACTGAGGGTTCTAGAGGGGAGGGGGGTGGGGGGATGGGTTAGCCTGGTGATGTGTATTAAAGAGGGCACATTCTGATTGGAGCACTGGGTGTTATGCACAAACAATGAATCATGGAACACTACATCAAAAAAATTAAATAAATAAATAAATAAATAAATAATAAATAAAAAGAATGGCTGGTGACTTAACAGGTAAGCTAAAGCCTCTGTGTCTTTGAGGCTGGAAGAACACTGACCTTTGTAGCTGAGGAAACTAGGATGCAGGAAAGCCTGGATGAGAAACAGAGAATTTTCCAGCTGATACCTTGTCTGTCCACAGGGGCAGAGAGCACTGAGCCTTCAATAACCCATGGGATTGCTTAAGACTTGGCCCAGGGTGAATAATACTGCAGGTAGGCAAAGTCACAACCAAGCCAGAGAGGGAAAGAATGCGCCCAGCACCCTGGATGGGCAGCTGCCGGCAAAATTGAATGGCTGGAGGAGTACATCGCAACTTGAACCAAAAAAGGCAATTAGTGCAATAAGGGGCTCCAATTACAGCATTGAACTGCTATAACTGGAACTCAAGAACATGATTTTTGAGTTTAAAAGTACAGCAGATGTATTGAAAAGGAGGATGGCAACTACTGAGAAGTGAACACAGGCCTGGAAGAACAAGTGGAAAAATCTCTCCAAACAGCAAAAATTTAAAGACAGAAACCATCAGAGCAAATCTGAGAGCCAGAAGATAGACCCAGAAGTTGCAATGTATAAATAAATAGGAATTTCAGAGGGAGAAATAGCAGTCGAGAGAGGAGAGGTGATATTTAAACAAATAGGTGAAGAAAATCTTGCAGAGCTAAGGAAACTGTTCAGATAGAAAGGAATCTTTGAGTTCCAAGGGAAGGAGCCACAAAAAAAGGGAACAAACATAACTGATTCCAGTAAAATGGGTTAATTCCAAGGATGATGACAAAGTTCTACAGTCATCCAGATGGGAAGGACAAGTCACCAGAAAAGACCCAGACTGACTTCAGATTTCTATCTGCAACTCTGGAATCAGAAGACAGTAGGATAAAATCTACCGACAACTGTCCGTGTAGATTAAAAAACAAAACCCAACCACGTGTTCCTAAAGAAACCCACTTTAAACAAAGTGGTAGAGGTTGAAATTCAGAGGATGTACAGAGATATCATCAGATAAATATAAATCAAAAGAAGCCGAGTCTGGCAATAGCAATGTTGGAACAAGCAGGATGAATATTGATATTCTGTAAAGATAAAAGGCAAATTTATAGATAAGTATAACAACCATTAACCATGTTCACCAATCAATATAGAAGCTAAATATATAAAGCAAAACTATTAAGAGAATCTAGTAAAAATACAATTATAATAGGGATTTTAATATACCTTTTTCAGAATGAGTCAAATCTAGCAGACAAAAAAAAAAATAGGAAGAGGAAATAGAATAAAACAACAAACAAATTTGACCTAAAAGATGTATGGAACATTATATCTCATAACTATGTTTCTTTTGTATTTTAATGGAACATTTACAAACATTAGTCTTGTCTTTGGTCCAGAATAATATCTAGAATATCTAATATCTGATTCACAAAAGTAGAGATTTTATAGGCCACATTCTCTGACTGTAATCCCAAAAAGGGGGGAGGGGATAAATAATGAAAAGGGGATACCCCCTAAGAAAACCCCTCTAAAGACTTGGAAATTGAGAACCAACGTCCCAAATAACACTTCAAAATATAAATAGTACTTAAAATATAACTAAGTATAAATAAAATATACTAAAATGATAATAAATATATAACTAAATAGTTTTATATAAATAAATAATAGGTAAATAAAACTGAAATTACCCAAACTATCTACAAAACAATAATGGAGAAAACTTCATACCAAAACATATATGACACAGCTCAAACTATTCCTACTGGAAGTGCTTTATTATTAAAGAAAGAGAAAAATAAATTTAGAACTCAGTCTACAAAATTGGAACAAGAACAGCAAAATAAACCAAAGAAAAACTTGAAAGAGTGAAGACAGAAAATAATGAATAGAAAACAAATAAAGTAGGGGGCGCCTGGGTGGCTCAGTCAGTTAAGTGTGGGACTCTTGGTTTCTCCTCAAGTCATGATCTCAGTGTCCTGGGATGAGCCCCACGCCCAGATGGCTTGAGGATTCTCTTCCTCTCCTTCTGCCCCTCCCCCTGTTCACGTGTACATGCACACTCTCTCTCTAAAATAAATAAATAGATCTTTCGGAAAAAAAATAAAACACATAAAGTAGGAAAGATAAGTACATCTCAAATTGGATTCTTATGACAGGCTCGCCTAAATAGATAAGTCCCAGCCTGCAGAAGGAAAATGCAAAGAGGGTTAATGAACAACAACGGTGTAACAACAGGCTTATTGAATTTGCCTGGCTGACGAGGGTGCAGTCAGGAAACAGCTTTGTGTTCTCCCACCGCTGCCTCACACATTTTTTCCCAGAAATATTTCCTTGCTCTTGGTGACATTTCCGCTAGACCCTATGACTTTTCACCCACTTTGGAGTCTAAAAACAGTCACATATTCAGATATTTTGTAGTTGGATCCAGCCTAAACGAAAAGTATCTCCGTATCTCTTCCCATTCAGTGATTTGCCAGTCTTCCCAGCGCAGGTCTGATTCACTGCTTTGTAGACCATGGTGAGGAAGGGGTGTGAGTGCCCGTATTATCTACGCCCATTCCCCACAAGCCTCCTCTGGTGTGGGGACCCGGAGTGTGTGGAGGGGAAGGATGAGCCCCCACCATCTATACTATTTCTTTTGTTGGTCATAAGCCCTCCTCGTCACGCATTTTCAAATTCTGCTTCTTCCGTGGTGTGCAGCACATGACCTTGGGAGACTTCCCTTGGACACCTCCTCACCTGCACTGGTTTTCCCTGGAGCCAGCTATGCACTTGCCGGCTGACCTCTGCAGCACTCCAGGCCTCTGCCCTCTGCCCTCTGCCTTTTGTTTTTGTGGGTTGTTTGTTGTTGTTGTTGTTTTTTATTTTGTTTTGGAATTCAATTCACCCTGGCAAGCAGCCCTCTTTCTAGGATTCAGTTCAAGATGACCCAAGCCCTGCTACCTAATGGTACTATGAAAAGAACATAAGCATTCTTTGCTGTCAGATGGTGGAAATACCATTGCAGCATGTCTCCCTGCCCTGTTGTGGGGACTGCTGTAGGCCACCTGCCTCCTCCAGACTCTTCAAGGAGAAAGCTCTAGTGTTATAGTCACAGGTGAGCCCCACACGTCAGGAGACACAAGTCAAGCTCTCCTGACACCCCTCCTGGGCTCTGCCCTACCCCCACAGCCAGGGAGAGAAATGCTAGCCTCCTTTCTATCAAACATCCGTTCCTACAAATACATTTCTTTTTTAAAAAGATTTAATTTATTTATTTGACAGAGAGAAAGAGAGAGAGAGCCCAAGCAAGGGGAGCAGGAGAGGGAGAAGCAGGCTCCCCACTGAGCAGAGAGCCCGATGCGGGGCTCCATCACAGGACCCTGGGATCATGACCTGAGCTGAAGGCAGATGCTTAACCGCCTGAGCCACCCAGGCGCCCTCCCTACAAATATATTTCTTAAAGCTTGCTTCACTTGGTTTGTGGTAGGAAGTGAAGGAAACGAGAGCATTCCTCAGCATTCCCATATAGGCTAGCAACTTCTGCCCAGTGGATTCTCTTCAATCCCATTTTTGAGCTTCTAGTTTTCTCTCTTCTGAGCTGGAGAAGTATGTTGAAGTAAGCGATGCTACACGCCATAGAGAATTAAATGGTTAATCTCATGCTATAATAGAAAAGATCTAATGGGGGAAGGAGGGCTGCCATGCAGGACAGCAGTGCAGAAAGAGGTATCAGAATCTGGGCAGGGTGAAGGTGTCCCCATGGAGGGGTGGCCCGGGGTGAATTGTCAGAGACCAAGCAGGGAAGTGTATGTCTGAATGGAAGGACTCAGAGGAGATACCCTAGTGTAGGATGTCAGGTCACAAGCAAGGTGAGGAGGGTTTCTGCATAGAAGGATATCATGGTGCAGGGTATCAGAACATTTGGGGTAAGGAAGTGGCCCTCACAGGGGGTTGGCCTGGCCCTAAAAACCTAGGCTAGCTAGGAAGGGTATCCTGTGTGGGGAGCAGGATGGCAGAGCACAGGTGGAGTGAGAGGATTTTTTTTTCAAGGAGGAAGTGCCAGCATAGAGTTACGGGAGATTGATTATATACAGGATTGATCAAAGAAGTAAACGTACTAGGGGAAATGGGAATCAGGGGGAGTTATAAATAAGGAAAGGGAGAAAATAGAGTCAGCCCTGCAGTACTGTTTGAAATCGGAAGTATCTTGAAATCAGGGATTTCAATATATATAGCTATAGAAATAAATATGGATGCAAATGTGTGTGTGTATTCCGTATTGGTCCACTGAGAAGGTCTGAGGCAGAGATGCTCCACAAGCGATGAGCACAGCAGTACTAGGATCTTAATTTCTGAAAACTATTCTCCACTGAAAGAAGCCAGAGCTCCTTGGAGAAATGAGATTCTAGGACTAAGCAGAGTAAGTTCAAAAGGAACCTGGAACAGCTTATGGTGCCAAAAAGCAAGGAGATGCTCAAAGAATTTGGGGTTATAACAAAAAGATACAAAAGCCAGCTTGAAGAGATGCCCACAGATCTGGGGCAAATTAAGCACCAAAACAACTAATGATGGAAATGCAAATAATCCTTTGAATGAAACTGCAAACTATGAGAATATATATATATATATATACATATATATATTCATATACATGAGTACATTGAAAGTTTAATAAGAGAATATTAAACTTAATCTCAAAACACTCCCTAAGAAAATACGACAGAGAGAAAATGTAACTTTACAGTGCAGAAGACTGAAAGACACTATCTTAAACAAGTTATCAAACTGGACAACACCAGAAACAAGTTGTGTGCCACATGACAGAATGCCTCGAGAGGAACACAGCATCCCTTCTGTAGATTTTTTCCCAGAGGTGCATAATCTGAGTTTAATAATAAAGAATAATTTCAAACCCACTTTATACAAAATAGCCTATAATCTTCTAAAGAATCCAAAAATGAGAAGTTATTTCCAAGTTGAAGGAGATTAAAGAGGTATGATAGCTAGGTGCAATGCGGGATTCTGAACTAGATGGATTTTTGCTTCAAAGGAAATTATTGAGGATTGTTATTACTGTTATTATTATTGACAAAACTTACTGGTGGTACTGTATGATTGTCAATGTGCCCATTTTGATGGTTGTGCTGTGGTTATGCAGGAAAATATCTGTGAGGGGATAGGGCATCATGTTGGCAACTTACTCTCAGATGATTCAGGAAAATGAAAGTTCTTGATATGTTTACTTGCAACTTTTCTGTAAATTTGAGATTGTTTCAAAAATTTTTTGAAGATTTATTTATTTATTTGAGGGAGGAGGGGCAGAGGGGGAGGGAGAGAATTTTCAAGCAGATTCCCTGCTGAGCATGGAGACTGATGCGGGGCTCAATTTCAACGACCCATGGGATCATGACCTGAGCTGAAACCAAGAGTTGACACTCAACCGACTGAGCCACCCGGGTGCCCTAGGATTGTTTCAAAAATATTTTTTTAAGGTTTTACCTATTTATTTGACAGGGAGAGAGAGAGAGAGAGAGAGCACAAGCAGGGGGAGCGGCAGGCAGTCTCCACACTGAGCAAGGAGCCTGAAGTGGGACTCAATCCCAAAGGCAGACGCTTAACCGACTGAGCCACACAGGTGCCCCTCAAAAAATTTTTCTTTTTTTTTTAATTTAAAGTTATGGAGAAATGAAAAGACTACCAATTGGGAAAGATACTAGCAATGCCAATGTCAGATAAGTAGCTAATATCTTTAACAGGCAAAGGGCTCTTATTAAATTGATAAGATAAAGACTAACAAACTCAAATAAGAGAAAATCAACATGTGAATGATAAATAAAAGGAGGTTACCTCAGTCGGTTGTCAGGGACATGCAATTTAAAATATTAACTAAATAGCATAAGACACCTATCAAAATGGTAACAATTTTAAAAAGTGGGCAGAAAGGGTGATTTGAGGATGTGGAATGAGTATTTTCATACGTTGATGGTAGAAATCTAAATTGTTAAGTGTTCATGGAATTAATCTTGGCAATATCTGTTAAGAATAGACATGCCATTGCAACTAGTAGATAAATAAATTCTGCAGATTTAATGCACAATATAGTGATTATAGTCAACAATACTGTATTATAAACTTCAAAGTTACCAAGAGACTAGATCTTAACTGTTATCCACACAAAAAGAAATGATAATTATGTGACATGATAAAGCTATACTAGATAAATGTATCAAACCAACACCTCAAACTTACACAGTGTTATATGGTGATTCTATCTCGATAAAAACATTTTTTTATAGTACATTCCCTGTGTCCCAAAAATTCCATCCTAGGGAATCCATTCTCTACATAAGGAAACAGAAACAAGAATGTTTATTGCAGCTCTGTTTCTAATTGCAGGAGAAAAAATAGTGAGTTAATTGGGAACTATTAATAGGAAAATGATTGGGACACAACTATTCCAAGAAAAACTATGCAATATAAGGAATGTTAGTTCTATGCCTGTTGACTAAAAGGGAGTCCTACATTATATTTTTTTAGAGACAAAAAGCAAGATGCAGAGAAATATATAGGATAAAATCCTATTTTTTAAACAAAGTTAACATCCCAATGTATGTATATATATTTTATATATGGTTACTTGAGCTTGTAGAAAGATAAGAAGCATACCTACATATATACCATGTATTGGTTTGGGAGAAGGGGTGGATACAGATAAGGAGAAGATGAACTTTGATGGTATTGCTCCATTTTGAGCAATTTCTATTGCTCTATAGATAAGTCTTACCATCTGTGTTAATTGATTACTGAGATGCTAGCAGTCTGGTAAATTAATTTTTACCAAAAATTTCCACTACTGTGGAAAGAGTAAGAAGTCATAGTCTGAAGATCTATTGCCAGGCCCCAGCTGAGAAGGCTGGAATCTGAAAAAATCAGCCGTTGGAAGCAGGACAAGTGACTAACATGCTCAGAAGAAAATCTCTGAGAACTGAGGGCCAAGAGAAGTTTAAGCTAAAACCTACGGGAGATGATTATTTACCCAAAGTGGTGGGGAGGTGGTGAGGGGGAGAGGAAGACTCCCAACGTGAGAGTCAAACACCAGAGCATATCACAGGCCAGGAATGTGTAAACTTCAGATTACTTCTAATGGTTAGAATCACGCAAGGGGAAGATGAAGATGGGTGTGGAGCTTAGCAATAGCTCAGAGAAGTGAAGTTGCTGACAGAACCGGTGTGGTTGGGTTGGCCCCCTGGTCTGCTCTTCCTCCTGCATGACACTTCCAACCCCTCACCACTAAAAGATCTGGGCAGCTCCTAGGGGCACCTGGGTGGTTCAGTCGGTTAAGCGTCTGACTTCGGCTCAGGTCGTGATCTCCGCGTCCTGGGACTGAGCCATGTTGGGCTCCCTGCTCAGTGCGGGGGTGGGGGGTGTGTGTGTCCTGCTTGTCCCTCTGCCCCTCCTCCCCTCATGCTCTCACTCTCTCTCTTCCCCCCACTCTCTCTCTCTTTATTTATTTTTAAAGATCTATAAGACAGAAAGAGAGAGAGAGAGAGAGAACACAAGCAGGCGGAGCAGCAGAGAGGGAGGGAAAAGCAGACTCCCTGCCAAGCAGAGAGCCCGATGTGGGGCTCGATCCCAGGACCCCAGGATCATGACCTGAGCTGAAGGCAGACACTTAACCAACTGAGCCACCCAGGCATCCCTCTATTCTCTTTTTTAATCAAGCTTCACAACAACCAATGAGATAGGTACCACTATCTCCCTTCTACAGATGATGAAACTAAGGCTTACAGAAGTTAATTAACTTTCTTAAAGTCACATAAGTAAAAATTCCCAGGGCCCAGACTCAAACCCAAGCCTATCTGACTCCACAGTTAATTATTCTGTTTGTACAAAAACCAGTATTTATAATGATGGCCTGGAGTCATCCTGAAATGTTAATTTCCGGTGTCTTTTATTTCAAAATTCAGGGAAACTTAAACTATATTTCAAATATTTTCAGCCAAATAAAACTGGGTTTTCCAGAGTGACCCATTCTTCAAGGATTCTGGATAGCTGAAGCTTTAACTGTATTTGCAGCTTCTTACTAGACTTCAGTGATTATAGCTCTACAAATTGATTGAAATTGAGTTGCAAATAAAATTTTTATGAAATGCTATAAAATATATTGGTTGTAAATTCTGAGTACAACATAAATTTTATCTATTGCATTTCCTTGCAAACTTCATTTTTTTAAAAAAGGCTTCTAAATGATTTTGGCAGGATTTTTTTCTAAAAAATACTTCAATATGGACTTTTTCTTGGCAATCCCTATGATTTCCTGAAGTTCCTGCTGAGTATAAACTTACTATGTAAACATAAAACTTGATACCCCAGTAAAAGCATCAACCATTTGCAAACGCCAATAGGCTTTATAAGCGATTCACAGCTTGTGAGTAAGGTCATCCTCTTTCCCCGTATTTTCTCTAATGCTTGTAGTATGGGCCACAGAACCCTTAGTAAGGGTATTTGTGAATTCGTCTTTGCTTCAAGGCCTCCTGACCTTTTGACTAAACACTCCTTTATTTTCCTGAGGTAAAGAATCTGATTTAAAAACTCTAGCCAGCTTACCTGATCACATTTCCTCCAATATGTCAACTTAGCCATAACTGCTTTGAACATCTAACCTTTCCTTAACCCCCGTCACATTCATACAACTACACATAACAATATATACAGTTCCTTTTCATTTATCAAAAGAAAGAATCCTTGGGGAATAAAGATTTGACAGCTCCTGTTACAAGATAATTGTAATACTTAAAAAAAATAGAGAGAGAGAGAGAGAGATGAGACAGATGGTGTACACTGGAGACATGTGGAAGTTTGCTTGAAAAATAGATTCAGAAATTCAATTGAGACTGAGAAGAAATTATGCAAATTATCATTTTTGCCTAAAAACATCATAGAAAACAATGAAATTATCTTCATCTTTAGTCTTCCACAATCCTGTAGAAGAGAAAAATGTCAACTGGACTGATACCATCTTGGTTTCCTATTTTTAAAAAACTCTATAACAGCTCATTTTGTTTTTGTTTTTGTTTTTTTTTTAAGATTTTATTTATTTATTTGACAGAGAGAGACACAGTGAGAGAAGGAACACAAGCAGGGAGAGTGGGAGAGGGAGAAGCAGGCTTCCCGTGGAGCAGGGAGCCCGATGTGGGGCTCAATCCCAGGACCCTGGGATCATGACCTGAGCCGAAGGCAGACGCTTAACGACTGAGCCACCCAGGTGCCCCTATAACAGCTCATTTTGAATTACAGAGAAAAAAGATTGTTTTGAGTGAGATGATTAAAAACATTATCTTCTATATTGCTACACTTAGGTCTAATTCATTAACGTCAACCATTAATACATTTTTTGATGAGTCATTCAGTACTTTTCTTGTATCATATGTAATTTACAGGGGAATGTGTTATAATATATTTATTGTATTTCATCAAATTAAGTTCAGTGGCATAAACTGATGATGGAAATTTAACTTTAAAAATTATGTTTATTACTTTAACAAATTTTTCTATTTTTTTTAAAGATTTATTTATTTACTTTACAGACATGGGGAGGGCAGAGGGAGAGTCTCCAGCAGACTCTGCACTGAGCACAGAGCCCGATGCTGGGCTCAATGCTGGGCTCGATCTCACGACCCTGAGATCAAGACCCTGAGATCACTACCTGAGCCAAAATTCACTACCTGAGTCTGATTCTTAACTGACTGTGCCACCCAGGCGCCCCATTTAAACAAATTTTCCAAATTGCCCCTTTAAATTTTATGTTTGCCTGATTAAGGCATGACACAAAATTTTAAAGAAAGAAAACATGTACAAGAAGCTGTAAGAATAAAAATTCTAAGGAACAATGTGAAGGTTGGGGTGAACATTTTGGTGGTATAGGTTTAGGGGAATGAGGGGCAGAAAAACAGTAAGGAAACTGATATCAGCAAAAGGAG
This sequence comes from Callorhinus ursinus, assembly GCF_003265705.2. Lineage (NCBI taxonomy): Eukaryota > Metazoa > Chordata > Mammalia > Carnivora > Otariidae > Callorhinus > Callorhinus ursinus. The sequence goes on along the minus strand of NW_027397066.1, from coordinate 143,767,101 downwards.
GAAAACCACTTACTGCATGCAGGCAAATTTTCAGAAAAACAAGTTGAAGCATAGTATGATCGGTACCTAGTGTGATGATAATTATGCTTTTAAAAACATGAATAAACACATTTTATTTGGGAGCAAGGAAGAGAGAAGTGCAGGCAGTAGCTACAGACAAAAGAAAATGTTATGATGATGAAAATGATGATATCATTTCTACTCATTATGGAATCATAGAATTTGGCTTGTACTTGAGTATACATGTGAATTAGGATGGATAAACTGAGAAAGACCCACATCTTCTGCTCAGTATTATAATGAAAAATGAAACCTGGTTCATGTGTCGTAAGTCTCTAGTGAATTCAATACATGTCCGTGTGTGTGTGTGTGTGTGTGTGTGTGTGTGTGTATTTAAACTGGCCTATTTAAATGCATTAGAAAAGTCAAGCTTTATCTTTAAATTTGATCAGAAAAAAGTCTGAAAATTGATAAACAATCTTTAATATATAAAGATAGATTACCAAGAAAGATTATGGAATTTCATTTCCTGAAGATGGCTAGATAAAGTGATGGATATTTATCTACTCTCTCTCTAATAGTTGGGTTAGGTAAAATTTGCTTAGAAGCAAAAAAGACCACTTGAAGGCTTAAAATTTTAGAATGATAATGGAATTTGACAAGAGAAAGTATTTTTTAATAGAAAGGAAGAAATCTTATTATGTTTTCCTCATGCAGGTTAAATTTTTCTTTGTCCTTGGGTCAGAAAATATTAGGGGCATCTAGTTTTCAGGCATGTTTTCACTGAAGTTTAACAGTATTGAGCTATTAAACTTCTGAGGCTTGATGTGGGTGACCCTGGTCACGTTTGGGGTCTTAGGGCAACTTGGAGCCAGCCATATGTGTTTCTTTGGGCAGACTAATATTTTGGCTCCCCTTTAAACTCATTCTTTAAAAGTCTGTCCAGTATGGGGCACCTGGGTGGCTCAGCGACTTAGGCGTCTGCCTTCGGCTCAGGTCGTGAGCCCAGGGTCCTGGGATTGAGCCCCATATCAGGCTCCCTGCTCAGCAGGGAATCTGCTTCTCTCTCTCTGCCCCTTTCCCCCACTTGTGCTCTCTCTCTCAAAGAAATAAGTAAAATCTTCAAAAAATGAAAAAAATTTAAAAAATATCTGTCCAGTATTTAATAAGAGGAGACAGCAGCACTGATGGTGAAGTGGGCAGTGAAGAGGGGGATAGACTGGAATGAATGGAGGTGGAAATACTCAATGGCTCTTCTGTTGTCCCCAGAAAACCAGCAATGGCTCCAAGCTCCCATATCCTTCTCAACAACACCAAAGCTCTAGAGGGCCCTGTAGAGATGAGTTTCCTTAGTCAATGCCCAGGATACCTCCCTTTTCATGTGCCTCTGGGTGACAGTAGGTTAGCATTTCTCAGATTGTTGTCCCAGCATCACATACATTAGAATCACCTGATTCTTGAACCCCTGCTAGACCTACTAAGTGAGAATCTCTAGCAACGAGGCTAGGATGTCTGCATTTTTAATGAGCGTTCTAGGTGATTCTGACTGCGCTAAACCTCAAGAACCACTCCCTGAAGGCCAGGTTAGAATTAGAGTCAGCTTAGAGCCCTGCAGCCCTTGCCAGGTATTCCACTGTCGAATAGTTCCTCAAATATTCAGACCTGTTTCAAGAAGGCTGGAGGAAGATTCAGTTCAGTTACCTCCCACTCATCAGTCTTTCTCCCTAGCATCCATCCTGATTGAACTGAAATCTTCAGGGAGTGTCTATAAATACTCCATCTGCTCAGATTTTCTGCCAGACAGTAGAGTTTGCACCACCTTCCCACTACTGAGGACCAAAATAACTTCTTTGGGCTTGCCTGACTCTAACTGATAAAAGCCCCTTTTCCTGACAACTAAGGTGCTTCAGGACCACTTGCTTTTCACAAGAGGAATCCATTGCCCTTAGATGTCCTTTATGCAGTTAGGATAGGGATACATTTTTAATACTGGAAAGAACCTTAGCGATAATCCAGTTATGTGGAAAAAGGTGCAGATGTACCTAGAAAATGAGATTGGAAATAAACATTTTATTGAGCCCCACTATGTGCCATAAAAGCACTGAACTAGATTTTTCAATGAGTTTTGTCATTAAAATTTTATGATAATCTTTCAAAGTAGATAGCATTATATGCATTTGTATAGATAAGGAAGTTGAAACAGAAAATTAAGGAAATTTGCAAAGCCATTTAGTTAACAGGTAGTGGATCCAGGATTGAATCTAGACTCTAATAAAATATATATATATTTTATTACATAATATGTATTACATATAATATTATATATATTATTTATACATTGAGAGAGAGAATGGGAGAGAGTGGGCATGTGCTGTGTGAGTGGGGGGGGAGGGGTAGTGGGAGAGGGAGAGAGAGAATCTTAAGCAGGTTCTACACCCAGCACAGAGCCCTACATGGGGCTCAATCTCATGACCCTGAGATCATGACCTGAGCTGAAATCAAGAACACTTAATCGACTGAGCCACCCAGGTGCCCCTCTAATAAAAATAATATTAATCATCGTTTATTAAGCACTTACCGTGTGTTGGGCATAGTTCCAAGCATTCTATTTTTATTAACTTATGTAAAATCTCCACAAAACTGCTGAAGCAGGTAGTAGTTTTAGGCCCATTTTACAGGGGGAACTCAGGCACAGAAGACTAGAAATTTGCCTGAAGGTTACCCAGTTAGTAGATGGAGAATTCTTTGATTCCAAAGCTCTCTCCAGAATCAAGTACGCTGGAGAGACCGAAAGCAGGGGGAGTATTTACTGTTCAAGTAGAAGATAAACAGTTCTGAAATAAGGACTGGGAGAAGGGGCAGATTTAAAAAAGCACTTCTGATGATCTCTGGATCATTATTCTGTGGGGAAAGGAGCAGAGGGAAAAGGAGGGACTGGAGATAACTCTGAATTCTCTGGCTTGCTTGGAGAATGAGGTGGATGGTGACTAAGACTTAGAATGAAGACAAACTGGCACTGAGTTTATGTTCTGTGTTACATAGCCGGTATGTAGCTTTTTCTGCAGCTTAACTGAGAAGAGAATCATGTGTCCTCATCTTCTACATAAAAACTTACTGACGGATAGATTATAAGACTCTCAATGGAATTTGGAACATTGCCTGATTTCCTATGTTGTGGGGCAGTGAAGCACTAAGTATGTTGCTTTAGGATGGTAATACATATAATTCTATACTTGATTAATTCTTTATTTGAGAATCATTCACTGGTACCCACCATGGGCAGGCTGTCCAGGGTACAGTGGTAAAGACAGACCCAGGCCATGTCTTCAGGGAGCTTATATTCAGGTGAGGGAGATAGGCAATAAATAAGGAATCAAAAAATGAGATGCTGAACAGTACTATGAAGAAGACAAACGAAGTGCTGTGTTAGAGCACGATGATGTAGGGGCCAAGTGACACAGGAGCTCATAAAATGGGGAAGGTGCTTGAATTTTATTCTAGGTATGATAGAAAGAAATTGATGAGGTTTGAGAAAGGATGTAACATGATCTGTTACGCGTTTTTTTTGTATCTTGCTCTGGGTGTCACTACATTTAGGGCAAGACTGTGGGGACAGCAGGGGAAGCAAAGAAGCTGGTTAGGAGGGGCCAGAGGCAAAGAGCGATGGTGGCTTGAATAAAGGTGCAATGGAAATATTTTGGGGATAGCCGGCTAAGTTGTTGATGGAGAGGGATGGAGAGGAAAACGGAGAAATCGAAGATGACCCCTAGGTTTCTAGTTTAAACAACTGGGTAAATAGTGCTTGCATTTCCCAATGTCGTAGCAGCTGGGGGCTGGTTAAGTTTTGAAGGAAAATGATGATCAGACACATGTATGAATATGCATGTGTAAGCATGATCTGAAACCTTACAAAAGAGTGTTCTAGTCTGGGAATTTAAAAGCCTGATATATGTCATAACATTATCACTAAAAGCAATAACTGCTTTACACCCCATTTTTTCCCATCTGCAAATGGGGATGATTATATCTATCTTTACTGCTTCAGAGGGATGCCTAGAAGATAAATGAGATAACATATATGACAGTACTTTGAAGTCTTGGGAGGATCAGAACTGTATTAAACCAAGCTATCATTACTGTGTACAGGGTGTGTTTATATTTTTCTTGTATCTACTCAAAGTCACAGGGGCCATACACATATCATGCTTACATTCTTCATGTTCAATTCCCAGAAATGATAAGATGAACATGTTTCTCTTTCCCCAACTCTTCCTTCCCCTATGGGATTCTCTTGAGAGGATTTTGCAGGTATTAGTGCTTTCTCAAACTTTTCAAAGACCGTGGGAAGGAAGGATTTTGCCCAGTATAACTCTGCCAGGGTAATTTTTGGCAGATAACGATGATGAGATCTTTCTTTAATAGAGATGTACAGATTACAAAGAACCAACACATTATTTCATTGACTCTTCCAAGAACACTATAAGAAAGGTATTTTTTCACCATTTGACAGAGGAAAGATGGCTCATGAGTTTAATTTGCCTAAAACTTGGTTTCTATGGTTAGAGTAATTAAGGCTAATAGAAGAGTTGTGTTCTACAAAATATAGTGAACTAGCACCAGGGACGTTCAAAGAACTGCAGCCATGTGCCAGATACTATTCATGGGATGTGTGTGGGGGCTCCTTTGATCACTTCAGTCACAATGGGTGTGACTACTGATTTTCTTGCCTAGTTTCATGAGCTGCACCATTCCACCCATGACCTTATATACTGTTCTCCGTAAAAACAAAAAACCAAAATAAGAAGAAAACAAAACAAAAATTGTCCCTTACTCTCTAGAGTAATTACATGATTAACAGTGTCCTCTCTTCCCGGGTACAGATATAGTACACTTGGTTTTGCCTGAGGCGCTTTGTAAGAAAGGGTACTTGGAATCCAGAGACCTGAGGTTGAGTCTTGGTTCAACATGACTGATAGTGTGTTCTGGGGATGAAATGAACCTCTTTGAACTTCAGTTTTAAAAACCGTACACTGCATATACTCATATTTACCTGTTTACTGACTGTAATCTTCCAGTCAGCCCCACTTTCATCGGCACAGGTCCAGATACAGAAGTATATAGGCTAAGTGGTCACTTTCAGAGTGCCTTATTTGTAGATTATTGGATTAAAAATTCTCCCTGCTGTTCTCAGCCCAAATGCGTGTGTATTTGCTCACTTCTAAGTGGGCTGTTACTTCTGGTATTCACACCATATGACTCTCAGCATATTAATCTATTTAGAACCAAGCTAAGGAGGAATGAGGTCTGAGGCTGCCGTAAGGATTGAATTAATGGATGTAGAATGTTTAGCACATACAGTGAATGATCGATAATAACTGTTACCATTTTTTTCTTTCTTCGGCGATCTTACTGGTCTTGAATAGTTCAGCTGTGGCCTGGGTGGAGACTAGAGAATAATCTGGCCCCCCTTCAGAATGTTACCCTCCTTGCTGGCCAGGCAGGGATTTCTTGCATAATATTTTTAGCCCCTCTTATTTTCATATTTAGTTTCTGCACACCTTTGAGGAAGGGTATTTGGGATAACTTTTTGTAAGTTGATGGGAAATGCAAATAAAATTATGACAACTTTGAGATAATGACGAAATTTTAATTTGTTTTCCCCTCGGAATCGAGCCTGAAAAACAAACCTCTAAACCTCTGGACATGTTTTTCAAAACTACATTTCAGAGTTTACAGGTGTGCGCCTGCGGCAACCGAAACAAAGATTAAGTGATGGTTATGGCTGCCTCCCAGGCTCAGATAAAAGAGGCGCCTCTCAGCTAGCTCCACGGTGCCAGCTCACCTGGGGTCAGACTTTGAGTTTTCCCCATTTAGGGCAGGTATAACAGCAAATCCCCACAACCGTTTTCCTCGCCTCTCTCCCCTCCCATTTTGAGTTTCTGGATCAGCAATCCTCCCAGCTGGCTCAGGTTTGTGCCCCGGGGAGGCAGCGTGATGTCTGGGTGCGGGCGGCGGCGGGCCGAGAATGGGCGTTTGGACAGCTGCCCTGGGACTGTTTCCACGCGGATCCAACATGCCTCTCTCGGACCTAGGGGTAACAACACTTAACTCTCGCTCTACCAAGTGTCTCCGCAGGCCTGGGCGAACAGATGCAAAGGAAAGTGGGATCAGTTCCCGCCAGGGCTGCTCCCGCCCTTTCCCCGGCCCCGGCTCCGGCCCCTCCCGCGCCGCGGCGGGTCCCGCCCCGAGTAGTCCGTCCGGGGCCGCCGGGCACCACGGGGCAGGAGGAGGACGCTGCCGGCCCCTGCCCCGTGGCGCCTTCCCTTTTCCCTCCGCCGCCACTCCCAACGCTCTCCTCCTCCGGTTGCTTCATTTTTCAGGCGTGTTTCCCTCAAGGGGAGGCGTGTGCCCCCACACCATCCATCTCCCTCGCTCCTGGGGACCCCGCTTCCTGGACTCTCGGCTCTCGCAGCGCCCCCTCAGGCCGCCGCCCCCATCGCGCCCCCGCGGGCGGGCGGGGACCGCGCGCAGGTACCTCAGCGCCAGGAGGAAGGCACGCCAGCCCCGCAGTTCCCGGAGGTGCCGCGCCCGCTCCGGGGGGAGGCGCTGTGGTGCGGGGCCGCCCCTTCGCGCCCCGGGCGCCCGCAGCTGCTCGGCCTCCTCCTCCTCCTCCTCCTCCTCTTCCTCCGCCCTCCTCGGCTGGGAAAGTGGGAGGTGGCGGCGGCGGCGTGTGTATGTGTGTGTGTGTGCGCGCGCGTGAGGGGGGCAGCAGAGAGGAGTCTCCGGGTGCCGCCGCGGCGTCAGAGACACTGCGAGCGGCGGGCGCGGCGGGGCCGCATCTGCATCGGTCTCCGCCGCCGCTGCGGGGCCGCGAACAAAGAGGAGGAGCCGAGGCGCGAGGTAGGGCGCGGGGCCGCGCGGGGAGCCGGCGCGGGCAGACCCTCGCGGCCGAGGAGGAGGTGGTCGGGGCGCCCCCCTCCCCTCCGCGCTGGTCCGTCCCTCAGTCTCTCCACCCTCGGGTCCCCGTGGGCCCGGAGCCGGGACGGTGCCGCGGCCTCGCTGCCTTCTCCCGGCAGAAAGCTGCCCGGGCTCCGTGCCGCGTTCTCCCGGGGCGCAGCCCAGCACTCCCTGCTCTCAGATGGCTCGGTCTCTCGGGGACTCCCGCCTCATCTCTGCGGCGTCATAGATGTTTCCCGAAAGCTGGCACTTTGTGGGGCTGACTTTCGCAACTTAAGGCTGCGGATTTATTTTTAAGTCCTTGAAAACTTCCAGCAGTCGTTCGGGGGGGGGGCATTTATGTTCCCGGCCTGACCCAAAGGGTGGTGGAGAGGAGGCCGTTGAATGAGATCCCCGTTCCAGCACCGGCCGGGCAGCAGCCCTAGCCTGGGACCCTCCCCTGCCCCTTGTCGCCGACACCTGGCTCCGGGGTGTGTCTGCGGCGAGCGGCCGCCGCGCCTCCCTGCGGGTCTGGAAGTACCTGAGCTTGGCAGCGTGGGAGAGGGGCGCAGCCCTGGGGCTCCCTGCTCCCCGGCTCTGTCAAGAACAGATGTTAGTGCTTCCATCGAAATCTTTTTACCCTTTTTCTTCTAGGCATTCACATTTACATTTATTTTGGTGGTAGGGGGAGAGCGGTGCAGTCACTGGTTTAAGTGCTTTTTCCTGAATGGCCCCATTTTCATATCATGCTCACAGTTTTCAGTCCAGCATTCCATTCTCAAATTCTTTTGGTGATAATTTTGCCAGATTTTCTGAATGGGATTAGGACAAGCTGTTCAGAAATCCCTTTCAGAGTTTGTCAACCACTGCCCTGAAGGGTCCTTTTATTATTTCAGCTGCTTTCAAACAAATCTTTAGTTGTGTCCATTAGAATTGTCAACCTTCCGCTCATTTTGGTTGGGCAAGATTGAACAGTTCTATTTTTAAGGCCAGCGAAGAAACATATGTATTTAATATTGGGATCCTTTACCACAAGTGATCATATGAGGCATGGTTTCTTAAACACTAAAGTAGCTTAAAGATTGGGAAGTTTGTTGGGTTTAAAAGTAATTTCAGGTAGAGGAAACTTTCAGTTGCTTCTGTTCAGCCTCTCATATGGGTTGAGGACTTTATTAAGGCAGGCAATATCACTTTGAGAGCTGAAGAAATCATGTTCTTTATTGCATTTCATAAATCCCATTTTATTGCAGGAATTCTGCATAGTACTTGATAGCTATTTCTGCACAGTGAACTCTTAGATATCTTTAGGGACTAATTTTGAATTGTTTAAAAAGCCCATTTTGTTTTTAATTGTTGACTTTGGAGTTCAGGAACCACATTCCAAAGCAAAGCTGCACTATTCAGAGGAAGCACTTTTGTGTACTTTTTGGTTCTTGGCTCCTCTGTGAACCTTTTCCCCCAAATAACAATACTAATTTTTTGTCTTCTCTCCTCCGCCTCCCCCATTACTCCAGAGCAAAGTCTGAAATGGATGTTACATGAATCACTTTAAGGGATGCACACAACTATGAACATTTCTGAAGCTTTTTTCTCAGTAAACTAGATAAAGATGGATGAATCTGCCCTGCTGGATCTTCTGGAGTGTCCTGTGTGTCTAGAGCGGCTTGACGCTTCGGCAAAAGTCTTGCCTTGCCAGCATACATTTTGCAAACGATGTTTGCTGGGGATTGTGGGTTCCCGAAATGAACTCAGATGTCCCGAGTGCAGGACTCTTGTTGGCTCGGGTGTTGAGGAGCTTCCAAGTAACATCCTGCTGGTCAGACTTCTGGATGGCATCAAGCAGAGGCCTTGGAAACCTGGCCCTGGTGGGGGCAGTGGGACGAACTGCACAAATGCATTAAGGGCGCAGAGCAGCTCTGTGGCTAATTGTAGCTCAAAAGATTTGCAGAGCTCCCAGGGCGGACAGCAGCCACGGGTGCAAGCTTGGAGCCCCCCGGTGAGGGTGAGTAGCCTGCAGAAGCAGTTTGGTGAATGACGGTGGTGAAAACTATGTTTTTCTTTATGCTTTAGCTTGATATTTTCTAAATCAGTTCATTGCTAAAGAAGCCACACTTAACTGGAACAGATAGGAAATTATGCCTCAGGATTTTTTTTTTCCTCTTTTTGGAATGAGAGTGGATATAAATGACAAATTTTTGTTTCTAAAAATTCTCTCCAGATAGTCTCTGTTACCTTTTAAGATAAATTTTGGGAAACAGGTAGCAATTATTCACTGAAATCTAAAACGAAGCAGTTTTTTGGTGCCCATTTTAAAATGGAAATATGGTGTGATTTTTCCCTTTTTCATGGAGTTGGGAGAAACATATTTAGGTATGTATGTGTACATATATATGTTATAAATATGTATGTGGGTGAATCATAAGTAGGAAATTAAACCTTAATTTTTTGGTGCATTGAATCATTCTAGCCATTCTCTTGGTTTTATGAATGCATAGCACAGAATTTACTGGTTGGAGGAATTCTTAACAAATCATGGCCACAGGTAGCCGAGTTTCGTTGCTGTTGCAACGAAATGTCATTTAGGACTATGGTGTAACAGAGAATCTAGCTTTATGTTGGGTTTTGCAGGGAGTGAAATGAAATGTTTCCATCAAAATGATTTTTATTGGGTTTTGGGTTTGGGCTGAAATAATTTTAAATGAAGCTAAATATTTGAACAGTTACCATATTTTAAATTCTTAGAAGGTAAGGTATTCTGAATAAATCTATATTATGTTGTCGGTAATGGCATTCCATTAAGACACATTTTTCTCATTTTTGTAAAAATAAAAAGTAGTTATGGGCATCAGATAATTAAAACAATTTCATTTTTGTTGGAAGAAACAATTTCAATATTTGGCCAAACTGATAAAATGTATTTTTTTTTTTAAGATTTTATTTATTTATTTGAGAGAGAGAGAATGAGAGATAGAGAGCACGAGAAGGAAGAGGGTCAGAGGGAGAAGCAGACTCCCTGCTGAGCAGGGAGCCCGATGCGGGACTCGATCCTGGGACTCCAGGATCATGACCTGAGCCGAAGGGAGTCGCTTAACCAACTGAGCCACCCAGGCGCCCCGATAAAATGTATTTTTAAAGAACAGTTAATTTGGATAAGAATTTTTTTTCCCCCCAAATATTCATGGTAACCACTCATAACTGACTTCTCTCATTTAGTATTAGAACAGCCATTGGGATGGCATTAGATAGTATAAATTCACAGGTGTGAATATCAGAGGCTGTACCATTCCCTGGCTTCTTTCTCAAGCTCATCTTTTAAAATGATACAAAGTATTTATATCACTAGAGGTAAAATAGGAAAGGGTTTTAATTACTAGGAAACAATTTCTTTACTAGGCTATCAGGCTTATTTTGAGTTGTATTTAATTTTTTTTTTTTAAAGATAGTGAGAACTTTGGGTTAGGGTGGTTTTCTTTGCATATTTGAAGCCCACATGTTTGTGAGGTTGGTCTGCTTACAGCAGTTTTCTTGGATTTCCTTTCTTTTACGGAGTTTACTGGTGCATTGACTAGTGTACAGAGTCATTAATATTTTAATCTCACAACCAGTGATCAAGTTGGTTATTTCTGAGACACTTAACCCAGGTCCGGTTAGCTTAATGAGGGAGTAGACTTGCTGCTTTGGAGATTTTGTTTCCTTGTTAATTAGACTAGAGCCGTTGTAGCTTCTGGCTATGAGTGGAAGTATCTTAGTTGTTGACACATTGCTTTACCTGTTATGAGGAATGCATTGAATGTTTGATTACTGACAAAAAGGAATTTAAGAAAAGGGCTCAAGTGTCAACCTAATGTCCTTTGAATTTTAAGTTTTCTTTCTAACATAAAAATTGACTGTGTAATGCTGTAATGTTCATTTATTTCAACTGCTAAGCTTTCAAAATTGAGCTTCACTTTTCTTGGGTAAATTATTTTGAGATTTTGATGATGTTAGTGTTATTTTTCTGGCTTATATGAGTTCCTAATTTGCTGCATGTTTTTTCTTTAGCATGAGGAAAATTATTTACTGAGAATCCCTGGTGAACTTGAGCCTTATAACTTGGATAAAATAGTTGAGGTTAATAAAACAGAAAATGATGTCTGTTATTTTAGGGGGTGGGGAGGCACAGAGAGCAGAGACAAAACAAGACACAAAATTACAAAACAAAAAACAAAACAAGAAAAAAAACAGTAATCTGAGTTCATGCAAATGCTGCAGTACTTGTAAAAATAGCAGTTTTATTTTCTATTCTAAAATAATTTCTCATTAGTAGTTACCGGTACCTTTTGCTTTCAAGTATTCAAAACAACCAGGGTTGCACAAATAAATAGTCCAGGTACCTGAAAGGTACGTACATCTCAGAAAATACTTTTAAAAAAGAAATCTGTAACATACAGACATGTGGAGGTTGTAATGCACTCCTTTGGACACTTTCCTGAGGTGAGTGACCATAATAAATTCCAAACATGCATTCTCCTCTCTTAGATGTTCTGACACAACCAAGTGGTGCATGAGCCTGTTTCCACATGTTGCATAAAGCTGAAAGTGATAACATGTGGAGTATTGCTTCAGTGTATTAGTTATGTTCTATGTTCCATTAGATTGTGACCATGTGGCTTTCTCATGCATTTAGCCGAGGTAGATTTGAGTGTTATCAGCAGATACGAACATTTCCAATGTGTGACACAGATCTTGTTCCCAGAATTTTAGTGTTTCCTGCCTAATATGAAGGAGAAAATGAAAAAGTGTTGGATTGGAGTCACCATGGGAATCCATCAGTTCTTTACCCCATGTAAAGAATTCCTGTTGGTTTTAGGCCAAAGTTGAGCAGTGGAATGAGCCACAGGGAGAGGGGGACTGCAGATAATCTGTTTAAAGGGACTAAAAATACCTGCAGAAGATAGATAATATATAAAAAAAAATATAATATACATGCAAAATTCCATATGGAAAACGTGTTTAAATAATTTCAACAGAATTATGACATAGCAGAACAGTTAAATTTCTGCTTTCTATGAATGGTTCCATTGGTTCAAGATCTATTCATATCTGTGCACCTATCTGTCTAGAAATTATTAGTGATCTCACACCGGCTTCTATCTCAGTGAGTTTATTCAGCAAAAATAAATCCACATAACCACTGATTTACACTAATTCCCACTTCATTTATTCTTTCCTTTAGCTAGCAAATATTTATTGAGCACCTACTGGGTGCCAGGCACTATTCTAGCTGCTCGGTAGGTAATGAGGATAAACCAGATACCGCTTCCACTTACCAACTTAGGAGTATGTGTCCATCTTGGGGGAGAGACACACATTAATAACATAATAACAATGCAAGTATGTAATTAAACTTGGTAAGTGTTATGACAGAAAGCTAGGGGAGGGGATAGGAGAAGGACCTGTGTTTAGTGTGAGGGTAAATGTGTGTGTGTGTGTGTGTGTGTGTGTGTGTGGTATCTTCAAAAGCTTCCTTGAGAAAGGCATTTGAGCTGAGATCTTTTTTTTTTTAAAGATTTTTTTTTACTTATTCATCAGAGACAGAGAGAGAGAGAGAGAGGCAGAGGGAGAAGCAGGCTCCCAAGGAGCAGGGAGCCCGATGCGGGACTCGATCCCAGGACTCCGGGATCATGACCCGAGCCGAAGGCAGACGCCCAACCATCTGAGCCACCCAGGCGCCCTGAGCTGAGATCTTAAGGATAAAATATTAATTAGTTGAGAGAGGGCTGGGCAGGTGAAGGAGCAGGATAAGAGTATTCCAGTGGCCTTGATCTGAAGTGGGACAGGGTATGGATCCTGTGAAGAACCAATGGAAGGTGAAGGTGGACTGAGCATGGGACAGGGATAGTGAGCTGAATGATGGCTCAAGTACAGTAATGTACAAGGCTTCAAGAGCCACCACAGGCCACATGGGGTTAAGGGCCAGATGAGTGGTAGAGCTAATAAGTACTCTGCATTTGGGATTAGAAAGATGAATCATTAGGACTGAGCAGTCATCAGGGCTCAGAACGGAAATGGGAGTTTGGTGTCAAAGGACTGAGAGAGAAAGGGAACTCTAGATTTGGGGGGAACAGGTGAAATTTCCTTCTGCAAATGTAGAGTATGCTTTTGTTTCTCCATAGCTACCCTCACAACTCCTTTCTCTCCCTTTCCCTGTTGCTGACTATTATGGGCTGAATTGTGCCTCTGCGCCCCCATTCATAAGATGAAGTTGTTTCCCCTAGTACCTCAGAATGTGAATGTGTTTGGGGAATAGCGACTTTAAAGAGGTGATTAAGGTCAAATGAGGTCATATTGTGGGCCCTGATCCACAGTGTGACTGGTATTCTTTTTTTTTTTTTTTTTGAGAGAGATCGAGAAGTGGGGAGAGGCAGAGGGAGAGAGAATCCTAAACAGGCTTCATGCCCAGCATGGAGTCCAACATGAGGCTTGATCTCATGACCCTGAGATTATGACCTGAGCCAAAACCAAGAGTCGGACGGACAGTGAACCCACTGAGCCACCCAGGTGCCCCATGACTGGTATTCTTATAAGAAGAGGGGATTGGGACACAGAGACCCAGAAGGAAGACCATGTGAAGACACACGAATATGGATATCTGCAAACTAAGGAGAGAGGCTTCCAGAGGAACACAACCCTGCTGACACCTTGATCTTAGACTTAGCCTCCAAAACTGATGAAATAAGTATTTGTTGTTACAGCCAGTCAATCGGTATTACTTTGTTATGGCAGCCCCAGCAAACTAACACACTACTGTGGATGTACTCCTCAAGGCCAGCCCCTTGAATGGCCTCAGTCTACTGCCAATCCCTTCAGTCCTGGTTTCCCCAAAGACCTGCAAGTGGTCCACTCCTCTGGATGTGCAATAACTCTGAGAAGTTCTCTGGTCCCTCTACCACCCTCAACTGCCCAAGTGGCCTGGTATAGTTTCACAAAATAGACAATAAACCAGAAACAGAAAATTTTAGGTTGAGAGAAGGAAGCGTCAGGAGGAGAGAACTGTTTCTACTACTCGCTTATCTCTTGGGTTCTTCTGTAAGTGGAGTTTGGAGAGAGTGCTTTCCTGGGCATCATGGTGTCTGAGGCATTACCCAAAAGAGAGGTGGCAGAAAGAGAATTGAAGAAGGGTAGGGGAGGAAGTCAGGTCTACAGTGTGGCTCCGGGTAGGGTGTGAGAAACTACTGCTATGAATTGCCCCGTTGGCCATCTTTAACCTCCAGTCAGTGAACAGGTACCTGTGGAGAGTTTTTTTCTGGCTCAATTCTGGGCTATGATCTGACCTAGGACAGAGGTGGCTTTAATGCATGTTTCTGTTGAAAAAGAGTTTACCTGATGGGGAGGTAAAACACAGGAAACAACAAATAAGGCAGCATCAAGTGAAGCATCAAGCTGTGGGTTAAGAAATGGAATAAGTCTCTGTAGTGTAGTTTGTGTATTGTGGCCGCTGGAGTAAGTGTCTGGTCAAAGAGTGGACTGAGTGTGGATTAGGAAGGACAGGGCAGCACATGCTACCCTTCAGTGGAAGACTCAGCCCAACACTGACGTAGGAATTGATGTCTTCATTTGGTGGTTTGGATGAGGGAGGCATCTGGCTGTCTCTGAATGGCTGAGTTAAAATAGAAAACTGTTTGTTTTTGCCACACAATGTCCGTTGCAGACATTGTTGACTTCTTCTTTTATTTATCATTTCATTCTTGACCCCTGCTTTGGTCCTTATGTTCATCCTACCCCTGACTTGACTTTATTCCTGAGTCAGGCTCAATGTCTAGGGTTCAAGGCTCTGTTTTGGGACTGGGATAGAAGGGTGGGATGGAGATGAGCCTGGCATGCGTACTGATTAGTAGTTAAAAAAAGAAATGCCTAATGACTCTTTTTTATGTTACATAAAGTATGTGACCATGATCATGTAAATCTCACAACAACCCTCGGGTTAAGTACTATTGTTATTTAAAAAGTTAAAAAGAATGTGAATTTCAAAATGAGTTCCTAAAAACATTCTGGTGGTAAAAAAAAAATTCAATAATGTAGATGTACGATATGAAGTGTGTGTGTCATTCTACATCTCTTCATATACATTTGTGTGTGTATACACATAGTTTGTTTTTTTTACATAAATGGAATTTCATGCTCTGGATATCTGATGATGTGATAGTTCATTTAATATATCTGGGAAACCTTTTCATGTCTGAGCACATATATCTGTCTCATTAAAAACACCCACAGCTGTTTATTGAGGTATAATATACATGCAGAGAAGTGCACCTATTTTAAGTGAACAACCCATTGAATTATCATGCTTCATTCTTTTTAAATGACTAGGATTTTTCTCCCTATTTTAAAAATTAAGGTAATACCTGCTCATGGTAAGAAACTTAATGGTGGATAAGGATGTAGAGGAGAAAATCAAGACTTCTAATCTCTCCATTCTTAATCTCCAGGAATGACTACCATGAAGAGGTTTTCGTGTGTGTGGTTTTTTTCCCCCAGGAAAAATATTAATAGAAATAGGATGACATCATATGTGCTCTTCTGCAATTTGAGATTTTCTGTTTAATGATGTATCTTTCATAGCTTTCCATATCTACTGTCACTGATGTATAGGAGGGTATTCTGTACTATCATTCTCATTTTGGGGATGTGGAAAGGATGTCAGAAAGAGGCTGAATAACTTGTTCTAGGTCTCCCAGCTAGAAAGTGATGGAGGTAGGGTTCCACCCTCACCTGTCTGATCCCAAGAACTTCCTTCCCTTACCCACACTCTACTTAAGTGACAGACATTCTTCCTGGGTCCTCGTGCTGCTTATAACAGAGACACCTTTTAAGTGGAGGTTCTTGTGTTCTTACTGTCCTTGCTGTGTTCACTGTTGTTTTAAAGGGACAAATGAAGCTCCTTTACGGTGACAGTAGACCAGGAAACCAGACCTTCTTTAGCTTGGTGCATGGGAGGAGTGTGGTTTGGAGGTGAGAGGTTGTGGCCTCCAGTTCCAATGCTGCCATCAACTGTCTGTTTGGCTTTTCTGGGCTTTATTTCTTTAGCACAGAACTGCAAAACCTTAGGTCCCCATGCTCCATGCAAGGAGTTGGGGGGAGAAGGATTGCTGAGTTTGGTTCATCTTGCACTTCTCAAAACCCTTTGTGGTATCTGGCACATAGTACACACTCAAAAAGAGATTTGTTGAATGAATGTTTATTAGTTTCCTGGAGCTGCTATAGCAAAGTACCACAAACTGGGTGGCTTAGAACAACAGAAGTTTATTTTCTCACAATTTTGGAGGCCAGAGTCTGAAATCAGGATATTGGCAGAGCCAGGCTCTTTCTGAACCTTTCAGGGGAGAATCCTTCCTTGCCTCTTCCTAGCTTCTGGTGGTTCTGGCAGTCCTTGGTGTTCCTTGGCTTGTGGATATAGCACTCCGGTCTTTGCCTCCATATTCACATGCCTTCCCAGTTTGTCTGAGTCCAAATTTCCCTCTTCTTATGAGGACACAGTCATTGGATTAGGGCCTACCCGAAACTAATATGACTCCATCTTAACTTGATTGTATCAGCTAGACTCTATTTCCAAATAAGGCCGCATTCACAGGTATTGGGGGTTAGAACCTGAGCATATTTTTTTAGGGGACACAATTCAACCCATAACAGATTGAATGAATGCAGGAATGAATGACTGAGTGAATTCTAATCACCTTCTAAGGATCCTAGCTGTACATTTTCTCAACAACTTATTTGTCCTTAACCCCTTTCTTTGTGTTGTTTCCTCACCATCTATAAAAATGGATTAACACTTCCTCTACTGATTAATAGGTTGCCTTGTGGATAAATGCAAGAACTGATGTGCAACCATTTTGAAAATTATAAAGTCCATGTAAATGGATGCATTATTATTAGTATCATTACTCTAAAAATGATCAGTCTTCCTCACAAGGAATATAATATCATTTCTATTTGGATGACAAGAACCAAATAACTGAGAAGAAATTTAAAAGATCACAAAACGAATATAGAGCTATGCAAAAGGAGGACTTAAACTCAGTTGTTTTGGTCCCTTCCCTGTGAGAAACAGCCTAATGAATGTTCATTCTCTCTGGCTACCCCTGGGGGGTTCTTTGCCCATTTCTCCCATTTTGATTACCATTCCCTCAGCCCTTATTTCTCCTGTGGCTGATTGAAAGAGAGGAAGGGAAGGGGAGGTTATTCTGTTGTTGCTGGCTGAACAGAGAAAGGGAGGAAAATGAGATACAATCTACTTTTGCTTCAGTCCTAAGCCCTTGCTGTTCTTCCTGCTCTCTGAAAAGCCTCACCTCTGCCGCTGGTTCTCTGGCTTCGGCCCCTCAACCCAGCTACAGCCTCTGCTGGTGTAGAACTTCTGTAGTTTGTTCACTTCTCTGCCTTCTAGCCACCTTGTATTCTGTCATGCAACCGTGGTCTGCGTTTTCCAAGTGGCTAAGAGGGGGGAAATGGGAGAGATGTTGGAACAGGAAGGGGGAGAAGGAGAGCAAGCACTCCTGTGCCATTCCGTTTCCTTCCTTGAGTTGTTTTTCCAGGTTGCATTCACAGATTGCTCATTTTGCCCCATAATTAGTCTCTGGGCTGGGGAAAAGGAAGGTTAAAAATAGATACAAAAAAGGTAGGGACAATCTGTTAATACCTACCTCCACTTCACCCTTCCAAGAGTCCCTGGCTCCTTTTTGCGTACCTCTATTCCTTAACTGTCCTCCTCTGCTGGCTTTTCCCTACCACAGTCAGGCACTCGCTCTGTTTATTAATCCATACCCTCTCCAGTCCGTTGCATTAATATGGTTTAAGTAAACCTGAGACAGTACATGAAAAGCCTTTTTCATTTTAAGGTCAAAAGACAAATGACTTTGTAGTTCACTTTCTAGCAGGATTCTTTACGAGGATCCGCAATAGTAGAGCAACATGGTATGCATAGTACAGTATAGTAAAAATACTTGTGATAGAAATGTTATGTATAGGGGCGCCTGGGTGGCTCAGTTGGTTAAATGACTGCCTTCGGCTCAGGTCATGATCCTGGAGTCCCGGGATCGAGTCCCACATCAGGCTCCCTGCTCAGCAGGGAGTCTGCTTCTCCCTCTGACTCTCTTCCCTCTCGTGCTGTCTCTCATTCTCTCTCTCTCTCTCTCTCTCTCTCAAATAAATAAAATCTTAAAAAAAAGAAATATTATGTATAGTAACATAGTGTAGTGAGGAACTCAGATATCAAATCAGATGTCAAGTCAGGCAAGCCTCTTTCTTTTACATAGCAACATAGTGTAGTGAGGTGTACTTGCGATGGAAATAGTACACTTGGAAACAGCTTTGCTAGTAAGGCTCCCTCACTGTGGAACTTAGACCCCTCACCCTCCCAAAGCTTTTATCAGAAAGAATGTGTCTATCTCTCCACTTTTTTTTTTTTTTAATTTCAGAGACCTTGAAAGTAGTAACCTTAAAAAAGAAAAATTCTGAGCCCCAGTCACCCTTTCTGTGGTCTTGCAATCCTTTGCAGTGTATGTGCCTGCCAATGCTTAGTCAAGAGGATGGTAACAGTTGCTTCATGAATGGTGACATATGGGTATCTGTAAACACAGCCATGTTAAAGATAAATGTGTGAGTGGGCTCTTCCGGGGTAGCAGGGAAGGGAGTGGAGGTGCCATTTCAAATGGTTGACAGTAGCAGTTAAGTAGTAGACCATTTGAGTTGTGAAACGTGGATAAAAGGGAGCAGTAGGAGGATGTGCAAATGAATTTTTAAGTTCTATTAAATATAGTGCAGAAAGGCAAGGACTATCAAGTTTGAACATTTTTCTGTTAGCCTAAGGAAATAAAAAATTACTTATTTTTTGCAAGAAAAAATCCCTTTGAAACAGTCTATTTTTATTGTTTATAATGTTGCAGTGAATAAACAGGAGTGGATTTTCATTATTTTGAGTTATAGTGAGTGGTCCTAAGCAATGAAGAATTATACAGAAATAAAATTGAAGGTTATTATAGGGTGCTCCATATCTAGTTTTAATTATGTGAGGGATGCCCCTACCCCCCAATAAAACAATAGCAAGTAGAGTAAAAATATCAGTGTGGGATACCAATACCCCTGGTATCTGTATAAGTTTCTTGGAAGTGTATTTGAGCACTAATGTTTAAAAGTTGAACATTGATTTGTTTAATAAGGAGATACAATTCCTCTAGAGCTAAAAACATATGTACACTCCTAATTACAATAACTACTTAGTTTTTAAAGAGTTTTAAAAGTCCCTTAACACATAGATTAAATATTATATGTAAAAAATTAAATTTCAAGCAAATTTTTATTTGCTGAGCTTATTCAAAGTGATATGTAGTTAGCAAATCTCAGTTTTTCCCGTTAAGCGTTGTGTTTTAAGCACACTTTTGGTGAATTGTTTCTAGTATTTCATATGTTTTTCCTTTTTTCCTCCACAGTTGAACACAGCTGAGGAGCTTAAGTCTATAGGCTAAATATTTTTGCCATTTTTGGTGGGCCTAATTATTTTCATTCAGCATTATGTATTTCATATGATAGATACTATGTGCTGGAATTAACACTTTCATTTTTCTCTCTTCTGTTCATTTTTATAAAACAAGTCTGGAACATTAGACGATATTAAAAACCTGAATTCTGTTGTACAAAGACAGTGATGCAGCTGAAATTAGTGTGTTAATTGAAAGGCACCATCATGTGACAGCTCAAAATGTCTCTATATTCCAAGAAAGTCCTATTCCGATGTCAAAAAGTATTGGGTGTCAATGTAGGAGTATGAAAATGTGTGCTATGTAGAAGTTGGGGATCGCCTCCTACATAGTGGCAAGAACGATGGAGACCTGGTTTCTACTCCTGGCTGTATGACTTTATGTGGGTGATTTCTCTTTTATAGGCTGTGGTTTCCTTTTTTAAAATGAGGGCTTGTCTGATATCGTTCTTTTGCTTCCCTGACTTTTTGAAATTATTGTGCTAGCAAAGGCCACTTTGACATTGAACATGAAGAACAAACTGAGGTTGGTGTCTGGCTATCATCTTGGTGCAATGAGGTGAAAGGTGCCTCTCAGAGTCACCCATGGACACCAGACTCTAATATCCCCTGAGAAGCCCACGCTTCAGGCTGCCACAGGAACCTTCAGAGGAACTGCTGGATAATCTGGGAGTTGAGATGTGAGGCAGAACAGAAAAACAAGGATGGTGTAGGGAAGCCTGATTTGAGATCAGGCTGCACGGAGGGCTGGCTTGCTTGATGGGCCTCTTCTCCCTGGAATGATCTGCCTTTGTTATGCCTGAATATTACCTTCATGTGGTTGTCACACCGCCTAAAATTCTGACAGTTGGAGATTGTCCACGTATTAAAATATTCTGCTCTTTGGAAG
The DNA here is from genome assembly GCF_003265705.2 of Callorhinus ursinus. Lineage (NCBI taxonomy): Eukaryota > Metazoa > Chordata > Mammalia > Carnivora > Otariidae > Callorhinus > Callorhinus ursinus. Next base: position 143,746,762 of record NW_027397066.1, on the reverse strand, counting down.
GGTATGAAATCATCGAAATATGTTGCTTTTCTCATTCTTACTGACTTGAGAACACCCACTCTGATGGACAGGATTCTTTATACTGCAAGGGGGAGATGGAAGTAACTGAGCTTCTTTGAGGTCAGACAAGCCTGGATGAAGGGAGTGCAGTGAGGGGCTTACGTGGGGTGACCATGTAATTTATCCTCTACACTTTTGAGCATGAAGGGATGCTTTTGATAATTTTGCAGAGTCAACAGGGGTAAACTGGGTCTTTCTGGGGCAAACAAGGCCATATGGTCATCCTAGCTGAGGGCAGTGTGAGCAAGCCCAGGAAATAGAAGAAAGTTTCATCAAGTATGGGGAGGATGCCAAAGAATACAGAAGCTCTTTCAAACATTTTCGGGCGAAATGCAAGAGAATTGATTTCTTCCTCTGAATGCTTCTTTCTGTGGGCTCTGTGGTTTTTGCTGGAGAGAAAATGTGATGTAGTAGGAAAGGCAGGGGATATAGCAGTAGGCAGACCTTCCTCTATTCTTTGTTATCTGTGTGGCTCTTGGGCATGTTTTACCTCATTAGCCTAATTTCTTCATTTGTAAAATGATGCAGGTTTGCTTTCCAGGGTTGTGAGGATTGTATGAGATAAAGAATGTTGAGTGTCTAGGACCTAGTTAGACATTCAGTAAATGGTAGTACCTTCTGTTTTTTCTCTTTCCAGAAATTAGGATGTTTAGTACCTTGTATCAGTTATATTGTAAAATAACCTGTGTGCGTGTGTGTGTGCACACCCGTGTGCTCGTGCATGTGGGCGTATGTAGTCTGGTCATTTAATTAATCCACATTTACAATGTTAAGGCCACAGGAAATTTTGTTCTCTTTTCAACAAGACAGACTTTAGGTGCACAAGCTGTTCATCAGTTAGTGCCTACACATGATGCTAAATATCTGGTTTAAGTCCTGCTTCTACCACTAACTGTGGTGTGACACTGGTTCTCGGGGCCTCATCTGTGAAAGGAGATGGTGAGCAACATTATCTCTCATACCTCTTCCTGTTCTCTCATCCTATAAGAGACCCAGCCGGTGGAATTCATTGTATGTTAGACCATCTGTGACTGTTTTCATTGCCTTCCTGCCTGCCTTCCTGCCTTCATTCTTGCTGTGGGGGAAATAATAGTTCAAGTAATTTAGAATACTGATCTTTGATTTTGTTCCTTGCTATAGTATTAAAAAAACTTAGATCTCTAAAACTTCTGTAAGGGAAACTAGCTGTGCTTTGTAGTACAGATTTTGTGCAGTGCACTAATTTTTTTAAAAATTAGTGTTAGGAAGGATTTTTATGCCCTCACACGGGTCCTTGAATGCCACTGTTGGATATAGAATGTGTGTGTGTTTTATTCCTTTGTGGCTGAGTTTTGTTTACCATTCCTACCCTTTCCTGCCCCTCCTTCCATAGAGCATCAAGATTATGTTCCTTAAATAGATATTACTGGTCGGTTTAATCATGTTTTCATTATTTTTATATCTCCTATCTAGAGCAACTGATTGCTGTTTTTATGCGATTAGAGCCATCTCTGACTAAATAAATGCCTTTATGTAACTGATAACTTTCTGATGAATTTTTAAAATGCTACAACAGTGAAGAGCCTTGCTATGCTTCAACTTTAAGCAAGTTTGTATGTTTTTTTTAATGAAGCTTCTATTTATAGTTAAAATATTCACTTCCTGAGTTTGAAGGGTAAAAAAGGACACTGAGTGAACATTTTATGAAGATGGTCATCTACTGCATTTAAAAAAAACCTCTTGTAAAGGGCATTTCAAAAGCTTGTTGGTAACTTATTCCTGTGACTTGCAAGTTTCATCGCCAGGAAGTTCCTTCTTTTGTATCAAATACAAATCCCTGTCCTTGCAAGTTAATCACATTCCTCTAGTCTCGTCCTTAATGGAAAAGAAGTGTTCCCTTGTATACTCTCCTTCATAACCTGGCAGGCGGTTGTGCAGCCAGACCTCCTCCCTTAGCCATCTTTTATCTGTCCTAAGTAACTGCATTTCCTTTACATGTCCTCTTAGGACTCATTTCCTAACATTTTAATCATTTTAGTCGGTCTCCTTTGGATGCTGTCCAACTTCTCATCTTGCTTGGGTTCAGGTCCAGAATAGCTCTTAGCGCGGTAATAAAGTTCTGAATAGATCATCATGCTGTGGCAGGCTATCACATGATCCTCCTGAGCATGCTGCTTGTTTTTACTTCCTGATGCTATGGATCTTTAAAAATAACTCACTGTATTGCTGATTCATACTTTGCCTAGACCCTCAGAGTTTCTCTTACGTGAATTTGCTTTCCCCCTATCCTTATATGAGTGGTTAATTTTTATTATCTTTCTAATTAAACTGCCTCCTGTTGTTCCGATAATCCTATGGTAGCGTCAGCAATTTGCAGCAATCAACGGGAACAGAAAAGTGTCAATCCAAAATGCTATCTCTTTAATAGATGTTTGTAATTAAATGGATGCTTGTTCTTAAATACATATATAACCTGTTTATCCTCTGTCCCCATTTGATATTTGATTGTTCTCTAATTAATTGTGTTTTAGCTTTGTCTCCTGAACCAAGTTGTAAGTAACTTGAGAGCAGGAACTCTTGTGTTTTATATCTCTTTTCTGTTCTTTACTGTTGAAAATTAGGTGTTCAGTTCGGTAAGTACATCTTGATGGGGTTGATAGATTCTTCGCATTCCAGAATCCCAAAGTCCATTTGAACACATTCACATCTTCATAAGAGAGACTGCCTAACCACATGTATATTTTTGGTACACTTAATCATATTCAGTTCTCCATTATTTAAGTCAGCAATGAAAGTATTACCCAAAGGCTGGGTAAACCCTCATGAAACTTGGCTGTAATTGGATCCTGAATAACAGTTCACTTGAGGGTGGCCCTTGAAACATTTGTGTTACACCCACCATGGTGGTCTGGAAATCATGTTTTCCTAGTTTATTAGAAATAATGTTCTGCTGAATTGAATCAGAAGCCTTACAAAAGTTAAAATATGTGATCTCTTATTTCCTATCCCCCAGGCACCTCATCGTTCTGACATAGAGGAAAATGAAATGAATCTAATAGGAATTAGCTATCCAACAGTCATGTTGATCTTTACCAAACACCTTGGGATTTCTCTGCTTGCATATCTACTTTTGGAATGCAAACATTACATGTATTAAAGGCCTCTGTTTTGTTGCAGATTATCTATATACTAAGTAATTCCTGTGGTAGGTAATCCTATGGATGGTAGGAAGCACATGTAATGATGTGGTTTGAAATAGCACCTCCACATTCTAATTCCTGTAAGAGGCAATGTGCACATTCAAAATAAAATTAAAATTCTCGAGAATGAAGTGGGCGGGGGGGGAGGCAGTTAGAAGAATAAATTAGCCACAAGTGACTCTTTCCAATTCTCAAATTATAAGCCAGCTAGCTATGATGTGAAATATGACAAGGACCCCAGGCAGTTCAGATATCTGCAAGTCTGATATTCTGTGATTGCTAATGTAGCAAATAGTTAACTATAATGCATGGAAATACCTCAGGTTATTATTACTTCTCTCAGGAGGCTAAGCTATGTGATACCTACCAATAAGTAACACTAGATCCACCTAACATTTCATTACAGATGAAAGAGAATGGCATATCTCGAGGAATGGCACGTTAGGAAGGCTTGGTAACTTTAGAAATGTGTCACGCTGTGGTTTTTAGGTATGCAGTGAATGAAGAGCTTTGTGTGGAAGGGGTAAAAATGCTCTGTGAATACTTATTATGTAAATTTGTGTGTTTTGCTAGGTTTATGTACGTTTCTTCTTTGTGATCCCAGCTTTCCTTATTTCCTGGACTGAGAAGCGAGTTTATTTTTCACGTTAACCTGATATGTAAATTGGTCAGCCCCCACTGGTGGCTTTTTTCTCCTTCCAATGTAGTGGTGTCAGGTCAGTATCTGGGCAGGTGGTACCCATCATTAGCAATTAGCTAGTGTCTTGTCTGTCAATGCAGCCATGCTCTAAGCCACCCAGCCCTTCTGTGACTGGGGTTTTTTGACCAGCTTGGGATTTATTTAATGTTGCTTAGTTTAGTGATAAATGTTGAAATTGAAAATGTATTAAAACAGAGATTGTGTTTAATGCATACATGTTATCAGTCATTTGGTACACATTTCTTCTCTGTATCTGGAGTGAAAGGTCACCATTTCTTGGCACTTTTATCAGACATACTGGGATATTAAGCCAAAGAATAGAATAGGTGGGTTAAAGATAGATTGAGGACAAAGCTCATTTATAGTTTGATACTTAATATCAGTTTTCCTAGTCAGTCGAGTGTCATCTGACAGGTATGCAGAGTTGCTAATTATTGGCAGCCATGTACTGAATAATACTGTCTGCATAGGTGGGGAGTAATTAGATTGCAATGATATATCTGTAGCTTTAGTATGAAAATAGTAGCAATTTTAGTTTGGCCCCCAAATCACTTTTACATGGTCATGAAATCATTTTAAGAGCTGATATGGGACGCCTGGGTGGCTCAGTTGGTTAACCGTCTGCCTTCGGCTCATGATCCCAGGGTTCTGAGATTGAGTCCGGCTTTGGGCTCCCTGCTCTGCGGGAAGCCTGCTTCTCCCTCCGCCTGCTGCTCCCTCTGCTTGTGCGCTTTCTCTGTCTCTCTCTATGACAAATAAAAATCTTAAAAAAAAAGCCAAACTGATCTTATGGAACAATGTATATCTGGATTTAAGAAAATAAATTCTTGACTACCTGACCTTAAGGGAAAATATGTAACAAGATGTTTTGTGATCTTGAGTGAACTAATCAGTTGAACGAACTAATGAACTTGAGTAAACAAATATTTTAGTAACTGTTCTGTTTGTTGCATCTAGGTTAGCAGTGAATGAATTCATTCTGTTCTCAAATAACTTGTTTTGCATTGATATCACTGTTTGAAAAAGTAAGCTATAATAAATTTCATAAGCTGGAAGACTCAGCATGCCTTAAAATGTGAAAATGCCAGGCTTCCTTTTATATACTGAAACATGGGGTTAATTGCCTTTATTTTCCACATCTTACAAAGTTCTTGAGTCTCTGGACAGCATACCAGAGTCCTTATTTCTGTAGATATGCAGTCTATCATTTCCAGTCTCCAGCTGATAAATACCCTTATTTGGCACAAACACATATGATCAAAGGTGATCTGAATAGTATACAGGTTTGATTAATGAATACACTAGGCTTTTCCTTAAGGTTTGAACAAAGAATGGTATCACAAACAGTTTTGTTAATAAAATAAATAGAGGTTAAAGATTGGAACCGTTTCTAGTAGACTGTGCAGCCCTAAATCTTTCAAAAGTAATGAAGCAGTTTTCTGAAACAGATTGTGTTTCCTTATGAAGGAAGCCACCTTTGTTCCATGTCACTGATGCATTCTTTATAGGTGAGGTCACTCTGCATTGCTGATATCTTTTTCCTTTCATAAAAGGGAGATGTGGACCGCTCCCAGTGCATTCCATTTCTCACAGTCCATAAAATAAGGCTTAAATGTACCTGTCCATTAAAAGCTTTTGAAGGACGAAAGCCGACCTCAGAGGCTTTGTGAACCATGAATTGACAATAAAGACAGTATGCTTCTGTTTTTCACATAGCCTGTTTAAGGACAAAAGAACTATTCACTCCTACATGACTTTCATGTAGTTATAATAAAAGGAGGATGGTCATCTTGTTTTGTGCATGATTTTAAGGCTGCTTAACTGAGATTATTTGAAATCATAGTTTTCAATTATTCAAACTAATAAAGTCACTGAGAGGGATGTGTGGTATAAAGTATATAAACATCTTTATGTCTGTTTCTTTTGACAGAATTAAATTTAAGAAGTTAGCTCCTCAACCCCCACAAAATCTAAAGGGTTAAAGCGTTTACAGATTATCAGGTTAAGCTTTAACTCTTGAAATAGTCTGACTAATCTTCCTCCTCTACCTGCGTCTCCTAGAGTTCCCTTAACATCTCAGTATGAGGTGACACTCTCTTGCTCAAAACTATATAATGGCCCATTAGACTGAAACAGTATAACTGAGCCACGTCTTTTCCTCCACCTTATCTTTTAAGCTTATATATTTTGCTTCAGCCATACAAGTTTTCTTTTTATTTATCAAACCATCAAGACCTGGGCCATTTGTACCTGGGGCTATTTGGAACCTGGAAGGAAGTTCTGCTTTTACCCAGATTTCAGGATAGCTTGCTTCTTAAGTTTGATTTCTTCTCAGATGTTACATCCTTGGAAGGGTCTTCTCTGATTGCCATATCCAATCTTCTAGTCTGATAGATTTATTTTTCCTTATAGCACTTATGTCCACTTAAAATTTTATATTTGTTTACTTTGTCCTCCCCCACTTCCCACTACCCCCAATAGTAAGCTCTATGAGGGCCAGGACTTTGCTTAAATTTACCAGTCGTTATACCCAGCAGCTAGAACACTGCCTGGTACAAAGTAGGCCCTTGGTAAGAATTTTTTTTTTCCTCCCTCGGTAAGAATTTATTTAACAAATCAGTGAATGAGTTTTACTTGATGTAGGTTGGCCTTAATAACTCTGCAAACTTCATGTTGAAAAAATAATGGCAAATGGGAATATGATTGTCGATCATTCAGGTGTTTAAGTTAGAACTGAAAAGTTTTATAGATGAGTGAATTAAAGTGTCATATTGGCTTATTTGGTAATTCATTTTGTATTGTTTTATGAAGGTAAATGTGGAGTGATTTAAAAAATAATCTTGCTGTGAGCCTTTTTATTTCCAATCCAGGAGATAAGCAACATGATTTCAAACTATAGCACTGTCTCTGTTTTTAGCTTTTAGAAATGAAGACACACCCTTTATAACTGAAGTGTCAGTGTACTTTAGTACTTGTACCTTTAAAGCTACCCAGAACCCCAAATAATGAGGGCATGGAAAGGAGCACTGTCTTTTTCATATATTTCTGCAAACTCCTGTGCTTAACATATTCTTTAGAAGAGAAGTGACATTGTTTTCTGTACCTAAAACTGTTTAAGGAGTGGGTGGAAACACCTATTAATCTTGGCTGTGTCGTGACTTGAGAATATTTCCTCATAGGATGTCGGGGAGATTCTAATTAGCCTACAGGTATCCATTTTTTTCCTTTGCAAAATAATAGTACTGAGTTGTGGGTTGATTCTGTTGATTAATATCAACAGAATGAGCCTGTTGATTAATATCAAAAATAAAGTTCTTTTTTCTAATCTAATATGGCTATGTGCATTATATATAAAATTCACTTAAGTGTCTCTGTAGACACTTATAAAAATGATCACAGTCACCTGTTTCACCAGTTACTATCCTTAAATCTGCAGTTTTTTCTAGCTTATTGACATGGAGTTCTTGCTGAAAACTTATTTTTCCCATTGTTGCCCTATGTGCATCCGATAGAGGAATGGATCTTTGTATTTCTTTTCACTAACAGATAATTCTGTGTTTTACCATCTATTGGTACTCAGTCTGCTTTCCACTTAGAATTAGAGGTTGTCCCTCCTCCCCACTAATGATTCTGGGGCAGTTCTGCAAGGTCACTGTACATAGGCCCATTCTCCAGACTCCAGCTTGCACCTGCAGTCTTGCCTCACATGACCAGGCTGTATCCTGTGTTAATTGCCATCCCCTGAATCAGGTACACACCCCTAATGTTGCTGTGCATTGTCCACCATTCATTCCTTCAGTAAATATTTACTTGGGAGAAGATATCTTTTTTTTTTTTTTAAGATTTTTATTTATTTATCAGAGAGAGAGAGAGAGAGAGACAGAGGCAGGCAGAGGGAGAAGCAGGCTCCTCGCTCAGCAAGGAACCCGATGTGGGACTCGATCCCAGGACCCGGGGATCATGACCTGAGCTGAAGGCAGACGCTTAACCGACTGAGCCACCCAGGCGTCCCTGGGAGAAGATCTTTGAGCTATAGTTTGACCACCTCTCCTGTTCACCCACTGCGGTCTCTGTCTAAAACCATCAAGCTTGTTTTTTTTTTTCTCTCTTCACTTTTTTTGTTTGCTTCTTTTTATCCCTCTGTTATCCACTCTCAAATTGGAGACTCAGATTCTCAAAGTCTTTGTTTTATAGTCATCCCTGTTTTCCCAGTGAGCACATCATGTCTTAATGTCCTTTTTAAAATTCCTTAACTACATTTGACTTATGGTAGAAAAACCAGTGAAGAATAAAGCACATGGTAAAAAGAGGCATTAATAGTATATGTCTCAATTTTTCTGCAAAATGGAACTTTATCTCCTTCTACCTTTCCTTGTTAGAGGAAGAGCTGTGAAATTATTCCAAGTTTTTCTACAGCAGTTTTACAGGATTGTCATATTTACCAGGGATTATTTTATAGATGAAAAATTTGAATTGGCTTTTAGTTTCAGAGTAAAATAATTGCTAGTTTAAATGACTTACATTAGTCGATCAGACCTAGTTAACATTAAGTTTGTGTCTCTTAAAATAAAAGTTGAAAAATTAAATTTGTTCTTTGGTAATTTGATTTGTAGGAAGTGGGAAACAAAGGATTCCAAACAGGGCTTTTAAAATCAGTTCTAATTAATGTGTGTGCAGATGCATCAGCGAAGATTGGGAGGCAATTAGTATAATTATGTTTAAAATACAGTTGCATGCTTAAATAGATAATCACACCCTTAGGCCTGCCTATCTTTTTCTACTTTCTCCTTTAGGCTCGTAGTGAATTTTTTGGCCATTAAGCATGACCTTGGCAGTGTCTGTGGAGCAGAACAGAGTGACAGAATGCAGATGAGCACGATTGCACATTCTCCTAGCTCAGAGTTCGGTACTTGAGCGATAATACCTGCACAGCACACCTAGATAGAACAGTTAAATCATACGAGGGAAAACTTACGTCCTCTAGCTAGCTGCTCCCCTCCACCACTGCCAAATCTTATTATTGGAAAGCTGAGCTCTCTTTATGAAATCTTTTTTTTTTTGTATTCCAATTTGGAGTAAACTATAGCTGAGTCCTCTTCAGTGTTATGAAATAATTTGAGTTTCAGAGTAAAACTTGAATAAGTAGCACCTTGCCTAACCGCATACCATTTGCATGACTCAGTTATAGGCGAGGTAGAGGGGCCAGTAGAAGTGCCTTCTAGGTTTCTGAAGTATTTTTGTACCTCTCAGGTCTTCAGCTGCTGCTGCTTACAATGGATGTGACACCGTGACAAAACTGTTTCTCTTTTCAACTTCAGCATTTGGTATCTGTACCGGTGAATGAACATAGATGTTTTTCCTGCCTTTCATTACAAACTCATGTGACCATTTTTCTCTTCAGTAGATTCAGTTTTATTGGAAGAATCTTTGGAAGGTGGTCTTGTATAAATACTCCCCTATTGCCCTTCCTTTGGTTTCTGGTAGCATTAAACATGATTTATAAATTGCATTTTCATTTTATAGGCTGTCCTGCAGTTACAAGACTACAGCCTTTATTACCAACCTACCACAGCGATTTTGCTTTTTCTTTCAGCTGCATTTGCTGTATTTCTGACCATATTATTTGTAGCAGAAATTGAGGTCTACTATCATTGCTATGTTTATAACTGGATTGTGTGGTTTTCTCCACGTAGGCAAAAACAGGATCTGGAGGACAGATAGCTAGTGTTGTTAGGCCAGTTGGAGCTTTGCTTTCTGTACTGTTTTTGCTAAGCCTGCTATGAGAACACAGCTTACTTCATCTGTGGCTATCCAAGTATAACAGAGTTAGGTGAATGATAGACAAACTTAGATGGAAATTTGAAGCATGGACATTAGAATTTGTAGATTATTTTTTTAAATATCTGTTAGGGTAGCTTTTATATTAATTAATTAATTAAGTTCAGTTAGCCAGCATATAGTACATCATAAGTTTTTGATGTAGTGTTCAACAATTCATTAGTTATGTATAACACCCAGGGCTCATTACAACACGTGCCCTCCTTAATACCCATCACCCAGTTACCCCATCCCTCACCCCCTCCCTTCTGTAACCCTCAGTTTATTTCCCGGAGTCCGGAGTCTCTCATGGTTTGTCTCCCTCTCTGATTTAGCTTATTGGTTAATATGGCTTGTGTTCTAACTCGAGTATGAGCCATCATTACGGCCTTTGGTTCACATTTAATGCATAGACACAGGCTTAAACCAAAGTAGATTTGTTCAGAGGGGACCATGCCATTTTACTTCTTCCCTTGAGGTTACCCGGTGAGAGTTGGTAGTTAAAGTTGTGTTTGAGAAGTTTAGTCTTCCTTGAATCTTTGAAACAAACTACTCTTGTTCTTATGGTAAACATAAAGCAGGTTGTTTTAAAATTTAGACCAATTTAGGAATTCGGTTTATAAATGCATTATTTTAGCAGATATTTGATGCTAATCATGATATCTTATGATGGAATAGCTGCTTGTAGTATATAGGTATGTTTACTGTAGTTTATTTACCTCTTTGCGTTAAGTGATTTATTTATGTAACCTGTGTTTTTGCATAACCTTTACTAAACACTGGGTGACTTACACTTTAAGTTTTTTACAGTTTCAGTATCTCTTTTCATGCTGAGTCTTATGTACCACCCTCTTTGTTTCTTATTAATAAGATGTTAAACAATAGTACAATTTAAGGATATTAAAGGGATTAGGAGGTTATAACAACAGAATTGAAAACCACTGACTCTTAAGTTTAGAAAAGCTTAGTGCTGCAGGGTTGTCCTTGTGTCTTGGTTAAATTTATGCAACTCAAAAAAAACCCCATTATTCTGTCCTTTATATTATTTTATTAGATATCCTTCACATAATATCAGTTTATCTTAAACATTTCCACGTGCATTTTGGGTAGTTAGGACACTGGATTTCGTGTGTCTTTCTCCTTCAAGTAATGCTGATTATAGTTAGATGAATTTAAATTTATTAACTTATGGTCTCGGAAAATTTAGATTGATTGACATTCTGGCATTAGCAGTATAGTGTATTCTTGAGTGCACAAAAAAGATGTATTGTGAAACTCTAGAATTGGGTAGAAAGAGATCATCTGTGTAGTGGCTTCAAAAAAACTGGGAAGAGCTTTTACAAAAGCAGCAGGAAGTACTTACTGAATCAGCACTGGTCTATTGTGTGGAGGGGTTTGCAGATTTCTAATTAAGCCACTGAATACTTACAGTCCTCAATTCACATGGAAAAATTTTAAAATGGTGGTGAGACACGTGTACGTTCGTGTGTTTGTATAGGGCAGCTGCTTGTAATGACTTGATAGTGAAAATTAAAAAAAATAATGTACGTGGAAACAGCAAGAAAAATTGAAATAGAGTGTCTTAAAAAAAAAAAAAAAGTAGAACAACCACCAAAAAGTCACTCCATGTAATTTCGAGATCAGACAAAGGGATGGCTAGAGCATAATAGGAGCATGTAGAAGCCTGTTGCTAAATCAGAAATGAACAGGAATGCAGTTCAAAACCTCATTTACTACTCTTTAGTCTGTTGCCCTAGAGACAGACTTAACATATTGACTTTGGCAACTCCAGAGTAGCCTGCCATGTCTGCAGTTATTTAAGTGAAAATCTGAATTTGTGACTTAAAAATATAAGTTTACTTTAGTCAGTGCAACCAGTTACATTTCTGGTTGGGTGGGAATTTCCAGGAGGTTCTAAGTCATCTTCAGGAAAATAATGAAATAAATAGATCAAGTAAAGAATTCTGATTCTAAAAAGTTCAAATAGGAAAACACAGTAAATGAAAGCAAGACTTGTTGAGACTGATTTAAATTTCAGGCACCATCTCACTTTATAGCATGAATGAGGTAACTGGAGAACATAGATAACAAAATTAATAGTTAAGGGAGTGCATAAAATACTGTTTGAAGATTAAAATGAGAGAGTTAGCCTAGAATGATCAAGATCCCATCCAGTTCTAATTTTATTTTATTTTATTTTAAAGATTTTATTTATTTGACAGACAGAGATAGCAAGAGCAGGAACACAGGCAGAGCGGGAGTGGGAGAGGGAGAAGCAGGCTTCCCCCCGAGGAGAGCCGCATGTGAGACTCGATCCCAGGACCCTGGGATCATGACCTGAGCTGAAGGCAGACACTTAACAACTGAGCCACCTAGGCACCCCAGTTCTAATTTTAAACGATTCCTTAGAGCAAGTGAGCTTTTCAGCTTTCTCTTACACCAACTCTGCTATGCCTTGCCTTCTGGCATTCTTATTATTCTGGAGTTGCAGTGAAAATGACATTTCAAAGATTTTCTTTGAAAAACACTAATCCAACTAGGGATTGTTTAAAAAATGTCAAATGAAAAAAAAATCATGAAGTTGGAGGAACGGGCTTGGAGACTGGACAGCTGTAATGGAAATGAATTCTCTTCCCTGCAGTGCTATTTTTCAAGACCACCTGGATCAGAAGCACCAGGGGGCTTATTTAAAATGCAGATTCCTGGTCCCAACCCAGAACCACTGATGTTGATTTCCTGGGGCTGGGACACAGGAATCTGTATTTTGAACAAGTTCTTGTACACACTTAATGTTTGAGGGAAACCAAAATGTAAATGCAAATCTTAGGTATTAAGCCACACTGATTAATGTTTCAAATCTCTCTTTCCTCTCAGTATGATTTTAGAAGTGATATTTCATCCTAAAAATATTGCCTAATAGAAGAAGATTACACAGATTCTAGAATTTGGGCTACTGCGCAAGTGAGGTGCCTGTGTGGGGAGAAAAGTTTTCATGGAGAGTAGTTTTATGTTTGTGATTAAATCACAAATCAGATTAATGATTAAAATGGTTTTAGGCAGGATATTTTCCCTTTGGGGAGAGTGACAGAATCATGTAGCACTGTAACTTTTACTCTTCTGTTAAAAAAAAGTATTCTAATTGAAATAGAAAAATATTTGATTAAGAATCAAATCCCTCCTTTCCTACCAAAGGATCCTATTTATAACTTTTTTGGCATTTAAGCATTATTGTTCATATATATCATCTTCAGATTTTATTCATTTTTTTAAAGATTTTAATAATTTATTTGAGAGAGAGAGAGAGAGCGCGAGCACATGAGCCAGAGGGGAGGGGAAGAGGGAGAGGGAGGGGGAGAAACAGACTCCCAGCTGAGCAGGAAGCCGGATCCCAGGACCTTGGGTTCATGCTGAGCCAAAGGCAGACGCTTAACTGACTGAGCCACCCCAGCGCCCCTTCAGATTTTATTCAAAATATAAATGACTAAAACAAATGACCTGAAACTTTATCTCATATTTTTTAAAAACAGTTTTTGCTGCTATGCTCTCTGCTGTTTAACTACCTGGTTAGCGGACTTAGGGGCTTCAGCCAGAAGGGCAGAGAAGCCCAGTTGACTTTGCCAAGGATCAGAGGGCCTTGTAGGAGGGAATTAGCTCCCATATCCCTGGAAGTGCAGTATGTATTCAATAACTACACTACCTGGTCAAGTTGCCCAAATGACATTTCAGCAGGATCTCATTCTGTGCCTTTGATTTTTCACTTTAGAAAGATAGCCACCTTCTTCTTTTGGTTGTTTAGATGCATTTCTAGAGCAGCTGAACTTGGGCGCTACTCCAGGATGTGCTGGTTTTCTCAGGATCTGCTCAGGTGGAGCTCAGGTGTGCCCCTGTTGACAATGAGTCTGTGCCAAAACACATCTCATTTGCTCAGATGCATTCCAACCCTTCTCAGTGCTTAAGGTCTTTACTGTATTTAAAACACAAACAGAGGGCGCCTGGGTGGCTCAGATGGTTAAGCGTCTGCCTTCTGCTCAGGTCATGATCCCAGGGTCCTGGGATCGAGTCCCGCATCGGGCTCCCTGCTCCTTGGGAGCCTGCTTCTCTCTCTCTCTCTCTCTCTCTCTCTCTCTCTCTCTCTCTCTCTCTCCCCACCTCTGTCGCTCATGAATAAATAAATAAAATCTTTAAAAAATAAAAATAAAAAAAATAAAACACAAACAGAACCCGCACAAATCAGGTCAACATTTCTATATAGAATTGGAGGTGAGGTTCACTACCTATTTGCTGAAGGGTGAGTTTGTTGTAGAAAATCTATTCAAGCCCCTTCTAAATAGTATTTAGCATGTATTTCCTGTGTTTATTTGAATGTTTAAACTTGGTCCATTTCGCAGACTTGAGTAGGGGCATTGATTTAAATTTTTTAGCCCCTAGTAAACCTTTAAAGAGAAGCCTTCACTTCTTTCTTTTTCTTTTTTTTTTTTAAGATTTTATTTATTTATTTGACAGAGAGAAAGAGAGCGAGAGAGAGCATGCACAAGCAGGGGGAGAGGCAGAGGGAGAAGCAGGCTTCCCACTGAGCAGGGAGCCCGATGCAGGGCTCGATCCCAGGACCCCAGGATCATGGGGGACCTGAGCTGAAGGCAGACCCTTCACCAACTGAACCACTCAGGCGCCCTACCTTTAGAAATTTTAATTGACTTTGAAAAGTTGCTTGTCTTAGGATTCCACTCTTGGATATTCCAATGTCTACTTTGGGTTTGTGCTTTGTAAATCTTACTGTAGATCCTAATGATTTTTAAAGAAGAGTTTTTCATTGATAGGTTTTGTGTTGTAATTTACAGTTAATTAATTAATGGCAGTTATTCTGAGTACTTCTCAAATGATGTACTCATTTCATTCATATAGGATTTTTGATGAGGTGGATGTCGCTAAAGCTTGAATGGCTAAAAGTTTTAAAACTTTGACTGTCTTTTAATTTATCCAGAAATCTCTGAACAGTTATTTAATAAAAACACGTATATACCCATTGATTGAGGAGCAGTGACTAGTTCCAAGTTTGATCCTTACAGATGTCTGTTTTGTTTTCTGAACAACACTCGTGGCTCACAGCTCACTTCATTAACCTCTCATTATTTCCGTCTGTGCTTGACTTCTTAAACATCAGCTTTTTTTCTGCTTGCTGCTTATATGCTTGGCCTGCATTATATCCTTCATGGTTTAACAGAGATAGGTGATGGTAACAAAAATACTCCCTTTATACCAAGTGGGTAGATTTAAAACCTTTCTTACTGGTGTAATCGTGGCTGAAACAGCGACCCACATATGGTTGTGAAAAGGCTAAAATTCCACATGGAAGAAGAAGGTAAATAAGAAGAAAGGTCAGTGAAGTATTAAAGTGAGCAAATATATCTAGTATGGTCTGGTGTAAGAACTGACCAAGGCCAGTGCTGAGCAGGTAAGCTGTCTTTTGTGAAAGTGCTTGCAAGGCCCATGCAGTATCTTGAAACCGGAAAAGGGCGAGGGAGGAAGAGAAAGAAGAGTGAGCTTGGAAATTATTTACCTGTCAATTTGTATGCCTGAGATGGTTAAATAGATAGCCTAAACGTCTAATAGGAAGAAAGGAATGGGGGGAGCTGTAAATGCTGCTTCTGAGTAATGGGGGGCAGAGCTAAACGTGAGGCGGGAGGGACTAGAAGGAGGAAGATGGTATCGTCAAAGAGTTCTCCACAGGACTCTGTTACCACCGCCAGAATGTGTTCGCAATGGAAGTGAATGTTCCCTAAACTAGCGAGCCTGTCAGAATTTTTATTTAGCAGTCAGATGATGGGAAGAATAAACCCTGCGAGCATAGCTGGCTGAGTTGTGCCAGAATAAAGGAGGCAATGACTTGTTTCTTGAGAAAGGAGCACAGAGCCAATTCTTGGCCTTTGTGCGGTCGGATCTCATCTTAAGAAAGTCATTTCACCCTGATAGACAGCAGTCCATCATTCTCAGCTTCTAATGCCTCACGAGCGGCTATTAGGACAGAGCTGTAGGAATGTACTGTGTGTTAGGAACCCAAGTGTCCCAGAGATTCATGGTGTTGGTAAAATGGGGAGGCAGCAGAGACTCTGTGGCAGCTTAATATTCTGTCTTTTTCTCAGTGATGAAGATGGATTATGGGCTGCACCATTTGCCCAGGGCCAGAGTTCCCCACAACCTTCCACACTAGGACCCCTCACAGGCTCCCTTGCCCCTGCTGTGATGAGTTTTACCTGTGCAGGCTGGACTTGGGCTGCTGTCCCAATTATGGACAAGCTTGGAGATTACACTCTAGCCTCAACTTTTTTTTTTTTTTTTTGCTTCCAGCCTCCGTATTGTCATTTCTTACCGTTCACATTGTCAAAAAATTTCAGTGTCTGAGCATTTTTCTAGAGGCACCCTGGAATGGTGGCCAAGCGCTTACAGAGGTTGTGTTGTCCTGTTGGCTTATCTTCCTGTCCTTATCTTCAGTCTCAATGTCAGAGTGTTGTTTTAGCTTCCAATCTTCTAGTTCGCAGAAGAGGAAGTTTCTACTTCTTCTGCATTTCTTCTCCTTGACCTTTGACATAAGTCTACAGTATCCAGAAACCTCTGGCATTTTTCTCTTTTCTTTCTTCTGACTTGGTGAGAAGAATTCTGTGTGTACGTGAATTTTTTTTTTTCTTCTGGGAAGAGAGTCCATACACTTTCCTGAGACTTTCCTAGGGCTCCATAACCCCAAAATGTTAAGAACCACAGATCTCAAGTAAGCTTCTCATTTTCTGATTAATGCTGTGGGGTATTCTCTCTCTGCAATCTTATTACTAGTTCCTTATCAGTAATACATATCCATCTGACCTTCACTATTTTGTATTCTCTTGCTGACCTTTCTGGTCAGGTCATTCTTCCTTAATTTTTTTAAAATTACTATAATTTTAAAAAAGTATTACTATTGTTTTCTTAGGGAGAGAGATGGGTGCGGCAAAGGGAGAAGGAGAGGGAGAGAGAGCATCTTAAGCAGGCTCCAGGCGGGGCTTGACCTCACCACCCTGAGATCATGACCTGAGCCGAAATCAAGAGTCAGACACTTAACCGACTGAGCCACCCAGGTTCCCACTCTTCCTTAGTTTTTTAAAACCTCTGTAATTTGCCACAACAAAGCTTCCTGGATTTCATCGCTGTACCTGTGACTTAGCTGGATGTATCATTCCCTTCCACTAGCGACATTCAGGGCTTTCTAATTCATATTTGCATTAAAAAAATACCACATACACATTGTATTATAGCAGCCCCCTGACTAGATTATTTTTTAGTAGACTAGGATATTTTTTCAGTATGTAAATGTGGCTCTTCTCCACCTTTAAGAAAGTCTTCCTCTATTTCCCTCACCAAAATTATGTCTAATAAAGACGTCAGAATCATGTAGTTATAGCATGCTATTGTTGATATGGGCAATCATCTTATGGGCAGGTACAACCGTTTCACCTCTTAAAATCAGTTTTAATTATCTCCTGAGTAAATAAAAAAGTACCTGGTGAAAATTGTCTTTGAGTGATTATGCTCTTTACGATGTTTCATGATTCTAAGCATGACCCTCTTTCTAGTCAGATCACCTTTACTCTGTGTCTAGGAACATTCCAAATTGGTTTTCCACATCATATCACTTTTTTTCTATCTGCTTATTCTATCCCTAGTGACTTGACGTCAGGTGCTGGTTCATTAGTAGACATTACTGTGCATGTCACACAGCCGGTTGGCACCACATTTTTGGCTCCTTCTGATGAATCTCTTTCTAGTTGGCTGGCAGATTAAATCTGTTCATTGAGACGGTTGTATGTATGTGTGTATGTGTTTATTTATATGTGTGTTACTGGCAGAGGATGGGGCAGAAGCGAAAGTTGGGCTGGTTAAATACAATCATCTCTCTATTTTCCTTACTTTTCCTTTTTCATCATTTTGTAGCAAGCGGATCATGGGCTTTATTATTCAGTTTTTATGCCTATCAGTCAGTTATTTGTTAGCTTTTGGGTCTGTATGTTTAGCATTTTATTACTGGAATAATAAGAAACAATATTTGTATTTACATAGCCATTCCCCATATTGTAAAGCCCTGTGACCACAGTGACAATATAAGTTAGCTTGCATAAAGTATCTAGGGTAAATAGTGGGTATTTACTATATGCCAGGCAATGTTTTGGGCCCTTTTTAAATTCTTACAATAACACTATAAGGTAGTTGCTATTATTATCTCTATCTTACAGATGAGGTAATAAACACAGAGAGATTAAGTAACTTGTTTAAGATCACACATCTAAAAGTAACTATATTATTTAGAATAGGTTAAGTTTTGGGGCACCTGGGTGGCTCAGTCAGTTAAGCGTCTGACTCTTGGTTTCTGCTCAGGTCATGATCCTCGGGGTCACGGGATGGAGCCCTGCATCGTGCTTCGGGCTCAAGCAGAGAGTCTGCTTGAGAGTCTCTCTCTGCTGCTCCCCACCCTGCCCCCTGCATTCGCTCGCTCTCTGTTTCTCAAATAAATAATCTAAAAAAAAAAAAAAAAAGGTTAAGCTTTGGTACAGTAATAGACAACACTCAAATTTGAGAGGCTCAACACAGCAAAGAGTTATTTTTCACTCATGATGCATGGCCAACGTGGGGTCCCAGGGGGCTCTCCTCATTGTAGGTGCTGAGAGACCCAAGCTGACAAAGGCTCTGTCTAAACTCATACTTTTAGGAAAGGAACGGGGAGTCGAGCTCTGGCTCTTAAAGTTACCTGAAGTGACATATTTTACTTCTGCTCGCATCTCATTGTCCAAACCAGGTCACTGGGCCATGACTCCATTTAAAGGAGGTAGGGAAGTGCAGGCCTGCCATGTGCCCAGAGGGAGAAAAGAATTGGAGTGTTTGTGAACAGCCCTAAAACAATTATCACAGTGATGGAGCCAGGACTGGAAACCAGGCAGCCAGGCTATAGAGGCTGTTACATTATTATGGCACAGTGACTATAACTGTGAGAAAATACGTGACAGCTATCCTGAGGCATATATTGTCTAGAATAGCTTGTCACTTAGGGTGCAGAGGAAATGTCATTGAAAGAAATTAAGTAAACTTTGGATAATATGCTCGTTATTATATGATTTATAATTATTAATATCACATGCTAGTATATGAGATGCAGTATAGCATAATAGGTGAGAACATGGATTCTGAGTTAGGCTGCTTGGATTACAGTGACAGCTCTGTCAGATTACCTGTGTGACATTGGGCAAGTTACTTAACCTCTGTTTAATTGCTTCATATTTAAATGGGAAAAGTAGTAGCACCTATCATACAGAGTTATTGTATCATTGAAAGGGATTTTTAAAATTGTATGTGTGTGTGTGTGTGTGTGGTACTGTTAGAATAGTAAGTATGAAATATATAAAATGTTGAACAGATGCTACCTACAGTTTTTTATTATGATTTTTGTCATGCTACAGAGTAAATGGCATCTCTAAAAACTTAACTATAAACAAAATAGTTTAATGACTAGGTTCATCTGTAAGGATATCACTGTGTTATGTAAGCCAGATTATCATAGTGCTTGGGTACTGTTTAATGTTTAGATGTTTTCATTTGTATTCCTCAAGAATTAGAGCAGTGTTGTATTGAGTCTTGTTTCCACAGTAGGATTATAGATGGAATCCTGTTTTAAAAATATCAACATAAAAGAATTTGTTGATTTGATTATTAAAAATATCTGTGCCCAGCAAACCTAATATGTTTGGCAAGATCTGGAGACATTTGTCAAATTGGACTGGGGGAGAAGCCAATCTAGTGTCTCAAGGCCAAAGATCCTGATAAACATCCTACAGTGCATAAGACAGCCACCCTCTCCAACCAAGAATTATCAGACCCAAATGTCAAAAGTGGCAAGCTTGAAAAACCCTGACCTGAAAACAGAAATCAATATACCATGGATTGCTCTAAGTAGAAAGAATCCTTAGAGTGCCAGTAGATTCCTGTTGTGGTAATGTAATAGGTCATTGTAATGACCTATTGGAAATAGTATGAGGCTATTTCCAAACACTGCCAAGCAACTCATTCTAGCAAAGGTATGCTGTGAGGTATAGCAATGTCTATTAAATGAGAAGTCTAGTCTTAGAAATGTGTTAATTTATCCCCATGAAAGGAGCTATTAGGATATCTCTGTATAGATGTAAAAAGTGTTCTTCACCAGAAGTGATATTCTTTAACTACCATGGCAGTATATTTGAAGAGTTTTGTGTTGATTTGCTTCCTGGGAGAACTGGAAGATTGTGGTACTTGATCTGAGATTATATTCTAGATCAGGGTGTCTCAGCTTTGAACCATGGACATTTTGGGCTAGATAATCCTTTTTTGTGAGGGCTTGTTTGTAGGATATTTAGCAGCATCCCAGAAATCTACCCACTAGATGCCAGTAGCAAAATCCCCCCATCCCCTTCATCTGACAAGTAAGGACAATGAAAAATTTGGCATTGCCAGATATTCCCTGGTGGGATGCACCCAGTGAAGAACCTCTGTTCTAGAGTAATTGGGGCGAGGACACTGCTTTCTCAGAAGTGTTCAGGTCAACTAGATGGACAGGTTTAGAAGAGTGAGGTAGGAATGGGAAAAAAAAAACAGAAAAAAAAACCAAAAAACCGCAAACCAGGAATACTTTTGAGCTTTAGGAATGTATAGAGAATCAGAATGATAGTTGGAGAAGATTTCAGAGTACAGGATGGGGAGAGGCAGATGGTAACCAGCAGGGACAGAAGATGTTTTATAGTGGCTCTGGGGCAGGGGTCAAAATAGAGAAATCGAAGGGGAAGGAAGACCCTCAGACTTACCTGAAAGCTAGATTTTCAATTACATCCCTTAATGAAATGTCAGCTTGTAAGGGCAGAGCTGACAAGTATGAAAGAGTAATGGTTCTGCGAAATAATGGGGTAGAGGGAGGTGGTTTGCTGATTAAGTTGCTCATTATCTGGAGGCTGTGAAGAAAATCAGTCAGTGCATTATGGTGTGAAATATAACTTTTATTTTTCCAGAAGCCAAACCACTCACCCCCACAAAAGAACCTAAAGTAACCAGGTTTGTTTTTCATGACTTACAGTGACAGTTCTTGTTTATCAACGACTTGATGCAGTAAAATATAATGCAGTGAGTTAATAGATTTAAAGCATTTAGAAGAGTACCTGTCCCATGGTAACCTTTTCATACTGTTAGTTATCATCAGCTGTTCAAATGAAGACCATGAATCATCCTATTCCATATGGTTTTAATTTTAAATTATTTTATTATAATAATGCTTTGAAAATTGGTAATTCTTTTGTGATATATAGCCTATGTATTAACCTTACAGAAAATCAGAATAGTAAATTAGCCAGAACATACCATTTACCAACTATTCTGAGGAAACCAGCGTTTTGTTATTATAATCTGCTGCCTTTTAAGATTTGATATTTACAACCAGGCAGTTTTCACCTTTGATCAGAGTTGTAGATTATATGATGTTCAGAGTTTATGGCTTCAACTAAAGCCCTGCTTAATTGTTTGATGGGCATGAACCTTATTTGGGGGTTTGTGCACATCACTGAAGAAGGGTAAAAAATATCTAGAAGTAGCCAATTTAGGACTAAAGTGCAGTTTATAAAAATTTACTGAATCGACTTCTTTTGTACAGCTCTGGTGTGTGTACTATGCCGTTTCATTCAGAAAGTATTTGGTTAGTCAACTCCAGTTCATTTGCCCCAGCTAAACCAGGTTGACTATAACTCTGTGATATAACCAAAGTTTGCCCTTTAATTTCACGGGGTTGAGGAGAGAGGTTCAGTGGAATGAGAAGACCTGGATTCAAGGAGCCTCTTAGCTATTATTTTATCATCATTATGTGACCTTGGGCAAGCCTTCTGATCTCCGAGAAGCTGTTTCCAACATGAAATATGGGAGTAATAAAGCCCACTCCCCACAAAGTTTTTGTAGGAATGTTCTAATTTTGAAGGCACTGGGAAAATCATGAAGCCTGTTGACTCGGTCTACCTGTTTTTTTTTCCCTAGTGTCTACTTCTCTTATTTTATTCTCCACATTGCCACAGTGATCTTTCCCAAATGTGGATCTGAACCCCTCTTGACCTGTTTAAATCGCTTCAGAGCCCTCTGTTGAACAGAGAATACAGTCCAGAACTGTTAGCGCAGTCTACAAGAGCACTTACTCTCGCCTCGTAGGGCCTCACTAGTGCCCTCACTGGCCCTCCAGGATATAAACCACTCTAAGCAGTCCTTGCACGTCTGCCTTTGTGCAAGCCATCCTTCTACCTGCAATGCCTTTCCTCCCTTTTTTCCCCTGATAGCTCCCTGGCCTAGCACTCTCACCCCTCCACAAGGATGTCAGGCCCTTCTTTTTGCCAATACTGTGCTGTAGATATATTTCCATTCCGGAATTTTTTAAACTGTTGAAATCTTTCGTTCACTTTTCTTCTAGACTAACAAGTTTTTAAAGACAGGTCCTGATACTAATATATCTTTATATTTCTAATGTCTGAAATAGTGCTTGACATGTAGTAGATATTTATATGTGCTTGAAAGAATCAGTCATCAAAGAGAGATGGTTCAGGCAGAAGTAGAAAAAGAAGTAGAAAAGGGCATTATTGGTTGTTCAGGACTCTGATGGGAACAGTAATGGGTAGTTGGTGGTTACAGAGAGTTGGCAGAGGTTGCAAGTATCCTGTCACAGCTTTGGGCAAAAACTAATGTTGGCGATTTAGATAGAATCTTGAGAAATTTGTTTTCCTTTTTATTTATGAGTAACAAATTTAGGGCAACAAACATGGTCAGATAGAATGTAGTAAAAACAACAGTAATAGAGTAACAAGACCTATTTGTTGAATGCCACGTGCCAGTACTGTTCTAACTGCTTGGCATATTTTAACTCAGTTAATTCTCACAACAGCCCCATGAGGTAGGTGTCGTTACCCTCTCCCTTACATAAATGAAACAGGGTAGGCACAGAGAGAGTAAGGAAGCCTAGGGCCCATAGCTGCTGCGAGGTAGAACCGGATCTCACCCCAAGCCCCAGAGCCTGTGGTCTTCATGCTGTATCTTATCATCCCACAGGATTAGGACACTCAATGATCAAAGACATTGTTTTTCAACTATGGAGTCTCATGTATTGTAATCCCATTTTTATAGAGTTTTTAAAAAAGAGGAGTCGGTAATATTTGAGTAGTTAATACTTAACATTTTAAGCTTAAAGTTGATATTTTATTTTAGATTGAAATAATTCTAAAATTTTATTGAAAAACAAGGTGAAAACCATTTGAAAGAAATTTCCTATCCCTTTAAAATTAACCTCATTTATTTTAATTTTTTATTAACTCACTAAATGAGGGAAAAAAAAACCTTTGAAGTGCCTTTTCTGAATCTGTTGCATATATGGAGTGGATGGAACATCCGTGGCTCTATTTGAGGGCCAGCATTTTGAAGGAGATAGATTTTGATTATTTATAAACATGGTATGGTCTGTTTAGACTTCGATCATTTAAAGTCATGCTGAGTTAAACATTATTTCTTTTAAATGACCTATCCATATAAATACAATTAGAGGCTGCAATACATTTTTGTAGTTGTGTTGTTTCAAGTAAATCTTAATCATAGTTGCAATTTGGCATTGATTCTACATTTAACATTTATACATATATTTCATAAACTCTCATGAGCTAAACTGGGGTTGGTTTTGTTCCCAGTTGTGTTGAGAATGCTCTGAGTGCTCAATAAGTAATATTCTGTGGAGATATTCTCTACATCAGTATTCTCTTCTCACTTTCCTGCCTCAGCCCAGGATATTTATAATAGTGTTATGAAAACTTTCTGAAAGCGGGTTGAACAAAGTTAGATGTTTCAGTGTTTTGGGACTTGAGAGTTTTAAAAAGTTAATGTGCATTGTGACCCTCCCAAAGGGGGGCCATGGCATACAAACTTTTCTAAATCCATGTACAAAATATATATGATCACAGAATAGGGTTTTTTGTTTTGTTTTGTTTTGTTTTTTAGAGGTATACTGATTTACATTACCAAGTGTTCATGTAACACAGTTTGGGCCACAAAAAAGTCATGTATTTTAGAATAGACTATTACTATTTAAATTGCTGTTTTGAAGATTCAGAAATTGTTCCTTTGATCCTCTCTAAAGAAAGTGGCTATGTTGTATACCTGAAACTGGTATAACATTGTATGTCAACTGTGCTTCAATAATAAAAATTTTTTAAAAAGTGGCCAACAGAAGTATTAGAGAATTGATTTGAATATGACAAAAGAACCATTCTTAATTAAATTCAAATACTTTAACCATTTTATGTAAGTCTCTTCACTTAATAGAATTATAAAGATGAGTCCATTTTCCCACAACTAAAGTTGGAATTAAAATGCCATGATTTATTTTTATTGGAAAGCACTGACAGTTGAGAAGGAGTTCAGATATCTTTGGTTAACTGAATGGAGACCGTGAGAATTTCTGGAAAACCTCACTCTTTTGAGATAAAGTAAAATTAACTTAACAGAAGTGTAGCCATAGGTCAACATAGCAGAATGAATTACAACTAGGGACAGGTGCCTTAGGACCTTTTCTAGAATAAGCCTAAAATGAGATCGTAGTAGATATTAAACTTTGTGAACCTAAAAGGGTTATTTGTTGGGGTTATTGTGCTTTTGCTATCCTATATTCTAATCAAAGATATTTTCTGGTTTACACTCTTTAAACCATCTGATATTCCTTTCAAGAACATTCTTTTTTTGATAAAATTTTAACACTACAAAGCTATAGATGTTTGTGGAACTATTTAGCAGAGTTAGTCTAGAATTCATAAAGTAGAACAGAAATCTAAAGAATTTTGTGTGTGTTGTGGATATGGTGTATGTCTGTGTGTTGGTATAAAAAGGTAAAATGGTATGTGTATTAATGGATGATTACAAATTGTGGCAGGCAGGATAATGCCCCTCTCCCCCAAAGATGTCCACATCCTAATCCCTGGAACCTGTGAATATGTCCTGCCTGGCAAAGGGGAATTAAGATGGTTAATCAGCTGACTTTGAGATGAGAAGATCCTAGATTATCCAGGTGGGCCCAATGTAATCACAAGGGCCTTTAGAAGAGGGAGAGGGAAGCAGAGTTAATGCTAGTTGAGAAAGACTCAGTGCTCTGCTACTAGCTTGGAAGATGGAAGAAGGGCCTGTGAGCCAAAGAATGTGGGCAACCTCTAAAGCTGGGAAAGGCAAGAAAATGGATTCTTCCCTGAGGCCTCCAGGAAGGAATGGAGTCCTGCCGACACCTTGATTTTAGCCCATTGAGACCCATTTTAGACTTTGGACCTCCAGAACTGTAATTTAATAAATTTGTGTTATTTTAGTCCATGAAGTTTGCAGTAATTTGTTAACAGCAAACATAGGAAGCTAGTGCATATGTATACTGTAATCTGTTTGGGTGGCTCCCTGTGTTTGAAGACCACTTGATTTTATAACCTGTATTTTCTAGGGCAGAGTTTTAGAAGATACACATTTAGAGTATATATGTATTCAATGACGAACAATGACGAAGTGCTTACTGCTCAGGGAAACGGTTTGAAAAGTAGAGTAGTGAAACAACTTAATTGAAGATTAAAATTGGAATGCATTATGTTACTTTTATAGGATTAATAAAGTTCACATCAGGCATTTGCGATTCAGAATCACTTTATGACTCCAGAATTTATGGAGTTCCCTTCATTCACTCTTGTGGCATTATTTTTTCAAAGTTTTCCTTAAGAATTTTCTGATATGAGGTATTTGGGGATGCAATTAGATTCTGCTCAAGTATCCAGAGACGGTGTGTTTCCAGTGGGAGATTGTATGGTAGCCATCCCATTGCCCTTTGACATACTTCTTAAAGGTGGCTGGATTTATCTCGGTGGCATGTTCTCCTTCTTGGGGATATGGTTTCTCTACTCTCGAGTTGTTTCCAGTCTACTGGTAGAGAAAGGCACACAGAGTAATTATAGATTAATATGGGAGTATAGTAAAATAAGTAATGCATGAATGTTATGGAACACCCAGGGATCCCAGCTACCCTTGCCAAATGTTGTTTCAGAATATAAAATGCTAATTCAGATTTAGGAAGAAACATTATGCTGCTCTGGGCTCCATTACAAGTTGTAGAGCCTAAATTCCAACTTGACACCTGACACCTGTTAAGAAAACCACATACTTTTGATGATCTCCATGAATCATTTTGCTGTGTACCTATCAGTGAAAGATGAAATATTTGGTGACAGATACAGTTTTTTCAACAGGAACATTTTAAAAATTTGTGAAATAGGGAGTAGTTTGTTTATCATCTGCCATGTCAGATCTTTTTAGTGTTTAATAAATGAAGAGTTCTTTGAAAATAAGTTATTGATTGATGATACAGTCTGGTGAATTTTTAATTTCTTCCTATTGTTATTTTGTAATTGGAATTAACTGAACTCTCAGTTCATTTTTTATGTGTTTTTAAAACTAGTTTGGTAATTGAGGGAGTACAACTTAGGTTTAGAATTGGGGTAATTAATGCTGTTTTAACTCATTCAGGATGTCACCCATTCATAATTATTATTAGCTTCACTGGTAATTTTGGCAAAATGTATAAAATATATTTACAAAGATACATTTTCACTATCTCCAGAAGTTTCCTATAAAATTGATGGTACATCATGGCCAATTACTTAAAAAGCTCCGGATCTAAGGACAGTTGCTTCTGGCTTGTGCTTTTTCTGTACTTTTGTTTTTGGGGGGAGGGGTAGTTAAATCAGGTTAGCATGAGCTATGATTGATTATCTCATTAATTACTTAGCTTATCTTTGTATTCTGTTCTTTCCTGCTCCTTTTTTAATTAAGCTCCATCAGATTTTTTCTCATTATAGCACTCTGTATATTTTGCTTTTCAGTGCTATGGAATGGTGGTATTATGGTGACTAGGAAAAAACTTGATGTATAGGCACAACTACAGTAAAAAGAATTTTTTGATTTATGAATTTGAAACTGGATTGTAAATGTCAAGTGATTGAGAAAGACAAACCAAGTAGGAGTTTTAAATGAATTTCAGAAACAAAATATCCTGTTTTATGTATAGCATGCTAAGCATTGTCTGGAAGGTTATTCTTCATTCATTTACCAAAGATACTTAACCACCCACCTCTTTCATTCACGTCAAGTACACTAAACAAAAGAGACAAACTGTGAGTCACAACATTTGGTTGTTCTGATGTCACGACATTAACTAGAATAATGGCATTAGTCAGAATATTGATTCTTCTGGAGTGATTATTGGAAGTGTGTTGCTATCTGCAGCTTTATTCCTTTTCTCATCAGTCATCTCAGAGTTTCACATACTGTTAACACCAGTCTGTTACATGCAGAGGGGCTGTCAGCAACGTGGCGGCCACCATGGGTCACAGGCCTGACTGTTTTCCCCTGTTTGCCGAGGAAGAACTGTCCCTTCTCCTCTCCGAGGCTGCCTCTCTGCCCACTTCTGTTATCTTGTTCCTTAGTAGATGGTCATCCTGCAATTTTAGTCTCTCCCTTTGCACTGGAATTCTTCTCTTTAAGTTCCTTAACTTAATTCTAAGACACATACACACACGTGCACTCACACAGTCTCCTCTCAACCCTGCTCAAGGTGCCACCCCTCATGTCCTTCCTTTTATAACCACACCTTGACAAATAGTGTACTCTCATCTGTGTTTCCTAGACTGACTCACTTTCGTTAGCACTTTGCAGTCACTTTCTCTCTCTCTCGACGAAACTGCACTCTTGGCAGTTCCTGACTCTTGTTCGTCACAAAACCCTTTGGCTTTTTCTCAGTCTTTATCCCCCCTTTACATCCGTGCATTCGACCTTGTTGTACACAGCTGCGTTCTTGAAACCGCATCTTGCTTTTCTCTTATCACCACATTCTGTACCCACGGTTTCCTCTGCCGACCTTCTCTCTGGTGGTGGTGCTGTTTCAGACTTGTGACTTTAGTGGTCACCATCTTGCTGATGACTTCCAAATAGTGATCTCCAGTCCTAACTGGTGCTTGAGCTCTGGTCCCACATAGTCACCTGACTTTCCTACTTGTGAGGTTGGTTAGCACTCAAACCCAATATATCTGAAGCTGATGCTGGACATAATTCCTTTTCTTCTGAAACCCTCTCCTCTCTCTCCATCATGCCCAGCTTTATTCATGGCCCTGTCATCCCTCTGTCACCCAGAGTGAAATCTGAGGGTCAGCCAGTCATTAACTATCACTGCCTTTGTCTCTGTGATGTCTTTTGGATTCACCAGTGCAGAGCCTGCTCCCTTTACCCCTAAGGCTGCTGGAGCTGGCCTCACTCTCTGACTGGTCTCCTTCTTTTCAGTTTCTCCTTTTCCCATTTAGTCTGTACACTGCTATTGGATTACTCTGTGGAAAGCATGGAGCACTTCTTTGGCACTCTGTTGCCTACAGAATGAGACTGCGTATCTTGGGCTAGCTCTCTAGGTCTCAGTGATCTCGTCTCAGTTTCCCACTTCAACCTCATCTTTGACTTCCCCTCTTCAGTATTCTGCTTCAACTGGGTGAAGCCACATCAGGCAGATTCCGGTGTCAACAAAGTGCCCCTGATCTTGCTACTTTTCGGCATCTCCACGATAATGACCCCAGTCCAAGCTGTCATAATCTCCTGGATGACTGTAGTAGTCTTGTACCTGGTTACCATGGAGCTACTTTGGTCTCCTAGACTCACTTTTTTATACAGTAGACAAAGACATCTTTTCAACTTGAAATTCAAATCATAGCTCTATAAAAAGAGACAACATGCTATTTCCTATGTTCCCAACTCTCTAGTGGCTTCTCACTTACACTCAACAAAATCATATCAACTATTTATGACAACAGAGCCACGTAGGATCTGACTCAGTGGTTCTCAGTGGGAGATACTGCTCCCTTTTTGTCACCTGTAGGAGTGTTTAGAAATAAGTGATGGTTTCTTCTATTGTTACAAGGATGGTGCTGTTGGTATTTGGTGCCTCAAGGACCATGATGCTGAACGGAAACAAGATCACATTATCCTGTCCCAAAGGACAATAGTGCTCTTATTGAGAAATACTCATTCTCACCTCACTTACCTTTCCAGAAGTATTTCCTACCTCTTCTCTGCTTCACTTATTCTACTTTAGACACACGGGTCTCCTTGCTAGTCTTAGATAATGCCAAAGTGTTCTGCCTCAGGGCCTTTGCACATGCTTTCCCTACATCTTTCCTCTATTTGAATCATTTATTTTCTCACTTGATTCAGGTCTTTGCTCACATACCACCTCATTGATGACCCTCATAGAAATCCCCCTAAGTCACTGTGCCCTCACCCTGATTTATTTTTCTTCTTTATACTTATCACTATCTGACACTGACTTTTATATTATTTGTGGATCTGTTTGTTCATCTCCTCCACTGGAAAGTAAGGTCCATGAGAGCAGTCTTATTCACAGTGCATCCTCAGCACCTGGAATAGTGCCCGTGACTGTGTAATGTTCAGTAAACATTTGTGGACAGAGTGATTTTTAGATATGAATCACTTTAGGATATGGAGTAGAATAAGTTTGAGATACAAATTGACAGAATGAGCAGATATTATACACTTGCCAGCCTCATGCTGTGGTGTCTCCTCTTTGCTCACCTATTTAGAGTGTATTTTATTTGCATCTCCGATTCCTACCCATCCTTTGGAGGGTCTTTTTCATCTGTCATCTCTTTCATGGTCCCTTCTCTGATCTTGCCAGCTCCTCAGAATTCTAATAGAGTTTTATCGCTCTAATGATGTGTGCTGACTTCTGTTACCTGTTTATGTTTCTGTATCCCTTGCTTGTCCACACTCAGTGTCCATTTCAACCTACACTCCCTGTGTGCTGAGCACAGCACCTTGCAATGGGTGTCTGTTATCCGTCAGTTGAATAGGTGTCCTTTTGTGTCTGCCTGGGAGAAAGGGCCTCCCTTGACATTTTATGCCTGGACAGCCCTGGAGCAATGCCATAAGGGAGTCTGCATGTTGGAGGACTGACACCACTTGGGAAGAAAAGTGGAGGCAGTATTGTGTGTGCTTCATCTTTGTGAAGAGCTGCAGCTGGGCAAACCGCGTGAGGCATGACACTGCACCTCTCAGACAGAAACTCACAGGGTATTGGGATGCTGTCCACACAGGCTTCGTAGTCCGCTCAGAGGCAAAATTTTCTCAGCTGAACTCCTGTATTAGAGGTATGGTAGGGAGCAGGACAGAGTATGGGGAATAAACATGTTCTATAAAAGTTAAGTGTCACAAAGTAGAGAGTTGTTAATGTGAGTTCTTTCTCACTTTTAGTTATAAAATGCATTTTAGAAGGTGAAAGATTAACAAGGGAAGCAATAAACTGACTGAAATGTGTCCTCAGATTACAATTCCACTTTTATGTTTGTTATTATTTTGTTATGGTATTTATCTAGCAATGTGGTTAATTTAAAGTCTATTATCTTAAATCCCTGTTAGGAAGGTGTCAAAATGTACAGAACAGCCAATGATTTATAAATTATTAATTGCAACATTGCTGATTTTGCAGTATAGTATGTTTTGCCATGGGAAGAAAATAAGTCAACCTTTAAAAAAACAAGCAAATGGATTGAATATGTATTATTATCACATAGTAGACCTCCACACTTGATAATATTACAAGGAAAAATTAGTAGTATTTTTTCATTGGATGAGGGGAGAATGCTTACTTTATTTTTTTTTTTAAAGATTTATTGAGAGTGAGAGTGGGGGGAGCGGCAGAGGGAGGAGAGAAGCAGACTCCCCACTGAGCATGGAGCCCGACAAGGGGCTTGATCCCACCCTGAGATCATGATCTGAGCCAAAATCAAGAGTCGGATGCTCAACCGACTGAGCCACCCAGGCGCCCTGGAAGGCTTACTTTTAGAAGGATGAATTATGTAGCTCTGTTACTGAACTCTGTTCACCCACTAAGCACTAGGGTTATGCTTTAATTTAGCAGTTCACTCTCAGAGACTTAGGATCCCTCTCAAAAAGGCTATCAGAACTGTAGATATTAAGTGAAAGAAGAATTTTAAAATTCATGGGAAATTTTAGGGAGTAAGAGATGAAGGGTTGTGTCATCTTGAATCTGACAGCTACATTCTTTTATTATAAGCCATAAAAGAGACTGCCTTTAATTGTAGATTATAAGGTATGTTACAAGGAGTAGAGTATCTGTTAAAATGACATGCTACCATGGCAAAGGTTTTAGCCTAATGCATGTATCCGATTGAACCCTGTTCTTCCAGTGTTCATGTTTTCTAAATTTTCCCAGAACAGAGTTGTTAGTATAGCTGATTATGGTAAATCTTAAGTTATATATTGTTTTTCTTTGATGGAGATCAAAGTAGCAATTTGGTCAATTTTTGAGTTTTATTTTTGTGGAAACTAGTTCTTAAAAGTGCTTCCAAATCTGTGTCTGCAGGATGGAGACTCAGCTGGCTGACTGTCTATCACACTTTGTAGGAAAGACCTGGTATTTTTGCATTTCAGATGCTTCTCAGAGTTCTGTTTATAAACATTGTCAGAAGCAGAGAGTGTTAGGAATCTTCCACTTGAAAGAGAAATGACAAAAAGAATAAAATCATTACTTGACTTGCCTGTGGTTTCATGCTCAGCCTCTCATCTTAATGCCATTGAGGATTACTCTTGCTCACTAGAGAGCACAGAATGATGTTGTGTCAGCAAACTGAAAACAGTATAAAATGTAGTGTGTGCCTCTCATTTCTGATTAACTACTTGAGACCTTTTGGTATTAAATTTAAGTTGTGTTCAAACTATTTTGACACGTGATGTTCAAAGTACTTTTAACTGAACCAGAATTATTTGCCAAACTTCTGCCTTTAAGACAAATTTTACCTGTGACTGACCTTCAGTCCCATTAATTTTAACAATAATCAAAACCTCTGCAATGACTTTGTTCTTGAAAATTAAAATACTAACCTCATAAAATGTATGGATTTGTAGATTCTCACTCCGGATTTCATTTTCATGTAATTTCAAGTTTCTCTGTGCATTACTTACCAATAAATAATAGGAGGTTGTTCGTATATTCAAGCTTTGTGTTGCAAGATGGTGAACTCTAGGGCGTTGTGGGTCAGTTGTTTGATTGAGGAGTCCAGTGTAGTGAAAGCTAATCCCCCTGGAGCTGGGTGCCCAGGTGCCCAGGCTTCCGGAAGGTGGGCAGGACTGCAGATTGCTAAAATTGCCAAAGGCCAGAATATGGCTGCTCTTGGAACAAAGCAAGTGTTCCCCATCCCAACATCTGCCCCACTCCTCAACACACCCTTGCCAAAATACGCTCTCTAAAAGTACTAGAGAAAGGGAAATTTATCCTGTGGAAGAGAGGATCAAACAGAAGTTCATTCGGTTCATTTATTTTTGACTGAGGAAAGCTAGTGTAAATATTTAATCATAGAACTTGTGAAATGACATGTATTTAAAATGAAATATATTCTTCATCAGTCTTCATGTGAATAGTCAGCTAGCTGTGGACACCACTTGATGTTTCTCTTCCAGTTATAATTATAAGAAGTTCATAGGAAAGAAAGCAAATTATGTCAGTCTTAATTTCATTATTAAAACAATAAAATTATGCAGTTTATAACACAAAACTATTTCCTGCATTAGTTACTTTTCTCTTAGTTATAAATAGGCCATATGCAATAGGAGGCATGCTGGTAGACAGATGATTCACTTTGGCTGATTTGAAGTAATTTTAGTATTTCTGTGAAGCATAAACCAAAAGTTTCTCCTTTCTCTTTTCTTCTTTCCTCCCTTCTGTCTTTCCCCTAAGTTAGATTACACAGGCTAACTTGAATTGATTGCATGGGTGTTGATTGTTAATAACAAACTGTCTATTCAAGGATCATTTTAGTCAGCCAAGACAAAGTACAAATCTGGGAATAAGAAGCATAACATATAAGTGAATAAAATGATTTTACACGGAATGACAAGTAAACAATTGATTCTGATGATTGCTTGATAAGGAAAAATGGTAGAGGGGTACAACAAATGAAGAAATAGTCTCACCTTAAAAGTTTGTAGACCCCTGGTTCCACCATCAAGAATTCATGAGCAGTGTTCTTGAGTTGGGCTCTTTTGAGTAATCACAGCAACGGTTTCCTGGCCCTTTGCCTGCAAATAGGCCTAAAGGAAACAGAAAACAGAAGACAAAGAAGAACAAACACAAGCTGCCCCTCATACACATCCTTCAAATATTTGGTAAGGGATTTCGGAGGAGAGTACATTAGTTTTTTTTAGCAGACAATCTTTGGTAACATTGAAATAGTTTCTTTTAGGAAGAAAAACTTGAAAATAAGGCAGTGGCTCCTTTATTTGACATTGGTTAGGAAATAAGGTGTTCTCAGGGATGAGTATTTAATCTAACTGAGGTTTATTATGTGAGATACCAGAACTCCTTTTCTTTTCTTGTAATTTTTATTAAATCTTTCCTTCCATACGTCAAGGGCTCCCTACATCGGCTGAACAAAGGCTACACGGTTTAGATTAACCCTTCCCTGAGGGTTTAGGATTACTGTTACACTTCTTGTTGAACTGTGACTCAACACAGTCCAGAGTCTGTTTCTTTGTCTTTTGTAGAGGTCAGGCTGTCAGTTATCACCTCTTCCATGTTGTTAGGCTTGCATCTGTCAGCTATTCCTTCTAATTTTTTCTGAGCTGAGAAATCAGACAACTAGGTTACTGTGAAGTCTCTGTTACGTAAGGAAGGGTTATTAAAGAGTTTGAGTATAGAGGCTTTATGATAAGTTGTATTTGGATGGGGTAATCATGCTTCTGTGTTCAGTGGCTATATTTTAGAGGGTGGATCTGTCAAAAGTCCAACTTCCAAATAATATAAATTACAGTGTTTTTAAAGTACCTTGCAAGAACGCCTAATTACCTGAAGCAATATTTTACTTCTAGATGACCTTTACTTAACATTTTTTATTCATAGAAGCTTCCTTCCAGAAATTAATTAATTCATATAGTTTTTAGGCACAACACTACCTACTTTGCAGACCTACAAATTCATTTCAGTGTTAGCTTCAGCCAGCTATAACTAGGCAGTGAATGTGGCTCTGATTCTTAAATTAACAATACATGACTGACTTTATCTGCATTTTATGTCATGGGTGGTGGTGTTCCCTTTTGGTCCTTGCTGTGCAGCCTTTCCTCTCTGTGTTGAGTGGCTAATCCCCCATACCCAGGCTCCTGGTCCCAGCTCCAAGGAAATGGGTAAAAGGAGTTTCAGTTCAGGCCAGAGACTTTTATGGGGGGAGGGTCAAATATATTACTTAAATATTTTAGATAATAAAGTATATGCCCCCTAAATGTGTGTGTATATGTATATATGTATGTTTGTGTATTTACACAGTTAAACATGGCTGTATTAAACTTGATTCTCATGCAAACCCTGTCTCCTGCTTATTCTTGCTATGAATAAATGCATTCACATTTGAATTATATTTGACCTTTAAGCAACGTGGGTTTGAACTGTGCAGGTCCACTTATATGTGAATTTTTAAAAAATAAATACAATACAGCACTGTAAATGTATTTTCTCTTCCTTATGATTTTCTTATTAGCATTTTTTTCTCTAGCTTACTTTATTGTAAAAATACAGCATATAATATGTATAACATACAAAATATGTGTTAGTTAACCATTTACATTATTGGTAAGGAAGCTGGTCAAGAGTAGGCTATAAATAGTTAAGTTTCTGGGGAGTCAAAAGGTTAATGCAGATTTTCACCTGCACGGGGGTCACTACCTTATTTCCCATGTTCAAGAGTTAGCTGTAATTTCTTGTTGGAAGTTCAATCTATAGACTATTCTTTGTACAGTGGTGATTTAGAGGATCATAGGAAGTTTTTTAGGGAAATTTTTTTCCCTAAAAAGTTTTTTAGGGAGACCGAATATTTTTGATCAGTGATGCTAGAATATTTTTGATCAGTGATGCTAGAAAACATTTTTCCCACATTTTTGAAAATTTTCTTTTTATTGTAGTAAAATATGTATAACATAAAATTGACTATTTTAAAGTATACAGTTTTATGGCATTAAGTACATTTATACTGTTGTATATCTGTCTACATAGCTTCTTCTCTTCCCCAGCTGAAACTCTACACATGAAATAATAACTCCCTATACCCTGTCCCCATGACCAGGCTGGTGTTTTATTCCTCACCATCAAGTTGCACCTAATGTTCATCTCACTGTGATCTTGTGGCTTTATCCTTTGTCTCCAACCCCTGGTTTAGTAAGCCCTCCAGGTTTGGGCTTTGCCTTTTTGTCGCTAGTACTTCTTCCCCTTTCAACTACCACTGAGCTCTGGACAAATATCCTGGGCCTTTTTGCTGACTGAATTTGTCTGATTTTGTTAGCCACCTACCCTGATTTCCTGTTTCTCTGATTCACCACCTGGTAAGAAACATTCCTGATGGAGTGCCTGGGTGGCTCAGTTGGTTAAGCGGCTGGCCTTTGATTTCGGCTGAGATCATGATTTCGGGGTCCTGGGGTTGAGCCCTGTGTCCCGCTCTAAGCTCAGCGTGGAGTCTGCTTGAGGATTCTCTCCCTCTTACCCTCCCCCACTCGCATGTGTGCACTCTCTCTCAAATAAATAAATAAATCTTCAAAAGACAAAATATTCCTAATGGCAGCAGCTTTGTTGGATCATTTCTCTGTTGCCCAGCTGTTGGCTTTGGTGTTTTGCCTGCTGGCTTCTAGACTTTCTCCCAGGTTCTGTTCTTCCTACAACTGCCTTTACTTGCCTTGGTCCTGTCCAGCCTGCCCTACTCATAGTGGTTAACCAAGCCTTGCCTGACTATTGTAAGAAACAATACAGGCAGATTTTAAATTCTAAAGTAGGCTTTTTTATTGAAAACCATTGGAAGTCTACTCTACACGGTACTAAATGGGACTTTACTTTATCATAACATGTAACATTGAAAAATGAAACACCAAATGAATTTCGTTTACCAAAAATGTAAATAGCAGGAAAATACTGAAAACTATTAGCCAGCTTTCTAGAAATAATTATTGAGTTAGCAATTAATGGATAATACAAAAGGGTTGGAAGAATAATTCCCATTAATAAATTTGACTACATATTTAAGAAATCTGTATTAAATCAAGTTATGAAGATATTTTCCTATGTTTCTGTGTTGCTATTTATTGCTGTATAACAAATCGTCACTAAATCTGATGTCTTTTTTTTATAAAGATATATTTATTTATTTGAAAGAGAGAGAATGAGAGAGAGAGCACATGAGAGGGGGGAGGGTCAGAGGGAGAAGCAGACTCCCTGCTGAGCAGGGAGCCCGATGCGGGACTCGATCCTGGGACTCCAGGATCATGACCTGAGCCGAAGGCAGTCTGCTTAACCAACTGAGCCACCCAGGCACCCAAATCTGATGTCTTAAAACAACAATTTATTATTATAATTCTTAGATTGGTTAGGCTTAACCGTGCAGTTGTTCTGTTCCTATGCTATCTGCTGGGGTTACCTGACAGGGGCTGGAACATCCAAGATGGCTGCACCCTCAGCAGATGCTGCTTTGGCCTTTCTCTCTTTGCATAGTCTCTCAGGGTAGTCTAGCTTCTTTTCATGGTGGCAGTGTGCCAGCATGGTTTTTATTTACTTTTTATTCTAATATTTTTTAAACTTTATTCCTAACTTGACTCAGTTTACTGTTAACTCCTTTAAATAGTTAAATACACCTAAGGAATTAATTGTTATATATAGTTTATGCGTGTGTGTGTGTGTGTGTTTATCTAGAGGATAGAATTTTTGCTTGGAATAAGTAGGCAGTTACACTGTTTTGCCCATGTAGATATAATTTTCAAATGAATTTCCCTCATGAGCTATTTCTAAATATTAGAGTGTAATTTGGGTTTTTTTTTTTTTTTAGATTTTAAAAAAGAGACACAGGGAGAGAGGAAACACAGGCAGGGGGAGCGGGAGAGGGAGAAGCAGGCTTCCCGCTGAGCAGGGAGCCCAGTGCGGGGCTTGATTCCAGGACCCTGGGACCATGACCTGAGCCGAAGGCAGATGCTTAATGACTGAGCCACCCAGGCACCCCCCCCCCTTTTTAAAGATTTATCCGTTTGAGAGAGAGTGTGTGTGTGAGCCGGGGGAGGGGCAGAGGGAGAGGGAGAGAAGCAGACTCTCTGCTGAATGCAGAGCCCAGTCTGGGGCTGGATCTCACAACCCCAAGACCATGACTGGAGCTTAGATCTCACGACCCCAAGACCATGACCGGAGCCTAAACCAAGAGTTGGATACCCAACCGGCTGAACCACCCAGGCGCCCCTAACATGAGTTTTTGATAAAAACATGAGGAGAAAGCATTTCTTGTTTCTGAACAGACATTTTTATACTTCATAGTCGTCATTGCATAGATCTTATTTACACTCACAATAACAGCAGACTGTGTAAGGGCAGTCACAGGAAACTTTACCTAAAAAATAAAATATTTCAAATACTGGTAGGAAACAATGAGAAATACCTGGGTATTTTTTAATTCGGGAATCATGAAGATAAATGCTGAAATAATTTTTTAAATGGTTAAATGTCTTAATTTTAAACATTATAATTTTAAATTTTCCTGAACCTTTTATAGAATATGGACTTTTAAAGATTCTCTATTATTTGCCTGCCTTAGAAATAATGAATTAGACATATAGCTAATAAATACGACATATACTACATTACTTGACTTTTAGAAAACAAGTATGCCACATATTGATAGATAATAAATCTGTGAATTTTATGTTTCTGAGAGAAATAAAATGCAACTTTCATAATAGACAAATGTAATTAGGAAATCTAAATAAGGCTAAATCTATTAAAGAAATTGAATCAATAATTAATAACCTTCCAAAACAGAAAGCACCAGGCTCAAATGGGTTCACTGATAAATTCTACCAACCATTTAGGAAAAATTATATCAATTCTCCACGTTCTCTTTAAGAAGAGAAATAGAGGAGATCCTTTCTAACTCATTCTAGGAGGCCAGGATTACCCTAATACCAAAATCAGATAAAGACATTATAAGAGGGCGCCTGGGTGGCTCAGTTGGTTAAGCGACTGCCTTCGGCTCAGGTCATGATCCTGGAGTTCCAGGATCAAGTCCTGCATTGGGCTCCCTGCTCAGCAGGGAGTCTGCTTCTCCCTCTGACCCTCCCTCCTCTCATGTGCTCTCTCTCTCTCTCTCATTCTCTCTCTCAAATAAATAAATAAATAAAATCTTTTTTAAAAAAAGACATTATAAGAGAAGAAAACTATAGACTAATATCTCTAATGAGCATAGATGCAAACATCCTCAACAAAATATTAGCAAATTGAATCCAACAATGTATAAAAAGAATTATATGCCATGACCAAGTGGGATTTTTTCCTAGGTATGCAAGTCTGTCTGGTTCAACATTCAAAAATGAGTTAATGTAATCCATCACATCAACAAGCTTAAGGAAAAAAGTAACATGACTATCAGTATATGCAGAAAGAACATTTGACAAAATCCAAGGCCCGTTCAGTATAAAACTCTCATTAAACTAGGAACTTCCTCAACTTGTTAACATCTACAAAAACCCTATGGCTAACATTATACTTAATGGTGAGAAACTGGAGGCTTTCCCAGTAAGATCAGGTACAAGGCAAGGATATCTCCTCTCACAGCTCCTTTTCAACTATACTGGAAATCCTAGCTAATGCAATAAGACAAGAAAAGGAAGTAGAATGTATACAGATTGGGAAGGAAGTAATGAAAATGTCTTTGTTCACTAGATGACATGATTGTCTATTTAGAAAATCCCAAAGAATTGATAAAGAACTCCTAGAACTAATAAGCAATTATAGCAAGGATGTAGGCTATAAGCTTAATATACAAAAATCAATTGCTTTCCTATATACCAGCACTGTACAAGTGGAATTCAAAATTAAAAACACAATAGTATTTACATTAGGGCCTCCAAAAATTAAATACTTATACAATATGTACAAGATGTACATGGTGTTAGGGTATAAAACAGATCATAAGTTAATATCACTTTGAGAAGCCCTCTCTCTGAGAGTGGACTCAGGAGTGGTGTCCATCTAGATGGCAACTTGGAATGGCAGCAGCAGCACGATTTTGTGCCAGCTTCATTGACATCTGACAATTCCCTGATACACATGGACATAAAACTTATGAATGCTTTCATCCACCAACACACATACATTTGTTATCTAGGCTTTAATTGTGGAGCTTTCCCCCTTTATGAAAAATACTGTACTAAGTGCACAAGGCCTTCATTCAAATTGAAGGAACTCACTAAGAACAGTTTGACCTAACTCCTCATTCACAGTAGACCGTGCTAATGAGATAACCTGCTTATTCTGAGTTTTCCAGTGAATGGTTGCAGCATGGTGATCTTGGATTTAGTTCCTTAAAGAGGGGGTCAAAATACCAAGCTTTGTTCACTAATGGACGTTAGATTAGAGACTTTTTTTTTAAGATTTTATTTATTTATTTGACAGAGACACAGTGAGAGAGGGAACACAAGCAGGGGGAGTGAGAGAGGGAGAAGCAGGCTTCCTGCCTAGCAGGGAGCCCGATGTGGGGCCTGATCCCAGGACCCTGGGACCATAACCTGAGCCGAAGGCAGACGCTTAATGACTGAGCTACCCAGATGCTCTGATTAGAGATTTTTTATGGGACTTTCAATTTA
Organism: Callorhinus ursinus; assembly: GCF_003265705.2. Lineage (NCBI taxonomy): Eukaryota > Metazoa > Chordata > Mammalia > Carnivora > Otariidae > Callorhinus > Callorhinus ursinus. The sequence continues at coordinate 143,707,204 of NW_027397066.1, read as the reverse complement.
AAGGTATAAGTGTTTTGTCTTTTGTTCTTACTTATATTGTCCTGTGAAAATAAATAATCAGGGAAAGCTTCTGGATGAAGTGGATTCTTATTTGAGAACTGAAGGAAGAATTGACAATGACCACTCTCCTCTCCTATAACAAACTGCCTCTTTATTTTGTTTGGTGTGTTTTTCATCTTTTTTCTCATTTCTGTTTGTTTTCAATCCCTTGCTTATTTTTCAACCACAGAAACTCAAGTTTTGAGAAAAAGTTTCATATTTTTATTTATGTCTGGGTATTTATGCATGGTTGAGGCTCTCAGCCTACTTCTTGGCTTTGTCCCTTGGGTTACAAATGACTTGGAATGAATGTTGGGCAACTTACTAGGAGCGGGACCTGAATGAAGGAGGTTGATAAGCCTGATACAGCTTCAGGGTAGATGTATGATGCTTGATTCAAAACCCTGTATCATCTCCTTTTGTCCTTGGGGTGCTAGGACAGGGTGAAATTGGTATAACTCAGATGGCCAGTAGTCATTTACTGGTCTCCTAGGTTATGTGTATTTGATTTAATAGGAATGAAAATAGTTATTTACTGGGGCTCCTGGGTGGCTCAGTCGTTAGGCATCTGCCTTTGGCTCAGGTACTGGGATCAAGCCCCACATCACGCAGGGAGTCTGCTTCTCTCTCTCCCTCTGCCTGCAGCTCCTCCTGCTTGTGCACATGCAGTCTCTCTCTGACAAATAAAGAAAATCTTAAAAAAAAAAAAAAAGGCGGCGCGAAGAACCATGAGCAGCAAAATCTCCCATGACACCCTGTACGAGGCGGTGCGGGAAGTCCTGCACGGGAACCAGCGCAAGAGCCGGAAGTTTTTGGAGACGGTGGAGCTGCAGATTAGTCTGAAGAACAATGACCCTAGGAAGGACAAATGCTTCTCGGGCACCGCAGGCTTAAGTCCACTCCCCGCCCCAAGTTCTCCATATGTGTTTTGGGGGATCGGTAGCACTGTGATGAGGCCAAGGCAGTGGATATTCCCCACATGGATATTGAGGCGCTGAAGAAACTCAACAAGAATAAGAAATTAGTCAAGAAGTTGGCCAAGAAGTATGATGCCTTTCTGGCTTCAGAATCTCTGATCAAGCAGATCCTACGAATCCTGGGCCCAGGCCTGAATACGACTGGCAAGTTCCCTTCCTTGCTTTCCCATAATGAAAACATGGTGGCCAAAGTGGATGAAGTGAAGTCCACCATCAAATTCCAGATGAAGAAGGTGCTCTGTCTGGCAGTGGCTGTTGGCCATGTGAAGATGACAGATGATGAGCTTGTGTACAACATCCACTTAACCGTCAATTTCCTGGTGTCCTTGCTCAGGAAGAATTGGCAGAACGTCCGGGCTTTATACATCAAGAGCACCATGGGCAAGCCCCAGTGCCTGTACTAAGGCACAGTTCAATAAATCCTAGTGCTACCCTTAAAAAAAAAAAAAAAAAAAGGTATTTACTAAATCATTAGGAAAGAAACATTTGGCTTGATAGCAGTTGTTCAAGTTTTTTTTTTTAAATAACAAAATAGATGTGTGTGTACCCATATATATGTACATATATATATATTTTAGAAACTTTGGTGTCTTACTAAAAAGAAGTATAGCTTTATGGTATTAAAATTTATTTTTCATCTTTTTCTTTCACCTACCTAGTGATTAACTATTTCTTTTATTAAGAGTTTCTGTAGGAATATAAGTAAAAGTGAGAAGGAAAAAATGAGAGCACAATAGGTTTCAGTGGGTAACAAAAGGATGAATGGAATTCCTATAGAAGATAAAGTGGGTGGAAGGGCAAAGGTCATTTAAACTCTGGGCAGAAACTGCTAATACTTTGGGACAGACAGCAGGGATATGGATGGAGGGTTAGTGAAGGAATGTAGTTTCCTTTTAGGAAAACAAAACAAAACTGGAGGCCTTAAATAAGTAAGGCAGAGCTAAATCTTTACATGTTTAAATAAAATTATTTTATTTTATTATGTTTCTTTTTATCTGTTGTATACTGGCAGACAGGAAAACCTGGCAAAGCAGACTAGAGGCTATCCTTACCCGGTTTTGTTTGGGATCCTGCCCAGACCCTGCTCCTCTCTTTGTGCAGAATCTGCTCACCCCCACTGACACCCCATGGTGTTGTCATTAGGCCTGTGATTTGAGTCTAGCCCTGCAGGGAGGGTTGCTCCTGTGAGTGCCCTTTGGAAAGTGGCACCTGTATAAACAACCCCATCTCCTGTTGTCCTCTGTCGCATCTTGGTGTTTTTTGACACAGTAGACAAGCAGTTAAGGGAGCTTTCTAAACAAGTGTCCTCCACAGAGGTAGAGCTGCTGGAACTGGCCTAGCCCCCACAGTCTACCGTTGGGTTTATCTTCCCAGCTGAGCTCACAGCAGCCAGAAGCTGGAGGGCTGAGCTTCAAGAGTGCAAAAGACCACTGTGGAGCTGACCACATATATGGACAGAGCTCTGAGCTTTTTTAAAAGTTCTTTCTGGGGTAGTTGATTCAGAGGCTAGAATCTAATCCTAAATGACTTTAGTATATTGTGGTGAGTTATTTTAAAAATGTAAGAATTTTGGTTTAGCAGATGGCATAATATCCAGAAGTTAGCAGATCTCATTTCTTTTTAGATTACTGCTCCATTTACTTTGTCCCTAACTTGTTTATTCATTTCCCATTGGTAAGATGACAACAGTACTAAATGTCATTTTCTTATATTTTCTGTGGCTTGGTGCATCTTCTGCAGCATACCCTATAAAGATTGGACTGTTGATATTCTCAGGGTATCCCAAGAGCTTGAGCCTGAGATTCTCAGTACAGGTTTCCTTCATTGTCCAAAAGTAGAGTGTTCCTATGAAACTGTTTGTAGGCCAAAATGGCGCAAAGTGAAGAAGCAAATACTATTAATTTACTGGGGAAAGTTTTTGAGCATTCCGAGGCCCCAGAAATAACCTCTCTCAGGCTTTTCTGATACCTGAGGACACATCTTGTTAACGGATGCACAGAATAAATTGAGATAAAGCACAGATGCTCACAGACATGTTCAAAGCTATAGAGCTTGGTGCTGAGATGCTAAATGTAGTTCCAGGGGAAGGAGCTTGGGGACAACCCCTCAGGCTGCACGAGGCACATGCTGCCTCCATAACTACTGGTTGTAAAACAAATGATGAATTCTTGTTTTCGCTTTCTGCCTTTTTTTCATAAGAGCAAAAATCTTTTTGGGATTTCTTTCAAGTTCCCTGGAGCAGGTACAGGTTTCCCCTGCTGTCCAAAGGTAGGGAGTTCCTGTGAAACCTTTCTTTAAGTCCAGCTGGCTTATAGTAAAGAAGCAGTTACCATTTTGTAAAAGTGAATCTTCCTCGGATTTCTTTTGGTTAGCAAAAACAGGTAGTAACGTAGGTCCTTTGTAAAAGCGAAGTGGTGTAAAGTGAACTTTCAGAATGTAGGGGATACCTGTATAATTTCGCTTTATAGCAACTTTGTGGAGCTTTGCAAATGGCATGTTCTCTTGAAGAGTTCTGATATATTCAAGAGTGCTCTTTAGAACCAATGTCCTTAGTTCCTTGAAATTACTCATCTGATAGACTGTAGGTGCTATGTAAGCTTTTTAGTTTGCTGTGTTTGCTGCATTCCAGAATTCCATTGCTGTTTATTCCACTTAAAGACATTAATTAAGGGGCACCTGGCTGGCTCAGAGGAACGTGAGACTCTTGATTTTGGGGTCATGAGTTCCAGCCCCAGGTTGGGTGTAGAGATTACTTAAATAAATAAACTTAAAAAAAAATAAAGAAATTAATTTAAAAATGTATTTATTGTACTTGTGTTGGTGGATAGGGGAAGAACCAATTATAAAAGGCCCCAAATTCTAGCTTGTTAAAATGTAAATGTCCCTAATGAGCTGGAATGAGGCGGTTTTGCCAGAGGGGATCTGAGAACATCTTTGGGCATGGTTTGCTTGTTTTCTTAAGTCAGGATATGAGTTACGCGCGCTTGTGTGTTTGTGTGTGTGTGCGCGCGCGCGCATGTGTGTTGTTAAGAAATATTTTAAATATCCTTGGTGTTCTCTTTCCTTGAGTCAGAAAAATTTCACTCGGTGTCTATACGGTATGTAGGCAAATTTCAAGAAAGGGAAAGATAGAAATTTATTAGTCCAGTTACGGAGATCATTATGTCTGGTTAAGGACTCCTCTCAGAGTTACTGCCAAGTAAAAAAATATGCTGGAAGATTATTCTGACAGGTATTTGTCAACACTTTAATAAGATCACATGGCTTAAAAATAACCCAATGCTCAATACTGCACTATGCCCCTCAGTTTAGGGCATTATATTTAACATGCCTGGAGGTTGGCCTGCATTTTTAGGTGATTTGATCTTATTTTTACAAAATCATAATTAGTAATATAAAAGAGATAATGCATGGGAGACTTTGCCGTGCTTCTTATTGTCTTATCAGTGGTATTACAAAATAAAAATTAGTTTTCATCAAGAAATCTGACAAATCATTTCTGTTTCACCAAAGCCATACATGTGGTGTTAATTTTGACCTGATTCATAGGTCCTCTGATACCCTAACACACAAAAAGTGTGTGTAAAATAGCTAGACTTACTGGCATTAGCTTTCTCTCGCAGCTCTTGCCAACAAAGAAATACTATGTACTAAATTTGAATCTGGTTTCAAAACAAATGTCAAAATTTTAAAACACTGGATTTACTGGAACATAAAGAACGTATTTAATGAAGCGATTTCTCTTGACTGCCTTGTTACTCTGTCAGCATATGCAGTAATCCACGTTGCTAGTAAATTTCCATTTTAATACACGATTCCTATCTTTCCTTCATTCACTAATGACTGATTGAGATAGAGGATGGAAATTCAGCCTTCTTATAAAATCTTTTAATTAGCACATCGACTTATTAATATTAAAAATTACTTCAAATTCCAGAAACAAGGTAAATATGAGCCTGGACTCTTCAGAGGGGAGAAGTTGCTATCTGTGATAAGTAGGCAAGATTCAGTCTTATTTGTGTCAGTTAGGTATATATTAAATACCCATCTTCACACTCTAATTGTTTTTAGCATTGTAGAATCTTTTTTTAAATAATTTTTATTGTTATGTTAATCACCATACATTACATCATTAGTTTTTGATGTAGTGTTCCATGATTCATTGTTTGTGCATAACACCCAGTGCTCCACGCAGAATGTGCCCTCTTTAATACCCATCACCAGGCTAACCTATCCCCCCACCCCTCTCCCCTCAGTTTGTTTTTCAGAGTCCATCGTCTCTAGTGGTCCGTCTCCCCCTCCGACTTACTCCCCTTCATTCTTCCCCTCCTGCTATCTTCTTCTTTTTTTTTTCTTAACATATATTGCATTATTTGTTTCAGAAGTACAGATCTGTGATTCAACAGTCTTGCACAATTCACAGCGTTCACCATAGCACATACCCTCCCCAATGTCTATCACCCAGCCACCCAATCCCTCCCACCCCCCACCACTCCAGCAACCCTCAGTTTGTTTCCTGAGATTAAGAATTCCTAGCATTGTAGAATCTTAAACTTGGTATACTTTGGGAAATTTTTAGGTTTGAGGGTTGTTGGAGGATAGAGACAATATATTAACATAAAAATATGCTGTTCTGATTTTGAGGATGATAAAGCCTTTGACCGGGAATAAAGTAATTTTATGAAATTATGTGCTAGAAGTTTTATTGAATTAGTTTGATTAAAAGAAGCTGTACACCTCAAAATTAAAAGAAACAACAGTATTCAGGACCTTTAGAAAAGCAGATGGAGAATAGTATTACAGTCATTGGAAACTAATTCTCTATTTTATCATATTCTGTGTGGAATTTGTTTTGCCTTACTTCTTCTTATTTAATAGCCTACCATGAAGTTTTACTTATCCCTTGAGTTTCTTTTTTCCTCAGGGTTTAAATAGGGAGGAGAAGTTAGAATGAGGGTGAGAGAGAGATTACTGGTAACTTTTGAATCCCTCTGAGTGCCAAGATTATGCCAGCCACTTTCTTCACATTTGGAATAAAAACAGTCTTAATTCCTGTTTTGCAAAAAGTAACTGTTCAAGATCACACAGCTAGTTAGTGGTGCAACTAGACTTTAAACCCTGTCAGTTTAGCACCAAGCTCTGTGTTCTTTCTTCTGCAGTGTGCTTCTAAATGTATGATTTCATAGAATCACAGGTTGCTGGTACTTCTCAGGGAGTATGAGTTAATACTCTCTGATGCACTTTATATATATAGCAACTATGTTAATATGTGACATAACTGGAAAGTACTAAATACAACATTTCTTTAGGTGTGTTCTGTGGGGTATTTGGTTAAATCATTTTAGAAAATGCTTGGTTAAATATAATGAGATTTCTTTACTGCAGAACTTCTTAGAGTCCTTAATATGCTAATGTGCATTGTCAGTCTTGCGCAGTATTTCCCCAAACTTATAGACCTTTTTTTCTAAGAGCTGTCTCGCCCAAATAGTGTTCAGGAGAACTTAGAGTACTGTCTAGATATAGAATGCTATGTCTTCCTTCTTTACTCTTTTTTTCTTTCCTGCTCAGAAAGCACCTAATTGTGTCTTTCAAGGTTCCTTTTGTTGAAGATCACGTCAGCATTTCTAATGGTAAATATATTAATCTTTAGGTGCAAGATTAAATATCTGATGACAACAGTATATATGTAAGGAGCTCATTTGTCATAAACTGCTTCTCTGCTTGTCATGAAGTTGCTAGGTAAAATTATTATGTTATTTCTTTAGAAATAGGCACTTACACAGGCCTGGAATTAACTGATACTTTGGTTTTTGAAGGTAGGTATTTACTACCGTTGTATTTTCAGAGGTTCAGACGATTGTCACTATACTTTAAACCCAAGTAATAATTATAAGCTGGCTGCAAGATGAAGACTTATTCATTTTTAAATTACCCTTTAAAAAGAACCACATCCCTCCTTCAGATGAGTTGGTAAAATGAAATAGTACTTACTGCCCACTCTGGACTCCCATTTTTCATCTACACAGAGACTCACTGTTTGAGGTTGTTAAATGGGTACTCTATTTGCCTAGATGTGTGGGCATGAAAGAAAACAGAGGGCTGAGCTTCGAGGTTGATCTTATACAAGGAACCAGCCTCCTGCAGAGGGAGGTAAGCATTAAACTGAAGAAGCAGGGTAAAGAAACAGTTTTTGTTAGGGCCATAGTACAAACACTGTTCTTTATGATCTCAGCACTCAGGCACCGTGTGGCACAAAATAGGCACTCAGTAAATATTTGCTGAATGACTACAACAGTAACTTCTTCTTTCATTCTGTATCCTGAGGTTATGGTTCTGGGGAACTCAAGATCTTTTCTTTTTTAGGTTAACATTTGCTTGGTTTTATGCTTAAGTGTTTTGTCTACATTGTCTCATTTAATTCTTACAACAACTGAATGAGGTACTTTCCCGTTTTACAGATGTGTAAACTGAAGTTTGAGAACATTAGATACTGTGCCCAAAGACCCTTATTTCATAACTAGTGGAGCCTAGAATGAATCCAAGTAGGTGGATGCTGGTACTTGTAGTTTTAACCAGTATCCTGTGCTACTAGGTTTCTCTACTTGCCTCTGTAGTGATTATAGATGGAATTTCAGTTCTTATTCCCAGAACTTTTAATAGTCTAGTGTTTTATTTACATTGGAAAGAAGAAAAATCAATGTATGATTCTGACTGGGAAAGAAGAGCTGCAGGGAAAGCCAGGAGTGTTTTCTCTGTGACATCACAGGAAGTTACCATGGAAATGATTATGGTATTATGAATACAGAATTATAAACTTGAATGAGAAATAAGCTGCCTAAGGAGATGAATGATGAAAAATAGCAAAGTTGTTGTCACGACAGTGCCTTTCAGGTTTTAGATGAACAAATTTAGCAACATGAGGTCTAAATGCCTAGTCCCTCTCAGCATTCCCAAAACATCAGTGTTAAATTATTCTTTTAACTCTCCCTGGTATTGTTACTACTTTTGGAACTTGTTGAAAGTAAAATAATTCCCATGTGTGCATATGTGTTTTTAGTTTAGCAAATATTATTGGTTTTTTTTTTTTTTTCCTGACTCCTCCCTGCCTAGCTTCCTCTAATTCCTTCTTCAAGATACTCCCAGTGGAGATAAACTGTTTCCTGGTTTTTGCATCAACACATTCCCTGTAGAGTATGTTAGCACTGGTATTTGTTAATTGTTAAAGCCAACTCTGGCAGTTGGATGGAGGGGGTGTAGTTAAAAATCAGTGTTATTTTTCCAATAGCAAGTTTAATTTCAGATTTCATCGTTTCAGGAAATGCAATCCTTTCCAAAAAATGCTTGTTTAAAAAACATTGGTCATGTACTTTAAACTTAGTCAAAGAAAATTGGAAGTGGTGACAGTGCTCATCATCTTAATTTCTTTGTGTTTGGAATCCTTTAGTGTTTTTATTTATTTAACTAATATTGTGTCTGACTTGCTCCAGGGCACCCTGAAGACTACTGTTATTGTCATCATTTTGCTTTGAAAGGACTGATGATTCTAGACAGGAACTTCATAGTTGTTCTGGCCCCTTAAGCTCTAGAAACTTGTCCATTTACTTACTTCAGTTAGTGCCACAGATTACTCTGGGGTCCAAAATCTCTTTCTTTCCAATCTATTCTGGGATCTGAAGTATTTTCCTAATCTGTGATTAGGAGGAAACTAGTGAATAACAGTGGAGCTTTCTTTTCAATGAAAGGGAATTTAAAAATGGTAAAAGGAACACAGAGAGAGTTGAATTGGGCACAGGTTATATGCCAATGTATCAGTCAAGCTTGACACATATGAAAGACTGTGTAAGGTATGTGTGTTACGAAGCTTACAAGTAGACTGGTGAACCTACCACCCAACTTAAGAGTCAGAACATTACCAATACCAGAGAGGTTATTTATATGTTCATTCACTGTCCCTTTCCTCTTTTGTTTGTGTTTAACATTCACTTGTCTTGTAAAAAGGGAGTTGTGTAGTTTACCACAGAAAGACAGGTAGTTTTGAAGAAGTAGTAACATATAAGCTGTAGCAATTTGTTTTTTTCATTCAGTGTCATGCTTCTTATTCATCCATGTTGTTGTGAGCTGTGGTTCATTCATTCACAAGTCAAGCTTGACATGTGAATTTCTTTACCAGTCTTTGACTCACGGCTTAATTAGAAATGTTTGAAAATTTTCCCAACATACGGAGATTTTAAATTTATTTTTGTATTATTGATTTCTGACTTAATTGCTTTGTGATTTGGGAATGTAGTCTATATAATACCTATTCTTGGAAATCCACTGACACTTCTGTTGTGGCTTAGCAATTACAAAATTTTTTGAAACTGGGTATGTGAAAATAGTATGTGCTCTGATTATTTGGTGCAGTGCATGTGTTCACTATATTGAACATTTTTGGGGATCTCCTACTACATGATAGGTTTATTAATATCTCCTGTGTTTATTAAATTTTGCTCTATACATATTTGAGGCTATTTTAATAGGTGTATAGATAGAATTGTTATACCTTCCTGTTAAATTTTTATCATTATGTAGATGCTCTCTTTATTTAATTTTTTTGTTTTGTTTGAAGCTCATTTTAAAAATGATATTAATATATTTTAACATCATTTATATAGGTTAATATTTGCCTGGTATATTTTCCCATGTTTTCAGTCTTTCATGTCTTTATGTTTTAGATATGTCTCTGGTATTGCTGGATTTTATTACTATTTTAAAATGCATTACAACAGGGGCGCCTGGGTGGCTCAGTTGGTTGGGCATCTGACTTTTGATTTCCATTTGGGTCATGATCTCAGGGTCATGGGATTGAGCCCTGTGTGGGGCTCTGTGCTTAGCAGGGGGTCTGCTTGGGATTCTCTCTTTCCCTCTGTCCCCCCCTCAAATAAATAAATAAATCTTTTAAAAAAATAAAATGCATTATAACAATCTCCAGTGTTTAACTGGCAGATTTACATTTATTATGATTGCGATATATTTGATGTTACCACTATTTTACCTTATATTTTGTCTCACTTTTTAGACTTTCTCTTCTCTATTTTATTGTCCTTTTTTAGTTGGTTAAATTTTGTTTCCTTATTCCACTATGCTATACCTCTGGTTTGGAAGCTATAACAAGACTCCCAGCCTAGCTCTTAAACTTAATATCCTCTTCTTATTCTTGAGTATACTACTTAACTACATTTCCCATCCTCCCTTGCTATTAAATATTACCATGTGATTGAGATCTAGCCAATGGAATTTGAAGAGAAGTGATGTGTGCCGTTTTGGGGCCAAGACTTTTAAGAGTGCCTGAACCTCATCCATATGCTTTTTCACCTCTGGTTTCTGGATACAGAAGATGATGATACTCAAGGATTGGTGGAGTCATAGGATGGAAAGAACCTGAGACTTTGAATCTCTGTGTGGGGGAAAACCACTTGCCAACCAAACATTAGACTGTTTTGAGAAATACTATGCTAAGCCAGTGAAATCTGGGTGATTTGTTATGGTAGCTGGTATGTTCTTGAGTAACGTAGAAGTTGTACACTGTTTTTATTCTTTTAGTGATCCCCTTGTCCATATATAACTAGCAGAGTCTAAAGTTAAACCTGATTTTAAACCCATTCCCCATAATACAAGGATCTTAGTACACAATTCCAGTTGCCTCCCTCCTATCCTACATGCTCTTTTTTTAACCCTAGACATTATTATTGTTTTGCTTTGCCTTCATTTTACCATTTTATTTCCTTGCTTTCTTTTCACTCAGACTTGCTTTCTAGAGTCATTTTCCTTCTTGCAGTATGTTCTTTAGAAGTTCGAGTGGGTAAAACTCTACTGGTAATAAATCCTCTTAGTTTTTACCTGTCTGAATATGTCTTTATTTATCTCTTGTTCTTTTAAGTCTAGGTTGATGGCTATTTTATGTAAACACTTCAAAGATATTTTCATGAACTTTGGCCTTAATTTCTTTTGAAATCTGTTTTGAGCCTAATTGTCATCCTTTGTTAGATGTTCTACCTTTTTCTCTTTTAAAGTTTTATCTTTCTGCTTCATGTTCTGCAGTTTGATTATAATGTATCTAGGTGTGATTTCTTTTTATTTATCCCCTTAGTATTCATTTTGCTTAATGTATTTATTTACACATTTTAAAGATTTGGACAAATTGGATATCTAAAAAAGGTCAATCATTTGATTAATTTCCATAGAGAATGCATTATTTTTCATATAAATTTATTTGCAAATAAACAAATCAAGATACATGTGTTAGTATGTATATATTATACTGAACATGATATAAAAAGTAGGAGCAAAAACAAATACATGTATTTTTTTATATAATTTTTTTGGACATTTACAAAGGTGCATAATATCAAATTCACATTTATATTGACCAGTCCTATGGAAAATTATAGCACATAAAAAAGTTAAGAACCTGGTGACAACATTCTTCTCTATGTAGATTATATGCAATTCAGAAGGAGAGCCTTATTATTAATATAACCAGGAGTGTTAAAAATATTCATTTGCCTGTTTTCTAAGAATTAGGCCTTTATTTATGGTTTAAAGTGTTGAAAGCTACGGTAACCTGACAATTTCTGATTATAGAGACCAAATGAAAGGTGGAGACAGAGGACCTTGTTGTGGACCTTTCCATAATGTAATTTACCTTTTGCTCCAGTCCAAAAACATTGCTTTGTAGAAAGGGTGGAAACTCTTATTAATGCAATAATTTTGGACCAGTTGATTTTTCTAAAGCACTATTATGAAACTTTTTCATTTCTCCTGTCAAAGGAGAACATTCTGATTTGAGGGTCACTTAGTATTTAATAGTCCACTCGTGTGTATCAGTTGTATTATACAGCAAAGAAAACAGTTGAAACAACTGAAACTTTTAATATTTCCTTTTGATCAGTGTCCTAAAGTCAAGTGCCAACTTTTAGTCATATTTTGAAAGGATATAATATTTAACCAAAAATTGCTTGGAGAAATTTTATCATTTATTCGTTGTAAAAGTACTAGGCCTGTTTAATTTCTGGTTTTAATACAGAATGTTAATAATTTTATATTGAAAGGTTTATTCCCATTCCCACCATTCCAGATGTAGTTTGCTCTTTATAAAACATGATACAGCAAGCATAGTTATTCCCATTCCCACCATTCCAGATGTAGTTTGCTCTTTATAAAACATGATACAGCAAGCATAGTTATTCTAGGGGCCCTTTGTATAGTTAAAAATAGAAGTGATAGAATTATAGATTGTTTTTCTTTTACCTTTTTGTTTTGTTTTGTTTTCCTTAACAATGAAAATTTAGTTTCAAACAGTCCTGGAAACTAGAAATACAAGACCAAGGTGTCAGTAGGGTTGGTTTCTTCTGAGGGCCTCTCTCCTTGGCTTATATTTGGCTGACTTTGGGCATCTTCACTTGGTCTTCCCTCTGTGTCATCTTTTACTTGAGTGTTGTTTTGTTTTGCTTTGAGTATTTCTTTCTCAGTATTTTTAAAGTAAAATAGTCAAAACTATTTAAAGGACTTAAAAAGTAGAGAATAACATATCTTGTTGGATGAAACTAAAGCAATAGTAGACAAATTCATGGGTTAATATATGGTTAGACTTTGAGGAGGTACAGTAAAGGAACAGCTTTGTTAAATAAAATACAGGGCCAGGGTAGTGGACTAGGTAATTTAGGTTAACCCTCCTGCTGAGGAAAATTGGAAAAGTAAGTTAAAACATAAAAAGGTCTTCTTGGAACAACTAAGATGTCTTTCAGTAGGTAAATGGATAAAAATAGACCCTGGTACATCCAAGCATTAGAATATTATTCAGTGCTAAAAAGAAATAGGCTCTCAAGCCATGAAAAGACATGGAGGAATCTTAAATGTATATTACTAAGTGAAAGAATCCAGTCTTAAAAGCCTACTTCTTACTACATGGTTACAACTATATGACATTCTAGAAAAGGCAAAACTATAGAGACAGTAAAATGATTATTGGTTGTCAGAGAGTGAAGGGTAGGGGAGGATGAATGGGCAGAGCATTAAGGATATTTAAGGCCATAAAAATACTCTGTATGATACGGTAGATACATGTCCTTGTATATTTATCCAAACCTATGAAATGTACAATGCCAAGAGTGAACCATAATATAAACTATGGACTCTGGGTGATTATGATATGTAAATGTAGGTTCTCAGTTGTAATAAATGTACCACACTGGTGGGGGATGTTCGTAGTGGGGGAAACTATGCATGTGTGGGGGTAAGAGGGCTTATGGGAAATCGCTATACCTTCCTCTCAGTTATGTTGTGAACTTAAAACTGCTCTAAAAAATTAAGTCTTTAAATTAAAAAAAAACAATCTGCTTGGAGGCATTGGGGAGGTAATAAGATAGTGAAGATTATGGGGCCAGATCAGGGAGAATCGAGGCCCAGCTTCTAATCATCTCATTTCCTGAAATTAGATTAAGGTGACTCCACAGTACTCGTCCCACAAGTATCTGGCAGAAACAAGTTTAAATCCCCTCTACAAGAATATAACATCCTAGTCCTCGAATTATTTTTACTAACAATTTTGCAAAAACAGTGTCTGACAATCAAAATAAACACTTGAGGAAGAAGGACCAAACATTAGCAAAACCTAGTAAAACAAGAGGAATAGAAAAATGCATAGAAGTTTTATATATTGGTGTTATTAGAATCAGACTTTAAAATTATGTTTACTATTTTCAAGAAAAGATAAGAATTCAAGAGAACTGGAAAGTATAAATAAGAACCAAATGGAAATTCTAGAACTGGAAATTACAATAACCAAAGTGAACAACTCAGCGGATAGATTTAACAACAGATTAGTTATAACCAAAGACAGAATTAGCAAAATAGGTTGAAGAAAATATGCAAAATAAAACACAGCAAAAGGATGAAAAATAGAGGAGTGGTTAAAAGACATAAGGATGTGGGGAGTAGTTTTGATACACTTGTAATTGGAATCTTAGAAGGTAGGAGAGAACTAAAACAGCGATATTTGAATAGAAAATGGTTCAGAACTTTCTAACTGATAAATAACCTCTATTTGCAAATTTAAGAAATCCTATAAACTCCAAGGATAAATGAAAAGAAATGCATACCTAGACATATGGTTGTAAAACTGATGAGAACAGAAATTAAGAGATTTTAAAAGCAACCAGAGAAAAAAAGACAATCACTTCCCAAGGAGCTACACTTAAACCAACAGCTGATTTCTTAGCAGAGACAGTGGAGTCAGAGGCAATGGGATGGTATCTTTATTATTATTATTTTTTAAATTTTTATTTAAATTCCAGTTAGTTAACATACAGTGCAATATTGGTTTCAGGAGTAGAATTCAGTGGTTCATCCATTACATACAACAGCCAGTGCTCATCATAACAAGTCCCCCGTCCCTTACCCATCACCCATCCAGCCCGCTCCCCACCCACTTCCTTTTATCAACCCTCAGTTTGTTCTCTATTGTTGAGTCTCCTTCTTTCTCTTTTTTTCTTTCCCTTCCCCTATGTTCATCTGTTTTGTTGCTTAAATTCTACATATGAGTGAAATCATATGGTATTTGTCATTCTCTGACTGACATATTTCACTTAGCATAATACACTCTAGCTCCAACCATGTCATTGTAAATAGCAAGATTTCAATCTTTTTGATGGATGAATAATATTCCATTGTGTATATGTGCATATGTATCTATATATACACCACATCTTCTTTATCCATTCATCAGTCAGTGGACACTTGGGCTCTTTCCATAGTTTGGCTATTGTTGATAGTGCTGCTGTCAACATCTGGGTACATGTATCCCTTTGAATCAGTATTTTTGTATCCTTTGGGTAAATACGTAGTAGGGAAATTGCTGGGTCATAGGGTATTCTATTTTTAACTTTTTGAGGAACCTCCATACTGTTTTCCAGAGTGGCTGCATTGGTTTGCATTGGGATGATATCTTTAAGCTGTGGAAAGAAAATAACTGCCAATTTAGAGTTCTTGGCACAACAAAAATATTCCTTGAGTCTGAGGGTGAAATAAAAGACATTTTCAGACAAACGAAACTTGAAAGACTTTGTTACCAACAGATTTTAGCCAAGGAGAATAATAAAGGGTGTTATTTAGGAAGTAGAAAAATTCTCCCAGATGGTCAGAAATTCAACTTTAAATGACTATGATTAGATTAGATTATGATTAGGTTAGAGAAATCTAATAACTTGTACTGAATAAAATAGTAATAATGTCTTTTGGTTTTAAAATATACAGAGAGTTGGGCGCCTGGGTGGCTCAGTTGGTTAAGCAACTGCCTTCAGCTCAGGTCATGATCGTGGAGTCCTGGGATCGAGTCCCACGTTGGGCTCCCTGCCCAGTGGGGAGTCTGCTTCTCCCTCTGACCCCCCTCTCATGCTCTCTCTCTCAAATAAATAAAATCTTTTTAAAAAAAGATTTCTAAAATATACAGAGAGTTAAAACACATGACAAATAGGTTTTTGAAAAGGTGCTCAACAAAATTTGTTACAGGGAAATGGGAGATACACCTACACTGAGATACCACTACACTTCACAGGTGTGGCAAGGTCATGGGCTAACTGGAGCTTTCAGAAACTACTGGTGGAGAACATGAATTGGTCCACCCACTTTAGGAAAGTGGGATAATGTGCAGACATTTATGATATACGTGCCCTATGATCCAGCTTAACAGAAATGCATATAAAAATATATTAAATAATGTTCATAACAGAGCCATTCCTAATGACTAAAACCTGGAAAGAACTCCAGTGTTCACCAAGATTAGATGAACAAATTGTAGATTCATACAGTAGAATATACATCAATGAAAAGGAATGAACTAACAACTACATGTAACCACCTGGGTAAATTTCACAAACAACATGGAGCAAAAGAAGCTGGGCATAAAAGAATACAAGACTGCACAATTCACTTAAATAGCATCTTAAAAAGACAAAATGGCACCACAGTGTCAAAGGATGCATACTTAGGCTAAAGGATGGTGGTTGCCTTTTGGGAAAGGGAGGAGCTAGTTATTAGTAGGATCATGAGGGAGGCTTCTAGGTTCTGGCAAGTTCTGTATCTTGACCCTGGTAACCTGGTAATGGTTACGTGAGTGTTTTTCCTTTGTGATAAATCTGAACTGCACATTTTGTTTTGTGCATGTTTCTGTGAATATTTCACAAAAAAAAGTTAAAATGCGTACTTGTACAATTTTCAAACCATACAGAAGAAATTTTAGATGAAGAACTATTTTAACTTCCTTTTATCCAGGCGTGTGTCTGTCACTGTTTGTCTCTCTTTAAAAAAATATTTTGGAGGTTCTCTTGGTATAGTTTTTTAGCAGCTCTCATGCTAGCAATCAGGAGCATGCTTGTCCCCTTTTACAACTCCGGCCCATATATGAACAAAATCCCTCTTGGTGTTAGCATAGCTGAGAAAAAGATTTTACCAAATATCCAAGGAAGAAAAGGCAGAAAAAATATGAGTAATAACAAAGGAATATAAACCTGAAAAATAGTCTCTTTTTTTCAGATTTTGACTCTAACAACAGCTAATTTATTCCCAAAGCTCATAGAACCTGCCCTTTTCCATCGCTGAGAGAGTGTCTATTAACTTCTAAATAGAGACCTCATACTCCGTTCCAGTTCCTCGGCCAATGGACCTGTTCTTCAGGTGACTGGCAGGGCTACGTGGCCTTCCTCATTTTATCGATGGAGTGATGCGTTCCCTGACAGGGTTTACACTGTAATAATTACTCAGCCATGCAGTGAGCCAAGCATCCTTAGTAATAGAGCAAAGTCTCCTTATTTGTCCCAGAGGGAACAATTTTGGAATGACAGTTTTAACTTGCAGACTTAATATCTGTATATATTGAAGTAGAATATAACAGCCCTGGAATAGCTACAGGCACTTATTTATGTTTAAAAGAAAAAATATGCCCCAAATAACTCTCTGGGGGTGGAGTCCTTGCGCTTTGTCTGTTGGAGGCTGACACATCTGCAGTGTTCTGCTGAAACTTAAAACTTAAACCTAAACTTGGCTGGGGGGAGGGGAGAAGAGGAAAAAGGGGCTGACATGCACTGAGTATAGCCAACCTCTGTAGATTTGGTGCTTTGCATGCTTCCACCACCCCTTTCAGCCCCACAGCGCTCAAACGAAGAAAATGAACATCAGGGAAGTCAAGCAGCTTGCCTAAGAGCAAACAGTTAAGCATGGTGGAGTAGGTCCCAAAGCTTGTTCTTTTCCTGTGCACCCTACCTTCTTTAACAATGTAGGGAAATGCTGATTTTCTTTTTAACCTAGGGTATTGCACTAATGACCCTGGAAACAAAAAATTTGTGAAAATCTGTAAAAGAATCTCTGGAAGGAGATAGCAATAATGTACTTGCCTTCCTACCCAGTTCTTTCCCTGCCCTAATGCCAACCTTATTTGGATTTTCATGTCCAGAGCTGTGATGAGGAGTAAGAAAAAATTCATGCTAACTCACCATGACTTCTGCTCTGTGTGGCCCCACATGGCACCCACCGAAATGTATTACCAGATCTTTAAAAGAGTGTTTTAATGGGACTAAAATAGCAACAAAATATTAACGCTAGGGGGTGATGACTTTACTGCTTTATGACTGACTTATTTGACTAATTGCAGAGAGGTCCTTTCTGAATTGATATTAATAGTTTGGGAACTGCTGTTCACTATTGTGATACATGTTTGCTTTGTTCTGGGGGCACTTGAATGTAGCATCAATAAAAATAGAATGGTAAAAACCACAATGTGTTCATCTTACACATTTAAAAAGCTTCTACTTGAACTGGTAAGAGTCTTTCACAGTAACTGTATAAGCCAAAGCTTTTATGAGAATGAGACTGGTATTTGTATCCCCAGAAATTTTCATTTTCAGTGTGTGTATATGTGGTGTGTGTATTTTTTCTTTTCCACTGTAGCTAACTTCTTAAAAATGTCAAGGTGATTACATAATTTCATTGAAAAAGTCAGTTACAACTGGTACATTGATAAACTATTTCCTTAGTGATGCAGCCACCAAAATATTGGAGAAGAAAGGAGCATGTGTTTAACACTCCCTGCTGAAAGTTTGAAGCACATACAAGAAATTGAGATAGGGAGTATGGAAGAAATTATTTTGCAGTTTTGTCCACTTCTGCACAAAGCTTTTCATTTAAAATTTATTGAACTGTGGCAGGCAGGTTGAAATTATTAAATAAGCCAGAAAAGCTGTAAAGATTTTGAGTATGTCGATGTTTTTAGATGTGGGATTTTATTCCGTCAGATTTTCAGTGAATTACAATGATTACAACTACTTTTTCATTATTTTTTGTACTGTAAATAAGGGAAGGGTTTTCAGAAATGATTAGAGAATATCGTTCTTCAGTAGTCATACTGTTAGAATAACAAGTTTGTACATTGCCTTTCATTTTTGTAGTTGGATTTCGCTCTTAACTTACAACAGTCTAAGGGCAAAGAACTGCCTGAAGGTATGAACACCGGTGTTTACAATGAGAGTGATGAAGGAAGTGTGAAGATTGTGTTGTTAATACTAAGTAGGAATTTGTCCCAGTGTTATAGATCTTTGCTGCGTTAGTATTTCACTTGAAGAATGAATGGTTGTGGGAAGGCTACTTTTCTCTATCTAAGCATGCCTTTCAGCCAAAGATATTACATTAGTTTCCCAGGGCTACTGCAACAAGTTACCACAAACTGGGTAGCTTAAAACAACAAATTTATTTTCTTACAGTTCTGTAGGTAAGAAGTCTGAAATCAAGGTGTTGGCAGGGCCGTGCTCCCTCAGAAGGCGCTTGGGGAGAATCTTCTGTCTTCCTAGCTTCTGGTGATTGCCAGCAATCTGTGGTGTGTTTTAGCCTGCACCTTCATTACTCCCAAGTCAGCCTCTGATATCACACATCCTCCTTCCCTCTGTCTGTGTCTCACTGTGCCTTCACATGACCTTCATAGAAGCAGCCATTGAACTTAGAGCCCACAAGAATCCAGGATGTCCTCACTTTAACAAATTATATCTGCAAAGACCCTATTTCCAAATAAGGTCATTTCTGAGGTTCCAGGTGGACATGAAATTTTGGACTGTTTGACCCAATACAGGCATACCTCATTTTGCATTTCATTTTACTGCACATCACAGATACTATATTTTTTATAAATGGAAGGTATGAGACAGCCCTGTGTTGAGCAAGCCTGTTGGCGTCATTTTTCCAACAGCATTTGCTCACTTTGCATCTGTGTATCACATTTTGGTAATTCTCACAATATTTCAAACATTTTCATTATTATTATATTTGAATTGCTTCAAGCTCATGGTAAAACTTTAAAGGATAAGGAGTTGCTTCTTATGGATGAGCAAAGAAAGTGGTTCCTTGAGATGGAAAACTACTAGTGAAGATGCTGTAAAGATTGTTGCAATGACAACAAAAGATTTAGACTGTTACATAAACTTACTTGGTAAAGCAATGGCAGGGTTTGAGAGGATTGACTCCAATTTGGAAAGTTCTCTGGGTAAAATGCTATCAAATAGCATTGCATGGTACAGAGAAATCATTCATGAAAGGGGGAGTCAATTGTTGCAGCAAAACTTCATTGTTGTCTTATTTTAAGAAATTGCCACAGCCACCCCAGCCTTCAGCAACCACCAATCTGAACAGTCTGCAGCCATCAACATTGAGGCAAGACCCTCTAGCAGCAGAAGGATTAAGGCTTGCTGAAAACTCAGATGATGGTTAGCAATTTTTAGCAATAAAGTATTTTTTAAAGATTTTATTTATTAGAGAGCAAGTGAGAGAGAGAATATGAGCCAGGGTGGGGGGCAGGGGGAGGAGGAGCATAGGGAGAGGGAGAAGCAGACTCCCCACTGAACAGGAAGCCTGAGGACTCTGGAATCATGACCTGAGCCAAAGGCAGATGCTTAACCCACTCAGCCACCCAGGCGCCTCGCAATAAAGTCTTTTTAAATTAACATATGTTCATTGTTTTTTAGATATAATGCTATTACATGATTAATAGACTACAGTATAGTGTAACATAACTTTTATATGCACTAAAACCAAAAAGTTCATTTGACTGGCTTTACTGCAGTACTTATTTTGTTGTGGTGGGCTGGAACCAAACCTGCAGTGTCTCCAAGGTATACCTGTACAGGTAACCTTCTTTATTTGTTCTGAAACATATTTACTTCATTTTACTGATACCTTATTTATATCTAGTATTAACTTGCTTAAAAATTTAATTTATAGGCTACAGATGCCTGAGTAGAAACTAGTATTTTTTTTTTAAAGGTTTATTTATTTGAGTGAGAGAGCATGAGTGGGAGGGGCAGAGAGGGAGAGGGAGAGAGAGAATCCCAAGCGGACTGCGGCTCAGTGCAGAGCCCCATGCAGAGCTCGATATCATAAACCTGAGATCATGACTTGAGCTGAAACCAAGAGTTGGACGCTCAACTGACTGCACCACCCAGGTGCCCCTAGATAATTATTGTTTTCAATAAGCCTTGACTACTTTGTTATACCTAAACACTGTTCTTGTGAGTTGCTTGTCGACTAGGAGGGAGAGAGAGATCGAGAGACTTGTAGTAGATGTATATGAAACGAGCTCATTTAAAGCTTTTAACCATAAACTAGAGAAATAGTTGCTAGTAGCCCTAATACTTTAAAAAATATCAAAAACAATCCTTTTCTGTAAAGCAGAGATCTTGAGGTTTTATAGAGAATCTTAATTTACCTCGGAGTGGAGATGGTAGAAACTGAATTTAAAGGACAGATTCCTTTTTTTTCCCCTTAAAAAATTTTTTTAAAATTCCAGTATAGGGGCGTCTGGGTGGCTCAGTCAGTTAAGTGGCTGCCTTCGGCTCAAGTCGTGATCCCAGGGTCCTGGGATCGAGCCCCACATCGGGCTCCCTGCTCAGCAGAGAGTCTGCTTCTCCCTTTCCCTCTGCCTGCTGCTCTGCCTACTTGTGCTCTCTCTCTCTCTCAAATAAATAAATTAAAAAAAAATCTTTAAATTCCAGTATAGTTAACATACAGTGATATATTAGTTTCTGGTGTACAATGTAGTGATTCACCAACTCTATACATTACTCAGTGCTCATCATGATAAGTGTACTCTGTCCCCTTCACCTGTTTCAGCCATCACCGCATGAACCTCCCCTCTAGTAGCCACCAGTTCTCTGTAGATAAGCATCTGGGTTTTGGTTTGTGTGTTTTTTCTTTGTTGTCTGTTTCTTAAATTCCACATGAGTGAAATCATATAATATTTGTCTTTCTTTGACTGACTGATTTCATTAGCATTATACCCTCTAGACCTATGCATGTTGTTGAAAATGGCAAGATGGCTTCTTTTTTATGGCGGAGTAATATTCCTCTGGGTGTTTTTGTGTGCATGTGTTTACCATATGTTCTTTATCCACTCATCTATCAATGGACATTTGGGCAGCCTCCATAATTTGCTGTTGTAAATACTGCAATAAACATAGGGGTGCATGTAGTTTTTTGAATTAGTGTTTTCGTATTCTTTGGCCAAATACCCAGTAGTGGAATTACTGGATCATTTGGTAGTTCTATTTTTAATTTTTTGAGGAACCTCCATACTGTTTTCCACAGTGGCTACTCCAGTTTGCATTTGTACCAACAGTGCATGAGGATTCCTTTTTCTCCATATCCTCACCAACCTTTTCTTGTTTCTTGTGTTTTTTATTATAGACATTGTGACAGGTGTGAGGTAATATCTCATTGTGGTTTTGATTTGCATTTCCCTGATATGGGGTGATGTAGAACATCTTTTCATGTGTCTATTGGCCATCTGGATGTCTTTGGAGAAATGTCTATTCATGTCTTCTGCCAATTTTTTCTTTGTTTTTTCGGGTGTTGAGTTGTATAACTTCTTTATGTATTTTGGATACTAACCCTTTATAGGCTATGTCATTTGCAAATATCTTCTCCCATTCAGTAGGTTGTCTTTTAGTTTTGTTGGTTTTTCCTTTCCTGTGCAGAAGCTTTTTATTTTGATGTAGTCCCAATAGTTTGTTTCTGCTTTTGTGTCTCTTGCCTATGGAAACATATCTAGAAAAATGTTGCTACAGCTGATGTCAAAGAAATTACTACCTGTGCTGTCTTCTAGGATTTTTGTGGTTTGAGGTCTCACATTTAGGTCCTTAATCCATTTTGAGTTTATTTTTTGTGTATGGTGTAAGAAAATGTTCCAGTTTCATTCTTCCTCTTCTTTTTTAATATTTATTTATTTATTTGAGAGAGAGAGAGAGAGAGAGAGAGTGCACACAAGTGGGGGCGGGGGAAGAGGCAGAGGGAGAGAGAATCCTCAAGCAGATCCCTACACCCTGAGATCATGACCTGAGCTGAAATCAAGAGCCAGTCGCCCCCCCCATTTTCATTCTTTTACATGTTATCCCAACACCATTTGTTGAAGAGACTGTCTTTCTTTGAAGGACAGATTCTTACTGATAGAATATTTTAATAGTCAAGAAAATGTATCTATGGACATATTTTTATTATTAACCTTGGCATTTTCTAAAGAATATTTTGGAATATGTGAAGTAAAGGGACCCTTTTAAAACAGTAAGTGTAATTTTCATTATTTCATGCACCTAAAGGAAGATGATACTTTATAATGGAATCAGAAAAAAAAAGATTTGCTATAGACAAACATTTTATAGTCAGTCTTTGAGAAGAAATAACTTGTTTTATAAAGTGAGATACCTAAACTGCCTAAACAAATTACTAACAATAAGTTTGGGCACCTTTCAGCCACTACTCTAAAGTTAAATACTTAGAAAATAGGACAATCATTACTCGTGTTGGAAGAGGGAATCATTTCTTTACTTGCAGTAAATTTTCTGTATAACCTGCAGTTCTCTAAATCTTTTAGCTCTGTGACATTACTCTTACCTTAATAATTAAATAAAATGACTTGAGCCCCCATCTCATACATTTTGGGAAGTCCATTGTCCACCCCAGTGTTTCTGAAGATCTTGGGGAGGTGGGCAGTGGAGAGTGATGTTGGTGGAGGTGTGTGTGCAGGAAGCTTGTGACGTGCATTTTTCTGGTCCCCGTAACCTTGGAATCCTGCTCCCATTGGGTTCTGATTACTCTGTATGCATACTTCTCAGCTGTGATTTGATGCCCTTTCTCAGACCTTTTTGCCTTAACCAGGGGAAAAAAATCCCCCTCCCTCATCCTCAAAGCACAATTTGTCCAAACCTGTTGTGTATAACAAACTCTACTGAACGCTTGGGTGGATAGAGGAGGCTGAATGAGGACATAGTTTAAAATGGACAGTTTAACACCTTTAAGTTCCTGTCACTCCTAAAACCTGCGGCTTGAGGCTGTGGCTGTGGCATTGGCTCCTCCTCACCCCACCCCCTTCCTAAACCCATCTTTACCCTACTCTGGGGCTTAATCCTGTCCTTCCCCCAGTTCCCTCCTGGGTGAACAGAGCCTGGACAGCTGTCCAGTTCTTCCTACCTAATTATGTAGAATAAGTCAGCTCTTCTTTATCTCTCTTCTTTACTGTCCACACCAGCTTTGAGGCTGGGTGTTAGCAGTTGGTAATCACTTCTTAACTAAAATATTTGCTTAAAAGAAAAGTATTTAACATTCCTTAATAGTAATTTTTTTCTGTGCAGCTGAAGAAATCAGCTGAGACTGCAATTCACTCTTAAAAATTTGAGAATTCTTTTCTTTCTCTCTACTATATTTAGACTATTTCAACAGTTTGAGAAGGAGTCCGAGGTTACCATTTCATCCTGCCATTCTTTCTCTCCTGGCAGTTGTCCCTGGATTCAGCTGTGGGCCCTCAGACTGCAGAGACTATCTTTCTTGTTCATCATTTTATTCTCAATTTCTAGTTCAGTGCTGAACTGAATTCTGTAGGTACCTAATAAATATTTGTGGGATGAAAGAACAACCTCTGTATACATAAGGAAGGAAATCTTGAAATTCCCATTAAGTCTTGTCCCTTTCAATTAAAACTTCATCCTAGGAAACAGATAACACAAATCACATACTTGTAAGACATTTGGAATACAGAGGCTTTTTTCCTGGTGGTCTTGTGACATCACTATTTGAAACCTAAGGTGAGGCACAAAGAATTTGAGTCAGGAAAGTAAACCGTTTTGGAGATAATCCTTCACATGTATCATCTTGTCCACTGCTGTCCATTTTCTACTGCTGAGTCCAGTTTAGTTTTAGGTAATGCTATTCAAGTATAATTTAGATTGTATACCCTAGGGCACAGACTTTGTCTTGACATATTCCACGCACAGCCAGTGTGCAAAAAATAACAAAACTCTCTTACCTCAGATGATTGGGAAGTTAGGAATCTTTTCTCTACTAGCCTTCTTCATACAGAGACAGGCATCTTCTTTTCAGTCTCATAGTAATTAGTGGTTGCTGCAAATTGCATTTAAAGGTCATGAGGTTTAGCTCTCTTCAGAATGTTATTACATTGTTAAACTTGAATGGCTCAAATGAGAAAGGATAGCTCTCCTCATGGGAGGTTCAGGAAAGTGAAGTAAGTTGTGATGAAGTGAGGTAGCCTGGATTCAAGCCCAGGTCTGACTGACTTCACAGCCCATGTTGGTTACACGCTGCTCCATGGCTTCCCCATCTGGTTTTCTAGAATCTTCAAGCATGGAAGGTCAGATCTGCTTTTTGACATGTGCCTGTGTGATATGCCCTGGTATTGTGGATGGAGTTAGAAACACCTTAAAATTTAGAGTTGAACAAAGTGTGTTGCTGTAAAGCATAATTTGCCTTGAAAATATAGACAATCCTGCAGAAGATCCTCCTGCTGTATCAAATGGATTTCAGAGGTTGGGGATGTAGGTTCACAGCTTGCTCATGGGGTGCCCTTGAGGTCTGGTACCTTCTGTGAATGAATATCTGTTAGTCACTAAGGATTGTTCATGCTCCCCAGCCTCCTCACTTCTACATCCCAGGTAACAGATTTAGGCAAAAAGAGTGACATAAGCTATTACTGCTTTTAAAAACAAACAAACCTTCCTGTTAGCCTTGCTGATGGAGACAGTCTGTCAGCTTTATCTTTGTAGTCTCATAAACTTCATGATTTTATGGAAATAACAAGTCTCTTTCCTACATTCCTAGTATCTTAGCAAAGGCTTCCAACAAGCAGGCATGTTCTAACTCATTTGTTTCTTGTTGACATTTTTTTTAAAACTTCAGCGATTATTAAAAAGTCAAAAAAACACTAATAGCCACCTTTCTTCTTTTATGATACAAAAAGCAATTATTTACATACTATCTCATAGTGTACTCTCTTTAAGAAAACAGAGTAAGCATCCTAATGTCTGGACAGTGTATTGTTATTCTTTACCCTTGACCACTTTGCCTCCTTGAAGTCCTATTCAAAAACAAAAATTCAGCTGAGTTAATTTGAAGATCGTATTGGCTTTATTTAATGATTCACGAATGAGGCGGCGTCCCATCTAGTAAATAGAAGCTCCACCATGGTATAGAAAAGGAAAAGTTTGTAAAGGCAGAAAGAGGGTAGAAAAAGGAAATTATTAGCAAAGAGTGCATTGTTTCAGGCAAAGTCACCCACCCTCCTAAGGGGAATTGGAAAGGTCTTTTGGGCAGATGACCTCACTGATGCTGACCAGGGTAATCCCAGGTTGGCTGCTTAAAGGTTACATTCCTGGGAGAAGTTGAAGCTGCTTAGGTTATGTATTAAATCTTAGTTTGCTGATGTGGGGCTTAGCACAGATGACTCCATATTGGGTCTCTTGTCTCTTTGTAAGAAATTGCTCCCTTTTGTTCAGACTCAGCTTAACTGAGAGGTGATCAAAATTTAAGGCAGTAGCACCACTCTCAGCTACTGCTCTGTAGTTCTTACAACTTTTGTTGATCCTTTGTGTGGTTTCACAGGCCATGACATTTTTTGCTTAATGTCTGTGATAGGCCATGACTTTAGGTTCACAGTTTTTAAGTTGATCATTTTCTTCATTCGTTTTCTGACATTCCAGTTTTAGGGAGATCATTTTCTTGACAGCAGCTGTGAACGTGCATTGACAGGTTTTGAGAGAATACAGTGCACCCGGGAAATTACTATGATTATTATAAGCAGGATAATTCCTAGTGTTTGGAGTATACTTTGGATCCATGGTCCCCAAGACCCAAACCAATCAAAATCAAGTAAGTCATAGAAAGACTCCATTGAAGGAGTCCTCCTTTTAAGCCAAGTGGCTTGCTCACTGATCTTACATGACTGAGTTTCAATTTCTCCAGAAGTTTTAATCCAGGTGCAGTAGGTGGTATTGACTACAACACAGACACCTCTTTGCTCAGCTAAAGGGTAGTTAGGAGCCATTCTATTATCAAGAACAACTTTGGCCAGAGAGTCTAATAATTTTGATTAGGCAGCTATTGTCTTAGCAGTAGTTTCTGCAGTGTTTTCAAGAGTTAAGCAGAGGTTTCTAATCATAGCCTCATTTACATTTACTCCTAACCAGGGATATAGGGCTTTACCAAAGGAACTGAATCCTGAATCATAAAAGCCTTCTAGTAGATTCTTTCTGCCTTGACAATGTAAATTCAGGGGAGTTGACTAATGACCCATAATAGTTAGGGGCACAGTTACATAGCCCAAGAGGCTCTGCCCAGTTGTATGCCAGCCATCTCGACATTCATAGGCCCAAGGAGAATGACCACCGCCACAGACAAAACTACTTCTATTAAGGTGGTACTTTTTTTAAAAAAATATTTTATTTAATTATTTGATAGAGATAGACACAGTGAGAGAGGGAACACAAGCAGGGGGGAGTGGGAGAGGGAGAAGCAGACTTCCTGCTAAGCAGGGAGCCCGATGCAGGGCTTGATCCCAGGACCCCAGGATCATGACCTGAGCCGAAGGCAGAGGCTTAATAACTGAGCCACCCAGGCGCCCCAAGGTGGTACTTTTAATGGACATATTGGAGTTTTTGATGACAAATCCAGCAGTCTGAAAGGCAGTTTCCCCATCTTAGCAGTGGCCTAAGAAATATGTATGATGGTATTATCTTTCCAGGTAATGTCAGAGTAAAGGAAAGAAAGAAAAGAAGAAGGGATTTTATGTTTAAAGTATGAAGTTTTGGGGTGCCTGGGTGGCTCAGTCGGTAGCATCTGCCTCCGGCTCAGATCATGATCCCAGGGTCCTGGGATTGGGCCCCTCATTGGACTCCCTGCTCAGCAGGGAGTCTGCTTCTCCCTCTCCCTCTGCTGCTCCCCCTTTTGTGTGCTGTCTGTCAAATAAATAAATAAAATCTTAAAAAAAGAAGGTATGAAGTTTTGACCTGATGTCTTGGGAGGAAGCAGTCTACCTCACTGTCAGCTACTTCTCTTCCTAGTCAATTTGATTTGGAGGTCTCCAGCTCTTGTACATGACCAGATGATAAATGGAGTCTTATTTATCTGTGAAATGTATACCTGAGGTTCAAGTCCCTGAAGTTTGGCTGCCATCTGGGTGGTAAGGAGGCTCTGGTGTAGTTCCAAGGAGATTGAAGGGCAGTCTTAGTTCTTACTGATTCCAAATCAGAAGGCTGAGAGAGAATTGGAAACATTAGTTTGGTGAGTTGTAGCCAGGTATTTAAGGAAACTAGAAGAATTTAGGATCTAGTCCAGTTTATGGGTATATAGCAAAATCTCAAAGAATCTAATATAGACAAAGATACAAATATAGTTTTTTTCTTTATAGTAATCCTCATTTTCCCCCCAAGGATAATCACAATAAAACTAATTTGTTTGCATTATACTTGGCCTGGTTACTTACACAAGTATAGCAAGAGTAGTAATTGACCATGTAAGCCTCCTTTTATGATTGCTTTGTAAGCAAGAACCTTGTAAACAAGGTACCAGGCCAATTTTTTTAAAAAGGCTTTTATTAGTTCTGTAAAGTCAGACTTACTTCCTTAAAACTGTCTGGTCATATCTGAGTCTACACATATCTCTCTCAAATACGATATTCTAGTCAAAGCCTTGGTGATGTAAGCAATGTTTCCAGTTGGGGTTTGTTACAAGGAGAACAGATTCTTATTGAACTTATGCAAATAACTAACTGTATTGCTCAAAGAATACTCAAGAGTTTCTGAATTCTGGAGGGATCAGGTAAGGAGAAAAAGTAAATATTTCATCTTTGTTCACAAAGGCATCTTTTACCAAAATGTTGATAGCTTAGGAAAAAGAGGAAACGGTTTCCTAAGATCTGGAAAAACAAAATATTAGAGAATCAGAAATGTTTCAAACAGTAAGTCCTAAAAATTATTATCTTCCTCCTCAATTTATTTAGTACCATGGAATTAATACTTGTTTGGCTTGAATCCAGTTTTTTCATTAGTTCTGGAAATTCTTACCCAGTTCAGTTTTATGATCTTAAAGTTATCAGAAACCACGTTCTAGGCTTTCCATCCATGAGTGTCCTTGAAGATGAAACACTTTTGCAAAAGTATTAGAGTGAAACAGTAACTGTAAGTAAATGACAAAAGACTTAACAATGGGTGTGATTAAAGACCTGATGGAAAGTTCATTACAATGCAGCTGACAAAGCAATTTGGTTAGTTCAGTGATAATACTGAATGGTAACATTTCAAGATACAAACTAGAATTACAAGTAACAACATACCAGGACATAGCAGTTTCATACAATTTCTGAAACATATTAATAACATATCTACACAAATATAATCTAAGAAGGTTTATTATCACTTATTTGACAATGCTTCCCATGTAATTTAACAAACCAAATAAACCTAATTTGTGTAACATCTCTCTTTTTATAAGAGGGAACAAATCTTTTGAGACATAACAGGGGCCCTCTAGAAAATCCTGAAGTTAATTTGAGGCCAGAAAGATGAGTTTGATTTGTGGGAAGTTTGTCAAAAATATCAAAAGGTTTTAAAACACCAAGTCACTGTGAAACAATACTTATTCATTTAACCATAGACAATTAAAGACGTTGAAGGCAAATATAGAAAGTTAGTTTTTAAAAACCTTAACTCTTTTAATAAAGAAGACTCAGCCTTCTTAAGTAGTCAAAGACCTGATAAAGACAGAAAATTATTTTGACAAGACACAAAATCTTTGTTTTCTAGGCAGATGACTTAAAAGGTAAAGAAAAACCTTTTACAGTCTTATCAAGAGTAGAGAAAACCAAATTCTAATTTTGCAGTGGCTTACTTTTGATATTAAAATTCACTTAACTTAATTAATTTTATTTTAATCTTAGCCAGCTTGACCACACATTAAAATTTTTTTCCATAAACCTATGACTTTTTTACATTTTGATTTTGTCCTGTTTTCCTCTTTACCATTTTGAAATAATTATCCTCTTTAGAACAAAATTGCTTTATTTTCCCTCCAACAAAAATGCATTTTCATTTCTCATACCTCCTTTTACTGAAAACACATATTCTACTTCCCTTGCATTTGGAGATATTTTCCTTATTTCTAGTGGCTTTAATTACATATGTTAGAATTTTTAACCCTTAAAAACCTTAATTGTTAGTAAAAATAAAGAAGTAAACAATTATGAGCTGTCTTTTATATTAGCTTTCTTTGGCTTGGCAAATTTATAAATACCTTTTATAATTTCTGGAAATACATGTTTTCTAATAAATTCTTCAGCATGGCACAAAACATGTTTTCTTATTTGTAAATGATGTGGATATTTAATGAATTTAACTTAACTCATCATTTAACTTAATTTAGCAAAACTTTAAGGTTTTAGGTTACCAAAAAACCTGAGGGAAAGTATTTGAAGTTTGCTAAAAACTACTTTTATTCCACTTAACATCTGTTTACTTTTTCTTAACAATTATATTTACCCACAAAAACTTCATGAGACATTAGACAAAACCAGCCACATGCCAACCTGTTTTTCTTGCTGACAAATTCTGTAAGAAATAAAATGAACTTACTTGATTGGTAAACCCAGGTAGAATATAAGTCGTATGTCTGTATTATATTTTATGCTGGTAACTCGGAAGACATGCCTATTTTAATTAAGCCAAACTCAAACTAGTTTTTACTTGTCAAAGATTAACCTGGATCAGTGAAACTGAAAAGTAGTAGTTGGGTTTGTTTCTGTTGTATTCTTGAGAATTTTTATGAATACTTAATTTATATAGGCATTTAATTTTCTTTAAGACATTTAAATAAAGGTCTTTTACAAATTAATTTTGGCAGTACCATCTGGAGGTAGAAAATATCACACATCTGTAACACATATATCTAAACAGACATAAACATACAGACAAATGCAAACAGAGACCTTAATAGTTGCAGAATTCAGAACACTTAAGATTTCCCATTAAGTTCCAAATGACTTTTCCCTCTTTTGTTTCTCTTTTGATAAGAATTACTTCTCTGAAGTGTGTACTTTAACATTTACATCTCAAAGGCACAGGGAAGAATGCAGGTTATACGAATTTTAAGATAAATGGGGAAGGTTTGGGGATTGGTAAAAAGGTGGAATTTGAGTTGCTTCTACAGTTGCATTTGTAGTTTTGCAAAGATTTGTAAGATAAAGACAGTTGCTCTCAATTCCTCGAGGGCTTGCAACTTAAATGACCTGACAGGTAGATCCAACCCATAAATCATTTTACAAGGGCTTTGGGTGGTTTTTCCTATACTCTGGGTACAAAGTTTTATTTTAGCTTAGGGATGAAGGCTTAAAAGTTTTCTTCTTTCAGGTTCTGCACTTGGCCAGTTTTTCACCACAGAACTACTTTAGTTTTTAGCTGGGACAAACATTAAGTATTTTTGGCAGTATTGAATAACCCCTTGGACACAAGACATGTCCCCAGAGAGGATGCAAGGGAGATTTTATTTTCCTCTTTCTACTGGGTACTACCGCAGAGATTCAGGAAAGAGGCTGGTAAGAATTCTTACCTTTAGCCAGCTTCTGCCAGTTTTGCCAGGATTCCACCTACAGGCTCTGAGTGATGTTTAAAGGGGGTGTAGCTCTGGTATCTAGAATTTGGCAAGGTTTTTCATAAATTTTTAGTTTCCCTTGGCTGGTTAAGAGAATAACATAGCAGTTTCCCAGAAAATCCCTCAGAGTCTGATCAACTCTGGGAGGAGTCCACATGGGCTCCTTTGGGGGTAGATATGAGGACATTTGAGTTGATGTTGAAAAATTTACATAGGCCCTTTGAGGACAATCTCTTTTCCGGTGTCCCAGCCAATTACAACTGAGACAGCAATCCCTGGGTCATTGTTTTCATGATGGACTCCTAGGAGAATGTGACACAGGTGTTTTAGGTGGCTGGCCTTGGAACTGTTGTGGCTATAAAGCTAATGGTTTGGCAAGCTTTTGTTTACAGTCTTCTGTCTTTAGATTTTCATTAGCTTTCTGCAGTGAATTTTTTAATGAAGCTATTTCAGAATCTTAACGCTTTTTGGAAGCTTCTACATACTAACAAAAATAGGTATTCCATTCTGTTTGATATGGGATCCCTTAATTTCTGGTACCCATCTTAAGTCAATCTTTTCTAATTGGAATGTTTCCCATAATGGCCATTGTAATTCTAAGTTGACTTCAGTTAAGATTTTGTCATTTTTGTAGATATTTACAGCTTCTAGGACTGCAGTTCTTAGTCATAAAATAAGCAGGTGTGCCAAAAGGTGACACATTTAAGTGGATTTTGAGGATCTCATTTTTATTACTATTACTACTATTACTACTATTACTACTACTATTATTTTAGCTAGGCCTTTGAGTCTCTCCCAGCCAAATTAATACCTAAAAGGGATATGTCATGGGGTTCAGAACAGTGTGATGTTTTACACTATGCCTTGTTGCATGGAAATTTTCTTGAGCCTGGTGGGTGGCCTAGTGTCAATCTAACTTGTTCCATGACCAAGTTATCCTAACATGGGAGTTTTTGAATTAGGTGGCAAGGGCTCTGTCATCTGTTAAGTGCTTGACCTATGTTCACCAACTTTGTAGCTTTTTGACTTACAAGATTCTCATTAGCAATTAGCCTTTGTCTACAAAAAACAAGACAAACAGACATGTGCATCTTAACACACCAGCAATAACCAAGAGATATTACTGCATACTGGCCAAGAGAAGGCTGTGTGCACCACCAGCAATTCTCACTGGATTAAATCAGCAGCTCCAGTAAGTGGGGACTGTGGACTGGAACTGGGGAAACAGATTACAAACAACTGGTAAATTGCTGACTGAACTGTTACAGATGGAAAGTGAGCATTGTGTGAATGGGGGGGGTCTTGGTCCTTGGATTCTGCATGAGAAGATTTACATGGGGATCCACTCTAATACAGCCAGAAGGAAAGTAGCAAGCACAAAGCAGTTTATTAAAGCGAAGGTACACTCTCTAGGTGGGAGAGTGGGCAGATTCCTTGAGGTAGAACCAGCCCTAGGGTTGTTTTGGGATTGGATATTTGTTGTGTCTCTCTGGGCTGGGAGGAGCTGTGCTGTTCAGTGGGGGTGGTCTCTAATGGAGGCTGTTTCTAATCATTTGGGGGATTCCCCCCACAGGTTGGGAGGGGGAATTTTTGACCCTACAAGGCATGGCAGCTTCTCTCCATCAAGGGGGCTGTACCCACAATGCAAATGTATTATAATGAGTCTAGGGGTTACCCTGGGACAGAGGTAGAAGAGGACAGCACATTCTCCACACCTGTGGCCCTTGATCTGTCAGCCCCAAGGTCTTGGAAGTCACAAGGTCAGATGTTGTGCTCCCAGGCTTTTAATGTATAGCTTATTTATCACTGTTCTTGCCTCCAGCTCCTGTCTCGGTCATTCCCCTTTAAGGACTTGGGACTCTGCCTCAGGACATTCCTTCCACTGCTCAGACCTAACTTCTGCCTAATAGAACCAAGGGCAAGGACTTGGGTTCTGGATGACATTGCCTGACAGCTCAGACTGGCCTACTAAGCCCTGGATTGGAAAGCTAATTAGATTGGGAGCTCAAAACAAAGAGAGCAGAGGTCAGAACTAAGAACTCAGCCATGGCCCTCAGAAATGGCGAGAAAGACAGTGAATTCAAAAGGGTTTGTGGGGTATCATGCCTATATTTCTCCTTGTCCCTGAATGCTGTCAGAAGTTCACTTCACATCCCACCACTGCCACCAAATCTGTTAAAAAACAAAAATTCAGCTGAGTAAATTTAAAGGTCAAATTGTCTTTATTCAATGGTTCATGAATCAAGCAGCATCCTACTCAGCAAATAGAAGGGAACCCTGCTGAGCCACAGAAAAGGAAAGATTTTTAAGGGTGTAAAGGGGACAGAAAAGGAAATTAATAGCAAAGAGTACATTGTTTCAGACAAGGTCACCCTCCTAACTAGGGGAATAGGAGGGGTCTATTGGACGGATTACTTCATGATGCTAATCAGGTAATTCCAGGTTGACTGGTTAAAAGGTACATTCCTGGGAGAGGCTGAAGGTTCAGTTAGGTTAGGTATTAAGTCTTGGATTGCTCACATGAGGCTTAACACAAATGACTCCGTTTGGGGCCTGTTGTCTCTTTTTTGCAATAGAACCAGCTGTTAAGAGAGGCAAGAAGGAAATAATGGTCATTAACAGGGTGCTGAACTAATCATTCATGTTCAGAAAAAACATTTTCCGTAAGCCCTTTGTAAGTCACATTAGAGCAAGATTGGATTTAAAAATCCCAAAATTACTCTATGATAGAGACTAATAAATTGTCTCTTTTATTTTAAACTGTACAGGTTAGTTTTTATGTTATGTTAGTTTCCATACTCTGAGAGCCTCCATAATAATATTTTTGAGGAGTTTTGAGTTTTCTAGGTAATATTTGGATATTAAGAATACTTCGAAGAGAGAAAATATTTTGGCATTCTTGATTATATGTGTGTTGAAATATGTACACATTCTATACTATAACCTTGTATACAAGCCACTGCTCAGTGAATGATCTTTTTGGTCATGTTCTTTTGGAAATGGTGGTGTTTTATACAGTCATTGGTGATTTGGTTATAAAAATCAGCTATTTCTAACAAATCAGTTGTAATATTTTGTTTATAGAGTTGGAGTAAGATACAACTAACTTGAAAGTTACAAAATCACATATTTGAATTTTCCAGAATAATCTTTATTTCAGATGGTCTACTCCATTTTCCCACATAAGCAACAAAAAACTTCATTTATTCAGTCAACAAAAATTATATAAGCACTTAACTCATGCCAGGTACATTTTTAGGCACTGAGGATATAGCAGTAAATAAAACAAATATGGTCCTTTTCCTCACTTTAATAGAAGAGATGCAGTATACAGCAAAGAGAACAGATACCTAATAGGTCATATATATATATGCATGGGTAGATATGAATTAGACTGTAAACACCATAAAGACACATGTAGCAGAGTAAGGGAATTTAGAGAGTGGTAGGAACAGAAATGTGAGATCATTTTTTTGTTAGGCCATGCATTTTCATTTTTAGTTTAAAAAATTTCATCAGGGGCGCCTGGGTGGCTCAGTTGGTTAAGCGACTGCCTTCAGCTCAGGTCATGATCCTGGAGTCCTGGGATCGAGTCCCGCATCGGGCTCCCTGCTCAGCAGGGAGTCTGCTTCTCCCTCTGACCCTCTTCCCTCTCGTGCTTTCTATCTCTCATTCTCTCTCTCTCTCAAATAAATAAATAAAATCTTAAAAAAAAATATTTCATCAGCAGTGGCTTTTTGCAGTAGGGTTGGTGAAGCCCTGAGGGGAGAGGTGAACTCACTCAGGCCCCTGAGACCACTTGTAGGAATGGCCAATTGGGAGACAACCTCATTTTTATTGGCTCCAAGGGCTGAAGAAGTTGGAAGTCTCAACTGTTGTGGCCTCATGCTGGTCTCCATTCTGCTCTTCTCTGGCGCCACAGTCTTAGAAAAAAGAGAATGAAAGGATAAGACTAACAGCTTCAAGGGGCACCTGGGTGGCTCAGTCGTTAAGCATCTGCCTGCGGCTCAGGTCGTGATCCTGGGGTCCTGGGATCGAGCCCCGCATCAGGCTCCCTGCTCTGCGGGAAGCCTGCTTCTCCCTCTCCCACCCTCCCTGCTCGTGTTCCCTCTCTCGCTGTGTTTCTCTCTGTCAAATAAATAAATAAAATCTTTAAAAAAAAAAAAAAAAGAATAACAGCTTCAGAAGGACAGAGTGGGCAAGATACTATATTTTGAGGATAGAAAGTTTCCGTTACACAAGATGAATAAGAGATCTGCTTTATAAGATTGTGCTTACAGATAACAATACTGTAATGTACCCTGTAAAATGTGCTAAGAGGGTAGATTGCATATTAAGAGTTCTTACCACAATAAAATACAATGGAAAATAAAGTAAAAATTGGACAAGAAAAGGATTTAGATTTATATGAATGTAGTAGATAGTTACCCACATGATAAAGATAAAAGAGTGTTGGGGGGACTTTTACACACTCAAAAATCATCAGACCGCCTCAGATTTCACCATTATTTTCATTTCTTTGATACCTAAATGATCTTATTAATCTTCAGGAGACTTCACTTAAACTTTTTTTTTTTTTAAGATTTTATTTATTTATTTGAGAGAGAGAGAAACAGCATGAGAGGGGAGAGGGCCAGAGGGAGAAGCAGGCTCCCCACCGAGCCGGGAGCCTGATGCGAGGCGGGACTCGATCCCAGGATTCCAGGACCACGACCCAAGCCGAAGGCAGTCGCCCAACCAACTGAGCCACCCAGGCGCCCCAGGAGACTTCTCTTAAAAGGGTTTTCCAAAGTGAGTGTTTGCTAAAAGAATTTTGGATATGAGACATACGGAGAGAGGGATGACATGAAGATTAGGTACCAACCAAATAAGGGAGGAAAGAACATGATAAATTAAATGGAAAGGTCATTATTTTCAATATGGCTCACTGGATGAAACACGAGCCCCAGCCCTCTCTTTTTGCCCTTACCCTGGAACAGCGGTGGGAGGAACGGACCTACTGAAGAATGCTCATCCAGCAAGGTTTTGTGGTTTCATTGCAACAGGGGAGAAAAGATACTGCATGCAATTCTGTTTTTCTGTAAAACAAAAGGAGTGGAATAGATGATTTCTAAACTTCCTTCCAGATTTAATAGTTCCTAGGACTGTGGTCTTAAATAATTGTAAGGAAATACTTGGCGTTTGAATGGAAGGATTGAGCATTTCTGTACAGTATGTGTAAGAACGCTCAGAATACTGTATGTGATTTTCCTGAGTACCTGGGTTGGGCTACATTTCAGATTTAATTTACTTCACTAAGAAAGAATACAGCACCCTTCATTCTCTAGCGTGAACGCATGATTAAAGAGAAAAGAAAGGGCCACTGGCAGGTGAAACTCTTCCTCTGGCTAGTGAGGGGAATGCTAATAGGTGTCCGAGACATCTGAGATTTTTTTTAAAGTATTTGTTTGTTTAGGTTAGAGTTTAAAACGTTGAAGAATAAAACCGAAAGTATTGGGTTTAAGTTGTGGGTGTTGGTTTTTTTGTTTTTTGGTTTTTTTGGTGGGGGGAGTTAAAGTTTATAAAGTTGAAGAGTAAAAGGGTCTTGAGTTTGATTTATGTATACACTAATATGATGTAAATTAGTATTTGTTTCCTATATCACAGTATATATGTGGTGCTTTTACTGAATCTTAACTCAAGTAGGCAACAACGAAAGGCTGAACCAACTAAACAAAAACAAAAACAAAAACAGATGGGGTGTTGGGGACCAGATCCTGGATGGGCTAGACTCCCCTTGTTTACTCTGTGTTAGTCTGCATACTAAATGTTCATTTCTTTTCTTTTTCCATTTTTTGCTTTGAAGCTTAGCACAAATGTAGCTGGTGATGGGCAATTCACTAGACTAGTTAAAATTCCTCTGGTTGTGGCAGTGTGTTAAGCTGTAGTGTTATTGTTGTAACTGGCTAATTATGTAATGTCAACAATTCAATGAGGTGGAGGATCAGTATTTATACAAGCGGGACTTGGAACACGAGCCTTTAGCCTTTCTGGTTTGGGCACATTTTTCTCATCTGCAGGTTTTCAGTTTTAACTCCTTCTTTTTTTTCTTTCCCACACTACTTTATTCTTCATGGGTAATCCCTTCCCAAATCGAGACACATGAAGTTGGAAATTGGAAAGGAAAGAATCAGTTAAGGCTTGGGTCTCATTTTTGCCGCATTTCCTTCTTTTGCCTTTGCTGTTATGCAGATGGTCTGGCTTTGGTTGTTCAGCACTAGAACTACAAGTTTTCCTTTTCATTCTGCTTGCCCCTCCCCTCAGTGGATGTGGCCAAGATTGATGCAGTTTTCCTTTGCATTAAATTTAAGGTATTTTATATATTCACACCTTCCTGTAAGAAGCTTATTGCGGAATGGAAATCTAAGGGATTTGCATTCACACTGTAATCTACCGTGATTACCGAGGCTGCTGGTATGACTTAGTGGGTGGAATATGTCTTAGGAAAAAAATACATAATTCTGACAAGATGCTTTTTGAAAAGTCCCAACCAGCTGTTTCAAGTAGAACACTGTAAAATTTATTCAAAGTCCATTTTGTTTCCCTTGGAAGCAAATGTAGTTCAAAGAATGAGCTCAAGTAAACAGTGAAATTTAACTGACTCGAAGTTCGTGCAGTGTTGTCTTTGTATAGGGCTTTCAGCAGCTTTGTTTTCTGTTGTCAAGCAGTGTACCAGTCTACTCAACTTATCCTTGTATAACCTGAGGAGTGTGGGAAGTTCCTCAAAGAGAGATGTGAGGCTTGTCCCATGTGGCCTTGGATGTTGGACTGGCCAAGGGATGGGAATGTTGAATATAGAGTCACATAGTGAATTAGTTTATCTTGGCTGTAACAAATTACCATAAATTTAGTTACTTAACAGAACTTTATTATCTTACAGTTTTGTAGGTCAGAAGTCTAACATAGGTCTCACTGGGCTGAAATCAAGGCAAGGGCAAGGCTGTTTTGTTTTCTGGATGCTCTAGGAGAGGATCTGTTTCCTTGCCGTTTCCACTGTCTAGAGGCTACACAATGTCCCTTGGCTTGTGGGCTTCCTCTATCTTCATAGGCAGCGATGATGCATCTCTCTGCATCCGCGTTCATAGCCAGTAGTGTTCTTCCATAGTCACATCTGCCTCTGACTCTGAACTTAGCTGGGAATGTTTTCTGATTTTAAAGTCCTTATGACTACTTCTAGCCCAACTAGATAATCGAGGATAACCTGCCCATCTCAAGGTTCTTAACTTCTTCACATTTGCAAAGTTTCTTTTGCCATTAAAGTAACATCTTGTCAGGTTTTAGGGTCTTGGTTTCGCTACTTACTAGCTGTGTGACTTTTGGGCATTCAGTTCACCTTCCTGTCCTGATGTATGGGGGTTGGACTAAATCTTTAAGGTCCCTTTCAGCCCCAATGTCCTTTGAGTTGATGCCTCAAAATAGGGTTAGGTTCATAATTTCTAATTTTTTTTTTTAAATCTCGAGGATGTTGTCTGTGAAAATCAAGGCCTTAGCACCTTTATCTATCAGCCTTGTAAGTGATTATCTATTTGTATGTGTGTTCACATTAAACCATACACATATGTGATGTTTTCCATTCAAATATATAGGAAACTGCATATATGAACTACATATAGGATCTTTTCTCTTTTAACCCCTTAATTCCATGAAAACCTGTTTACATATATGTAAGCAACTTTAAAACATAGAGATATTTTAGGGGCACCTCTGTTGCTCACTTGATTAAGCATTTGACTCTTGATCTCAGGGTCATCAGTTCAAGTTCTGCTTTGGGCTCCATGCTGGACATGGAGCCTACATTAAAAAAAAAAAAACATATATACACACACACACACACACACACACACACACACACACACACACATATATGCATATAGAGAGAGAGATTTTAAAACATTTTGAGTATTTATTTTTAAAATGGTAGATAACCCCATTAACACATAGTTAAATGTCTCGTAAAATTATTAACATGAAAGATACTAGACTAATCCTTTTAGTGATATAGACATATACAATGGATTATGAATGTTCTTTCTTATTTATTTAATAAACTTTCATTGTATATACAGATTGTGTGTTCATTAAAATCAGTGTGGGGATCTTTCAGTGCTTAATTTTATAACTTCTCTGTGTTTCTGTTCTTGCAAATGTCCTTTACTTAGATGAATCTCTTATTAATTAGAGGATGAAGAATGTCTTCTTTGGCACAAGTGGGTATATATAGAGTAAAGATTTTTAGGGTACAAGCTGAGGAAATCTTTAGGAAAAGATCTATGTTTTTTTAAAGAATTTAAAATTGGTGGACAAAGAGATAAGCAAAAGTGAGTACACTTGCATCTACCTTGTGTTCAGGGTTGACAAAGGATGACAGAACATCCCTTTACTTATAATCATTGAATTACACACAGTCTGTATATGTAAGTGCTGTACTTAAAGATGGCTTATCGTTCTTTCAAATGTAACTAGCTAACACTGCTTTCAAGAGTTGTAAACATTACCATTCCGTGTTCTTTGCTATATTTAGATAGAAAAGGAAACACGTATTGTTGAAGATTAGTGCTGAGAAGAAAAAGGGGCCTCTGAGCCTCCACCCAAATTTGCTGTTCTCTAGGCAGCATGCTGACAGCGGGTTAGCCAGCCTCCACATGAATACTTGCTATTTATTGACCAGGAAGGATCTCATTATTAGAAAAAATACTTCTTTACATTGAAAATTATTTGGGCCCATCGCAACTTCCCTCTGTTCT
Organism: Callorhinus ursinus; assembly: GCF_003265705.2. Taxonomy (NCBI): domain Eukaryota; kingdom Metazoa; phylum Chordata; class Mammalia; order Carnivora; family Otariidae; genus Callorhinus; species Callorhinus ursinus. The sequence goes on along the minus strand of NW_027397066.1, from coordinate 143,667,411 downwards.
AGTTTTAGGTTCTAAAACTATAAAGAATAAGTATAATATTGCTCCATATGTCAACCCTCTGAGTGTTTAAGGACTATGCCCAGTTGATGAATATGTGCTCTGGAAAACCCCATCACCTACTAAATGTGTAACATTGAGTAGGTTACACAACCTCGCTGGACCTCGGTTTCCAGAGCTATTAAATGGGAATAATAACGATAGCCTACCACACAGACGTATCGTTTGTGTGAATGTATGATGGCACATTAAGGATGTCCAGCAACTACCAACTATTCCTGTCTTCACTTTCTAGGATTTTTTTCAAGTCTTCTAAGTCCTTTAGACAAATGTTCTCTAACATGATTTCTAACCACCTTTCTAAAGATCATTTTACTAATATTCCTCTTAAATTGGGATACACAGAACTGAACAAGATTCTGTTGATATTGTTGATCATTCAGGACATGGAAGGTCCATTTCTTTCTCTGCATCTCATATGCAGGCTAATGTTCTAGTGAACTTTGACACTAACCATGTAGCCATGTTACTTGTGGCTTATATTGAACTTGTAGATAGTACCAATCCTTGAGTCTTTCTCATTCAATCTGCTGTTAGGGCAGTCTTGTAGTTTCCTATACCTGTGCTAGTGTTTTTAAACAATGAAATATACTAGTCAATGTTCATCCTAGGAAATACTTGCTTTGCTTGGTCCATATTTCTCATTGGTGAAAATCTTTCAAAAATCATATTTCTCTCATCCTTATATTAGCTGGCTAGCTCTCCCTTCTAGTTTTGTGTCACTGGCAAATAATAATTGTGCCTAAATACCTTCATTCAAGTTATTACTAAAAATACTGAATATCCCAAAGGATGGACAGTTACAAAGCTTTGGGGCACATCACAGAGCCCTCCATCCAGGTTACTTGCTGTTGACTCATTTATTGATTTTATCAGTGTCAGTTTACTTACAGACTGTGGCGTTTAAACAACAGACATTTATTTCTCATAATTTTGGAGGCTGGGAAGTCCAAGGTCAAGATTCTGACATATTTGTTTCTTGGTAACACCTGCTTCCTGGCTTGTAAGTGGCCACCTTGTTCCTGTGTGCTCACATGGCTTTTCCTTGGTGCACATATGTGGAGAGAGGAAGGGAAAGGAAACTCTGGTGTTTCCTCTTTTGAGAGCACTAATCCTACCAGGAGAACTCTACCCTTATGACCTTACCTAAACCTAATTGCCTCCAAATGCCATCACATTGGAGATTATAACTTCCATGTATGAATTTTGAAGAGGACATAAACTTTCTGTTCATAACAACCAACAGGCATTAGAGTGCCTACAACTTGCTAGGGATGGGCATAGGCCTACGATCCTCTTGAACAAGATAAGCTGTGTTTTAGAGCTTATGTTCTAATGCTTTTGGGTGGGGAGGAGGAGACAATAAACAAGCCAACAAAGGAATGACTAGTATAACTTCAGAAATGCCATGAAGAAGATGAGCATGGTAGAAAGAGTAGGGTGAGGACATTATGATGGATGCTGGTTGTGTGAGGCAATTTGGAGATACTTAGGGAAGGCTTTTCTGAGGTGACATTGGAGTAGAGACCTGAGCAATGTGCAGAAGTAAGCCTGTAAAGAATATTGTAGGTGTAAGGAAAAACAAAGAGAAAGATCCTGAGGCAGAAAAGAGCCTGTAGTGGTCATGAGCAGCAACAAGGTTAGGAGTTGGAGGTTAGCAGGAGTTGGAGGTTAGAGGGAAAGAAGTTGGTTAAAGATAAGTAGGGGCTAAATGATGCAAAGCTCTGGAGGCCATGGGGGGGGGGAGTTTGTATTTTATTGTAAGTAGATGAGAAAGCCATTGGGAACTTAACAGACAAGAGAGTATAGACATCAAACTCTAGGGGTTCAAGAATGGCAATATAGAGGTAGTGTTATTTTGGCTTAGGTTGGTTGTAGAAATAAAAGTTGTAAGAAATGTACTGGTTTAGGATATATTTTGAAGGTAGAGCCAGAAGGATTACTGATGAATTGGATGTAGAATATGAAAGAATGGAAACAGAGGCATCATGGTGAGGCTCAATGGTTGGGCCAGAGCAGCTACATAAATGGTGGGGCCATTTACCTAGATAGGAAAAAGTGGTAGAGGATCAGGTTTTGGTGGGGGCAGGTGGAAATCAACAGGTCTATTTTAGACAAGTCAACTTGGAGACATCTAGTAGGCATTCAACAGGAGATGTGGAGTAGGCACTTGGAGCTCAGGGGAGAAGTTGTAGCTAAGATAAGGTCTGAGAGACATCAATGTGTAGACAACAGGTCTTAGCCCTTTATATGAGAACCATGAAGGAGCTTTTAAAAAAACCTGTATTTCTGACCCAACCCTAGAAATTTTTGTTTTACTGGTTTGGGGTGGGGCTTTACCTAACTTTAAAAGAAGAAGAAAACTCCCTAGTTGATCCAAATATGCAGCCAGGTTTGGTCATGGCTGGCATAAATGGTTTTAAAAGAAGGGAATAGATAAGATCAGCTTGGGAGTGAACTTAAAAGAGAGAAACTGTCAGAAGATTGAATCCTGGGGCACCTGAGGAAGAAGAATAATAAGCAAGGAGATGGGGAAGGTAACTGATCCTGATTCCCATGCTGTCAAAGTATGGTTCCTGGACCAGCAACAGCACCCTTGCTATCTCCTGGGAGCTGTTAGAAATGCAGACTCTGGCCCTACCCAGACCTACTGAATCAGAATTGCATGTAACAGGAACACCAAATGATTTATAAGCTTGAAAATAAAGTTTGAAAAGCAACTATTTTGATTTGTAATCAGGATAGGGCTTGCACCAAGTATGAATCCATTCACTAGGTCATCATTTCTCTCACTCAGGGAAAATTAAAATGGAAGTATAATGCTATATCCTTAAAGTCAGATTGGTGGTGGTGGGAACTGCTCTTATGTTTCTAAAACACTTTATGAGAAAGAGAGAAATGGCTTTATTTTAAACATTTCAAAATCTTGTCTCTGATTAATCAAGTTTTTTTGACTGTGGTTCTAAGAATTCATATACTATCAACTCATACCCCTCCCATACACTTAAAAGCAGCTTATGAATGATAAGATAACTGGTAGTGAGGATCATATGCTGACTTCTTAAGTTTGCATGAGAAATAGGTATTTTTGAAGGTGACATGTCAAGTGACTTACATGTATTTCACAAGTTTAGTAAACTAACCCCTTTGGAGCTGAGGGAGGAAGGTATTATGCTTTTATTTTCTCCAAAGCTAACATGCTTAACTCTCCAAGCCCCATGATCTACAGCATGGCAGGAGCACAGCTCCTAGACATAAACTCTCAAGGTGAAATCACATTGACTAGTTGAATCACCAGGTCTTACAGAAGGGGGAAGTATGATTGTGGAGACAATTTATGTTTTTTTTAAAAAAAAAAACAACAATTTGTCATATTTTATCCATTTGCTCTTTTTTTATAGCCATAAAGAAAATTAGCACAGCAAACCAAAAAGTCTGTATTTTTATAAGAGATAGAATTTGAATAACAAAGGAGATAGTGGGGATTTTACTGATGTTGTATTAATATTGCATTAAAGTGACAGAGTCAATTATTTAGTGCAACTGAATATCTTAATCAGTAATAGGAGTAATTGGGAGTGGGAGTAGGGGATGTACATTTAGGGCCTACCTAGCTTTTCTTTTCATTTTCGTTTAAAGGTGACTTGTAGTTGCTTAAGAATATATAGGAGGCTTTGATTGCATTTAAAATGCTTTATTTCTCAAGTTAGGTGTGGGTACAGGGCTTTTATAGTATCCATCTTCTTTACATGTCTGAATATTTAATAAACAAGATAAATAAAATTTACAGTTGACTACATTAGAATTTTACACACTACATTCCGTTTTCTTATGTACTTATTTTTAAAGTTATACCTGTTCATGATAGAAAATACATAACCACACAGAAGAGTCTAAAATAAAAAATTAAAGTGTCCCTTCTCTCGTGCCCTCATCTTGCTTTCCAGAGGTAAGGGCTTATACTGTTTTCTGATGTTTAGTTCTCCTACTGGTTTCATGTACAGCCTCAAAGAATAAATTTCTTTTTCTTGATTTCTTAGCCTTCGACAATATCAATTTCAGATACCAAGTGATAAAATTGAGATTACTTCCATCTACTTCCCATCTCTCCTTCCCTAACTCTTGATTTTTGTTTGTTTTTTGTATTATCAGAGTTTATAACATTCTATTATGTGGCTGTGCTTAATTCTTCTATGTTTGGAGATTGATTCTATAAATTGAAACACCATAAAAACATTGTTTGTGGTATTGTGATTATATAAACATTATTCACTGCACTGTGGTTGGGTCCATTAAAAAGGAAACATAACCTGTATCACCATATCCTGCCTCAATGCAAGTAGGATGAATCCAACTTCTAAGTCTAATGGATTCTCCTTATATTTCTTTTCCATTTTCTTCATGTCTTTTAGATCATATTTAGCCATCCATGTTTCTTGTATCACATATCTTCTCTCTATAAATCTTCTGTGGTTTTTCGGGGGGTAGGATAGGAGATACCTCCTTGAACTTTTTTTAAAGATTTATTTATTTAGAGAGCAAGAGGGAAGGGGCAGAGGGAGAGGGCAGAGAGTTGCAAGCAGACTCCATGCTGAGTGTAGAGCCCCATGGGGGGCTTGATCCCACGACCCTGAGATCATGACCTGAGCTGAGACCAAGAGTTGGATGCCTAACCATCTGTGCCATCCAAGTGCCTCTGAACTTTTTTTTTCCTTAACTACACAAGGAATAAACTTTCTGAGACTTTGTATGTTCAGGAATCTTTCTTTTGTCCACACACATGTTTATTTAACGGCTTAGCTGGCTAAATTTTTCTAAATCATGTTCCCTTAGAAATTCAAAGGCATTGCTCTTTCATTTTCTTTTATCCAATATTGCCGCCAAGAATTCAGATTCGGGTTCCGAAATGGTAAACTCTTTTGCCCTAAATCTTTTAGAATCTTTTCCTTGTCTTTTGAATGTTGCAATGTAATGAGATGTGTCGAAATACGATATTTTTTTTTCCTTATTAACCCTGCTTGGTATTTGATGAGATTGTTAAACTCAGATCTTGGATGCCTTTAGCTTATGAAACTTTTCTTCCATTCCTGTTATTTCTTTCATTATTCTCCTCCCCATTAATGTGTTTTTTCTTCATGATTCTCACTTTAGACTTGTATCAGACTTTTAGAGCTATCTTTCATATCTCTAAATTTTTGGTTATTTTTCACCTCTATCTTTTTTCTGTATGTTTTGGGATATGTACTTGACTTCAAGAGGATGGTTACTATTTTGGTCTTTAGCAGTGCCCAATATATTGTTTAATCCAGACATTTTTTTCTGTTTCCACTTGCTTTCATTCTTCTAGAAATTCCTAAAATTTTCTGGTATGCTAACGGTTACTTTCCCTATTTTCTAGAACTGCTGTAGTTTTATTTATTTTTTATATACTTTCTGTTATTTCAGTATGACTGTAGAAAAGGATGTCATTCAAGCAATTAAAAGCATGGGTTTAGCCCACCATTGCAAAATACTGCCTTGATGTAAGTCTCTTTCTTTGATTTCTTTGCTTAGGTCAGATAAAATAACAAAAATACAAGTAGACATGCATGTCAGTGCCCTGACCCTCTGCTTGACTGTACATACAGGCAGTTACCATGTGGGCCACTCTACTAATTTTCTAAGCAGAATTTCTTAGAGTAGAACACCAGACACAGACTGCCAACTTGAATAGAGGGTGCAAGATAGGAAGCGGAGAAGTTTCCTCCTCTTTCTTAGAATTATGTAGTTGAGGAGAAGAAGAATTGCCTAGAGGGAGGGACTGATCTAATTTATTTCAGTAAATATGTTTACTATCTATAAGACACATTAGGCTCTGCAGGTGATCCGAGAAGGGATGAGAGACCATCCCTGCCCTCAAAGTGTTTTGAGTCTGGTAGCATTATTAGTAAAGTACTCAAATATACATGATAAAAGGTACAATAAAGCCAACAGAGAACAAACAAAGGTTTTTGTAAACAAAACCTTCTGAGGCTGAGAAGGAAAACATACATTGATGTTGGACAATAAGGGAGGGACTTGGGAAATATGATGTTTGAATTGTGTCTTGAAGGCTGGATGGACTTCTCACAAGTGGACATGCAGTCTGGGGAAGGTGGCTTTTTGGGTGGAGGGAATGGTAGAGAAAAGTCCCAGAGGTTGGGGGAAAAAAGGATCATATTCAGGGAACTAGAGGGAATCTAGTTTGGTTAGAATATTGGATACTTCTTGGAGAGGAGTGTGAGGTATTTGAGAAGATAGTTTGGGGTCAGACTGTGGGCATCTTAAGTGCCAGAGAGAAGGGTTTGAACTAAATTTGCTAGAAACGGAATTAGAAAAAGGTTGATCAGACAGATGATTTGGTAAAAGCTGTATTTTAAGAAGATGAATCTGGCAGATTTCTCTAGGATGGAATGAAGTAAGAGGCCGCCAGAAAGCAGTCATCCAACGAGCTGATTCTGTGCCATGTGTTGGGCTGTCAGGATACAGAGATGAATGCTATCCAGACCCTGCCCTCAAGTCACTCGCATCCTGGTGCACATGAAGAACTAGCTGCTTTACCCAAAGAAACATGTAGTTAAACAATTTTTTTAAAAACATACAGGTGTAGTATTTTGTGTTAGTAGATGTATTTTTTTTAAGATTTTATTTATTTATTTGACAGAGAGAGAGAGAATGAGAGCGAGAAAACACAAGCAGCGGGTGTGGCAGGCAGACAGAGAGGGAGAAGCAGACTCCCCGCTGAGCAGAGAGCCTGATGCAGGACTCGATCCCATGACCCCGGGATCATGACCTGAGCCGAAGGCAGATGCTTAACCGAGGCACCCAGGTGCCCCCATATTAGTAGATATTTTAAAACCATAATTTAATTTGTTGCCAATGGCTATCTTATGATCAATTTCTCATTATCTCAAATTTTCTATTACAAATATAGCTTGAATGATCTTTTATCTTTGTGCAGTATGTATTAAAGGCTTATTGAAAGTAGTCTTGGATGCACACATATGGACTCTGCACTTAATTTTTATACTCTTTGCTATATATTTAATCACCTAGAAATATAAAAAACAATATATCATTTTTATATAATGGTTCATTTTGGTTGAAAATATCTAATTCATATCCTACTGTTTAATTATTTAGGGGAAAATAGAGGAGTTGGATTTGGGCTTCTCTGTGTTGGATTAGTTGGTAAATCTTTGCCCTTAAGTTTCTCTTATTTCATATTTTTAGTAATCAATATACTTAAATTGAAATTTTTTTTAGAGGGGAGCTTCAATAAACTACTTGTTTTAAAATAATTATCTGTTGGTAAAATTATCCATTGCAAATATTTTTTTCTTCACAGTAGTATTTCTTGTGCAGTCCTATAATAAGAAATTATATAGCAAAAGCAATTTACATTTTCTAGTAACACTCATTTAAGTATTGCAGAATATTTACAGGTATTTTTAAAGTATCATTTTATAACAGACTTAATCAAAGGTAAAAGAGCTTTGTTGACAGAACTATAAGATTGTCTCTATATTCAGTTAATACTTTAAAATTTTTTGAAAGCCAAAATTCCAAAGCATATGCATAGATAGGGTTTTTTTTCTTTTAATGAAGACTTAATTATGTTTTAAAGATCTTGATTCTACCCTATGGGTTTCACAGGATTGGTTTTATATCCTTGTAATAGATTTATTTCAAAGTAAGAGGATATCATCCTGCAGTAATTACTCAGTCTTCACTATGTAAACTTCGTATTAATTAACTGGCAGAACACTCCTATGGAGAGTAGTAACAGTAATACACAGTAATATTATGTCTTACTTTTTGACATAAACAAAAATAATGAGATAAAAGTGACCTGGTGTGCCTGACCACAGCTGAGCTTGCCTATACTTTTGTTAATAATATTGCAACAGGTTGTGATAGATTTTGGAGTTTTGAGGCTGGCTTGATTGGATTTCTACAAGCTAATTCATATTCTCATTTTGTTTTTCCAAATGTCCCCTCCCAGCTCACTGTCCCATACCTTAGTACTTTCTTTATTCTTGAGATTCCACTCCTAAAAAAGAAACAAATGACAAAATCATCAAGAATAAAATTATTCTTTCAAATGGTCTGATTGCCAAAGAAATCATAGCATTACTAGAAATCACCTGTTGTAATCTTTGCTCGTTTGCCTTTGGGCAGAACCAAACTTGTGAGACTATCCTATCTTTTAAGTCTCCAGTGAAAGAGATATCATAATCCATTGCAATATTTAACAACCCTCACTGTCAGGAAATTCTTTTATCCAACTTAAATAATGCATTCATCAATTTAAGCCTTTATTTTTTCCTTTAGTGAATATGAAGGCGACTTACTTTTCTTGTGTAACACCATTTCGTTGTATTTGAATACTTACTTTACATCTCACTTTCTGCAGCTTTTCCTTCGTATTTTCCAACACTTTTATCTTCTATGCCACTCCCCACGGAGCACTATGCAACTATCTGTTCACTTTGTTTATGGGATTCAGAATGTAACCTGGATGTCTAGTGAGCGCTGACTGGTACTAAGTGCCGGGTCAGATTATAGCAGAGACTCTACATTACATACACATACTCTGTATGTTGGTGATGAATTTCCTTTTTGAAAAGTTGCCATCTTTCTAGGCACTAATCTCCATACCTCTGGACTTCACATTTCTTGTTTTGCCATTTTCCTTTTTTTTTTTAAAGATTTTATTTATTTATTTGAGAGAGAGAGAGAATGAGAGATAGAAAGCACGAGAGGGAAGAGGGTCAGAGGGAGAAGCAGACTTCCTGCTGAGCAGGAAGCCCGATGCGGGACTCGATCCCGGGACTCCAGGATCATGACCTGAGCCGAAGGCAGTCGCTTAACCAACTGAGCCACCCAGGCGCCCTTGTTTTGCCATTTTCTTGATTGCCATAAGTTGTTATTGACTGTGATACTTTTGTATTTTTTCCTCCATGTGCATACATGGTCACATTTGTTATATGTGGTTATTTCTTTTTTTTCTAAGTGCTGCTACTGGTTTATTTTTATATATTTTAATATTGAGATAACATTTACATATGTAAATTGCAGTTTTTAAGTGTACAGTGTAATGTTTTGACACATTTGTATACCTAGATAATCAACATCCCATTCAAAATATGAATCTCTCTCTAATCTCAGAAATTTTCATCACGCACCCTTCCATTCATTCCCCAACCCCTAGAGACCACTACTGTTCTGATTTCTATTACAGTAGATTGGTTTTACTTATTCTGGAAGTCATATAAAGTGTAATTATATAGTATTAATTTTGATTTTTTTCACTCATGTGTATCAGTAATTTTTTTTTATAACTAAGGATTTCATTATTCTCTTGTTGATGGACATTTGGTTTTCAGTTTTTGGTATTATGAAGAGTGCTGCATTGAGAGTTTCTGTTATGGTCTTTTTGTGGACATATGTCTTCATTTCTTGGTTAATACCTAGGATTAGAATTGTTAGGTCATAGAGTAGGTGTATGAATAACTTGATAAGAAATTGTCAGTTTTCCAAAGTGGTTGTAAAATTTTTAGCCTTCCACTACCAGTGTATCTGAGTTCTATTTGCTCTGTACCTTTGACATTTTCTGTTGTCAGTCTTTTTCTTTCTTTTATTTTTTTAAGATTTTTTTATTTATTTGAGAGAGAGAGAGTGAGTGAGTGGGAGGAGGGGCAAGAGGAGAGTTGAGAGAGAATCCCAAGCAGACTTGGTGCTGAGCTCAGAGCCCGACACAGGGCTCAATCGCACAACCCATGGGATCATGACCTGAGCCAAAACCAAGAGTCTCTCATGCTCAACCAACTGAGCCACCTAAGCATCCTGTTGTCAGTGTTTTTAATTTTAATCATTTTAATGGTTGTGAAAGAATATCTCATTGTGGTTTTATTTTGCATTTCTCTGATGACTAATGATGTTAAATACCTTTACATGGCTATGTGATAACTTCCTTTTTGAATTATATCTTTGGGGGCTCCTGGGTGGCTCAGTCATTAAGCATCTGCCTTTGGCTCAGGTCATGATCCCAGGGTGCTGGGATCGAGCCCGGCATCTCCGCGGGGAGTCTGCTTCTCCCTCCCCCACTCCCCCTACTTGTGTTCCCTCTCTCTCTGTGTCTCTGTCAAATAAATAAATAAAATCTTAAAAAAGAATTATATCTTCAAATCTTGTTTTTAAATTGCATTGTTGTTAATTTATAGAAGTTCTTTATATTTGCAGATTAAAATCCTTTGTCAGTTATATGTATTGCAAATATTTTTTCCTTTGTGTGGCTTGCATTTTTATTTTTTTGTCGTTTGATGGACAGAATTTTTTGATTTTGATGAAGTCCAATTTATAAATTTTTATGGTTAAATTTTTTTTTTAACCTACCTAATCACTAAGATGACCTGTGCTTTCTTCTGGAAAACTGAGTTTTAACTTTTACGTTTGGTTTTGGGATTCATCTCAAATTAATTTTTGTGTGTGATGTGAGGTAGTAGTTAAGACTCATTTTTTCCCCATATGGGCTTTTAATTACCCAAGAACCATCTGTTAAAAATACTTTCTTTTCTTGAATTGAATTGCCTTGGCACTTTTGTCTAATTCCCCGTGTATGTGTGGATTTATCTCGATGTTATTTTAACTCTGAAACTATGAACTATCTTTCATATATAATGTCATGTCTAAATTTTATGAGCATCTCTCTCTGGGATATTAATGAAAACACTGGACAAAAAAAAAAATCTAAAACCAGGCCGTTGAATTAGATTGAAGCCTTACCTGACCTTTCTATTTAATCTTAAAAACTTGCTCCCACACACCCCTCTGCCTCTGTATTTTTGACTTTCCCTACCTTTCTGGGTTTCTGTAAGGATTAGGCAAGGGCCATGCAGAGTTCTGATACACGGTCATTCTTCTCCATCTAGTCCCACGCCCCCACAGGCAGGTGGGAGGTTTAGGAAAGGGCAGGGGCAGATTCATGCCAGGAATCAAACTGTTTTTCAAATAGACAGAAACTTGACCTTTTACCAGGAAACATCCCTCATCTTGCCATGAGTCCCCAAGATGATAGCTCAAGTTACTGCAGAGAATTTTCCCAATAACTTTTCCTCTTCTTTGTAAAAATACTATTGTAATTATTAAACATGTGATGAAACAGAAAACTAATATTCAGGGCAATGAGTGACATAAATTTCCTGCATTTTATTTCCGTGACTGCATTCTCAATAGCTGTCTTCCCTTAGAGAAATTCAGTAAGATTTGTTTTCTTTAATGATTTGTCTGTCAGTTGGATACTCCCTTTTTAAGGCCAGCCAAGAAAAAAAGCTATATATCAACTACGTGACTATTTCCTCATAACCACCAAATGAGTTTGAAAGGAAAATATTTGTTTGCTATGTAATTTGTTTCACATTTTTCAGATGCCAGCATTTTGCTTAGTACAACTCAACTGCCCATTTCTAGAACGGATCATGTTTTTAGTCATGTTTCCAGGGCTCATTGAAGTGGACACCAGTGAGCAGACTCATTCACATCCCCCCAGGTTTTTCTGTGGCACCTTCGTATGCTCCAGGTTTCCCAGCAGTCTTCAGAAACAGGGAATGAAATTCTTTCCTCAGTATTCCTGCTCCTCCCATGTCTCAGTGTCAAGCGCCCACCAACGCTGTGTTCCATAGGAGGCACTGAAGACAGTTTCACAAGGGTGGGCTCACGGTCTGCCATTCGTGAGGAGTACCAGAGGCACAGAAATATGTGAGTGCATATGCTGTGCAATACACTTAAGCTGGTGAGCCTGACTATCCACAGAATTTTCTTTTAAGTTGCTTTTCCTTTAGGTACGGTATTTTTTACACTTAGCCATCCACATCATAGACCTCAGCCTAGAGATAAATTCATTTTTTAAATTTATTTATCCACCAAGAATTTATTCGCAGACGCTGAGGTTGTAGGTGCTCATGATCTAAAGATGGGTAACACATCGTCCCAGATCTCCAGGAGGTTATAGTCTGGTTGGGGAAACAGGTTGTAAACTGAGTGAGATGAAAACCATAGTAACAGGATGAGTAAGACATGCTGGAGGAGCACAAGAACAACACTTTCTCCAGATTTGGGGGAGGAAAAGTTAGGAGACTTCCCCAAGGAAGCAGTGCCTGCACTGGGTCCTTAAGAACAAGTGGCCCCTACATCTGGGAAACAGAATCTGTCCTGGCCTTATTTACATCTGATTCCAAACAACAGAAGCAGTCATGCTAGATACAATAAAAATAGAAGTGGAATAAATGCAGTGTAATTATCAACTGTAGCTCTGTCAAGATGTGTAAGTGCTGGGGACTCTCCATGTAGGAAGGTGGACAGAGATGGGCTGCTTTTGAAGAATTTTGGTGAAGGAGTATCTTAGTCCATTTGGGCTGCTATAATAAAATGCCACATTGGGAAGCTTATAAACAACAGAAATTATTTCTCAGTTCTGGAGGCTGGAAGTCCAAGATCAAGGAGCCCGCATGGTTGCATTCTGGCGAAGGCCCTCTTCCTGGTTCATGGCTGGTGCCTGCTCACTGTAGCCTCACAGGACAGAGTGGCTAGGGAGCTCTGGGAGCTCTCTTTTATAAATGCACTAATCCCATTCATGAGGGCGCCACCCATAAAACCTAAGCTTTCAGGGGCCCCACCTTCTAACACCATCACCTTTGATGGTTAGGATTTCAACAGTGAAATCTGGGGGGATACAGATGTTCAGACGATAGCCAGAGGGGATGGCCTTTTGGAGGTTGGAGGTGACGACTACAGACTGGTTTGCTTGCTGACCGTGGAAAACATGAAGTGGAACAATCATTGCAAAGGGAGGGCCATAAATTCCATGGTTTAGGACATTAATTTGATTGAAGAGGTAATTGGGAATTGTTTCCACATTTTAAAGACATAGGTGATATGGATAAGATCATGTTGCAGGAATTATTCTTGCTACTGTAGTTATATTCTGCTTATTCTCTTTCTACCTCTCAAATTCTTAGGGTTTTTTTTTAATCCCCTAAATCTAGATATTTCCTAAGCCATGTGCCTTAGTCCACTTCTGTCCCTGTAACAGTGCTTTTCAAACTGTGCTCTTGAGTGCCCCCGTGGGCACTCCTGGCAAGTAGGAGAGGGGAGCCACGGTTGGCCCTGATTCCACCCCACGGGGTTGTATTTATCTATTCTCTATACTGCAGTTCCTAGAAAAAAATTTAAGAGTGCTCTTTATTTTCTCTCTGGATGTTTGAATATAATCTTCTGAGCTCAACTTACTTCATTCTGTATTTACATTTGATTAAGTATTGATTAAATAAATGATTATGTATTATCACTTGTTTAAGTAACAGTGAGAATACTGCCCAGGGAAAGCTGCTACTTTGTCTCCTCTCCTTTTAACCTTGGGTTTTTGTTTGGTTTTTTTTTCCCCTCCCTCCACCCTTCCCCTAAACCATTAATATCATTAAAACAACAAGGCTGAAAGCTATAACTGGCTGATTGCTCTTTAGTCATGAGTCAGGAGAGAAACTCTATAAGGGCTTATGGGTTGGGTTGTAGGAGCCGAGGGTGAGGAGAAGGAGCAGGTAAGAGTGTATGGAGTGTAAGCTGGATCTGGGTGCACAGGGCTCAAAGCTGGCCTCAGTCAGCCCACTCTCTGAGGCAGGTTGGAACCAGAACCACGTCAGGAGTAGAGGAGGACAGGCAGCCTGCAAAGAGTCTACTTAAGGAGAAAGCTGAAGAAAATGAGCATGCAAGAGGACAGTGAAATAGTAAAATAAGGACAAAAAGACAAGAAAAGTGAATGAAGAAAACATGTATTTCTTCATTTTTGTTTATTCACAAATGCCATCCTCAGAGTGCTGGTAGATACGATTTCAGTTAGTCCGGTGAGAAGATTTTATGTGACAAACTTGGGGTGGAGAGCAGATAGTAGCTTAAGAAAGTGATCACCAGATAAAACGCCCCAGTACAGTGCTCTCCACAAATAAATTTTAAAGGAAAGAACAAATAAAAGATGGGCTATCATGGGATTATGGGATTCTCAGTCCCTACTGCTTTGGAAAAATAACTTGTAATACTGGATGTTTGCTATATTGAAATTGAAATATTTTGAGTGATGGTCCAATAATATTTGAGTAATAATCAAACCTAGACATCTTGAGAGTAATACTTAGGACTTATTAACTATTAAAAAATCAGTATTATTATGAAATACTATTGGTACATTCTGATAGATTTTCACTTTGTAGGGAAAAGCCAACAAGTATTTTGTTGTACAAAGGATAGTTTATTTACTTTTAAAAATATTTATTCATTTGAGAAAGAGGGAGAGATAGCGAGAGAAACCATGAGCAGTGGGGGGGAGGGAGAAGCAGGCTCCCCGCTGAGCAGGAACCCCCCCCCCCCATGCGGGGCTCCATCTCAGGACCCTGAGATCATGACCTGAGCTGAAGGCAGATGCTTAACTGACTGAGCCACCCAGGCACCCCTACAAAGGACATTTTAAAAAATCCTTTTCTGAACCCATTTTGCTACTTATTACTCTGTGTGTAGTACTTCCTATTATTGTAATTTCATTGTGCTTCAGTTCTTTCTGGAAAGTTTTTGAAAGTCAAGGAGAAATCAGCCATAGTTTGTGCCCATTTAGATATAACTGAATTATTAAATTATACACACTGTGGTGCTGTTCCTACGGCAATAGTATCTTCCAGATACTCTTTTTAGTAGGTCATTGAATCTTTTTTACTTTATGGAGCGGTAAGAAATGCATGAAGAGATTTGAATTTAAGGAGGCTGTCTTGCATGCATATCTGGGCATTGGCATTTAGAGTCTATAAAATAAATTGGCAGTGAATGTTTTATTTACCCGTCAGAATCTCAGCTACATCATCAAGTAGTACTTTGCCAGATATATTGGAATACACTTGATGATACAAAAATGGACTGTAGAGTGTTTAATCAAAAATATTTGTGTGCAGGTCTCATAAGGATTTTAATGTCATATTAAATATCTGTATACCTAATGTAGAAGCAAAATTACTTGAAGAGTAAAACTGGCCAACTGTCATATTTATTCCTTTTTATATGAGCAAAGTAGTCCCTATTTGTTGAAATGTATTTCAGATTAAGAATTGTTAAAATAGCTCACCTGTCTAAATTGCCAAGGTTTTTGATAAAGGTGGCAGCATGAATGACAGCTGCAAACCCAAGGTTAGACTGCAGAGTCAGTTTCTCTCTGGCTTTCTCTCCTTTTAAGCCTCCCTTTCATGTGTAGCCAAGTGAAATGTAAGCTCTGCAGATCCTCAGGGGCCTTGGCCTGATGAGAGGATACAGAAGAAAGGCAGCAGTTTGGAAAGCCTGCTGAAGGCACGGAGGGCAAAGGGCCTGGGTGATGACATGACTCCCAGACCTTTCTAAGGAGATGAATGAGAAGGCAGTGCCTCCGTGGGCCCCGGACGTATTTTACCCACAAGAGGAGTCCGAGGCTATCAAACCAATTGTTTTGGCTTTATCCTTCAGATGTTGCAAAAGGAAAATGCATTCTTTTATGGCTCTTCCAAGTCGTTTGACCATTTATCCTTAATCATCTGCAGTCTGTGTGGGAATAAGCCTTTAAAAGATCACTGAACTTTGCTTGATTTCAAATCAGAGTAGAATTCATTTTATTTAATGTGGGAAACCTTCATTTGAGAAACTTGACACAAACTGGCTTTTTAGCCTCTTAGAATTTAATTGAAAAAGAACACCATAGAAAAACACAGCCAGATGCACAAATGTCTGCTCGTGGATTAGATTGCCATAAGCTTTATGATTCTTTCTCTGTGGTTATTGATCATTGAAATAGCCTTAGCAGTCAAGATTTAGCAAATCAGTGTGAATTAATAATTTTAGGTTGCAGTCTCAGAGATGTGACTAGGCTAACCATAATGTTACAAGTTTTATCCTTGCCATTCATTGTATCAAGAATGTGTGGTGATTTTAGGAATACTTAAGAGATTCGCTTTGGTGGAAAAGTTAATAAGTTCATTGGGCCACTGGTGTGTGGAAGTGATCTGTGAAGAAATAAATTCCTTAGGTTCCCACATAAGCATGTCACAAAAGAACCATACTGTGTTTTTTGGGGAATTTTACAGATCTCTTCAAGGAGCAGTTCAGAGTGGTTTCTAAGAGTGCTAAATGTGTATCTTGGTGCATGGATTTGGCTGGCATGGATTTGGACAGAGTGGGCCAAACAGAGCTAATTGAGGTGGGGGAAAAATCGAGAGAACAGCCCATAATGGTGAATAGAGTTATTTGTCACCGAGTTTGTAATAGGATTTTCAATTAATTCATGCAGGCTTCCAATGCCTTACATTAGCCCTGTCAAGATGAACTACAGCCACATCTAAAATGCCATCCCCTATTAAACCGTGCATGTCAGTGAATTTGTAATTTCTTCTGTTGAACCAGAAGATGAATGGATTTCACTTAGAAAACAAATGTGTGCTTCAGAAATGCACATTTCGAAATCCCAGTACTTCCTCGGAGGAACATTCTTTGCATTGCTATACAGTGAATATGTATTAAAAATGTAATTGCTATGTGAATTCATCCAAAAGGAAAAGCATCCAGCTGCGTAGAGACGAATACATTTTCAGGTGCCGTGTTTCACTGGTGAGCAAGGCTTTTCATACTGGGCAGTGATGATGATGATAATAGTTCATGCATGTAGCACTTCCTAACTGCTGGGCCTTTTGTAGTGGTTTACATACATTAACTCACTAAATCCTCACAAAAACCCAGACAAAGAAATTGAGGCACACAGAGGTTAACTTTCTCAAGGTCACACAGCTAGTAAGTGGCTGAGCTGGGATTCAAACCCAGGCATTCTGGCTTCTGGAGTCTGTATTTCCAACCCTTACCTGAAACTCTCTGATCATAGTCCCATCAGCTATGTTCTAAGAGTTGGTTTATTACAGTACTTGTCAGTTCTCTGTCTCTGGCTCAATCACTCTTGCCCTCTTTCATAGTGATATTTGTTTCTGTGTTTATTTACTGTTATTTCCTCACACCTATCTTGGGAAATACTGTTATATTATGATAACCAGACTTCCAGAAATAGGTAATAAAGTAGAGCGTGCAGTGAGGCATCTCTGTGAGAGTAGACAAAAATTAGAATCATTCCACAGAGTTGGACACTGAAGGGAATATGACTAAAGTTCACAGGATTGTGAGGCACCAGAGTTCCTGATGGACATTTCCCTTCCGCAGAAACCAAAGGGCACAGCAGAATTGTTTATAAGATTAGGTCATGGCCGGATAACAGGAGTCATGCCTTCATAGGCAAGATCTTAAGGCAGGGTCCAAAAGTCAGAGGGCACATGAGGGTTGTCACAACCTCTGGAAGGCTCAGCTCCTGCCTCCTCGGGATATTGGCCTCTCGAGCAGCCCTCATTAACCAAACGCAACATCACATGAATCAAGCCAACACAAGATGACTGCCAATAGCATTTTGAGAGCCAAGAATTGGCTATTCCTCTTAAGCCAAACAAAAATATTTAACAAAAAAAGTTTGGCTTAGGAGTAGGCCAGGCTCTAAATCTCTGACTAGAAACCAAAGCAATTTTTTTTTTTTCGACAGAGAGAGACACAGCAAGAGAGGGAACACAAGTAGGGGGAGTGGGAGAGGGAGAAGCAGGCTTCCCACGGAGCAGGGAGCCAGACTCGGGGCTCGATCCCAGGACCCTGGGATCATGACCTGAGCCGAAGGCAGCTGCTTAATGACTGAGCCACCCAGGCCCCCCCACAGTAATTTTTAAAAACTATATTATGAAGTTCTGTTGCCTCTGGGGTATAAAACTTCGATCCATTTTTGGGGGGTGTGGGGAGATGGAAGAGCCCAGGGAGAGGGCAGTACTATGAGTAATGCTTCCTATTTACTTCATTAGAAAGATTAGGCTGTAAAAAAATTTTTCAAGTAGTTTAGGCCTGTGCTTTGCACATAGCTGTCAGCCTGACCCCATTCTGTCCATTTCCTACTCTAATGCCTGACCCTTGCTTCTTACCATGGCCATCTGTATTTCAAACCTGTGAGGGCTTGTCATTGCCTGATGGACATAACAGTTGAACCTCTTTACATGTTATTCAAGACCCTCCATGAGTTAGCTTCTGCCTACTTCTACACTTTATATTCCATAATTGCTCTCCAGGAACACTGCATTCTTTATAAAACTCCAGTCCCTTTGCACAGCATGCTCATGTCTTTGCTGTTGCTGTCTCCTCTGCTTTGAATGCATCACTTCTCTCTTTTATTCTTCCACTCCAGCTTTGCCTGGCTAACTCCTGTGTATCCTTGAAGACTTGGCTCATGTGTCATCACTTCCTCCAGGAAGGGTTTCATTTTCCCACCCACTAAACTCCAGAGACCTGCATGCTATGTTGAGTTGATTTTGACTAAAAAATGTAATAGTTAAATTTTCAGACATTTTTGGACCATCCTTTAATTAAAAACTCATCTCTTTCCTTAAGGGTATACCTCAGTTACCTTGTGCCAAAGCGTTGTACAACTACGAAGGGAAAGAGCCTGGAGACCTTAAATTCAGCAAAGGTGACATCATCATTTTGCGGCGACAAGTGGATGAAAATTGGTACCATGGGGAAGTCAATGGGATCCATGGCTTTTTCCCCACCAATTTTGTGCAGATTATCAAACCGTTACCTCAGCCCCCACCTCAGTGCAAAGCACTTTATGACTTTGAAGTGAAAGACAAGGAAGCAGACAAAGATTGCCTTCCATTTGCAAAGGTAAATTTAGAATGAGATTGTCTGTTTGCCAACTCTTTTTTGGACCTGGATACACAGGAATATGGCTTGTATTTCCTTTTGTAAAAAGATAAAATAGTTTTAGTATTTCACTGTGCTTTTAAAAATACCTGGGAGCAGTTTTCTTAAAGTCATAAAAAAAAATTTTGTGCATAGGCTGTTCTTATATGAAAGATAATTTTGGTTGATGTTCTGTGTGTTATCATTTTCATATTTAGAGCCTAAATGTAATTCTAAGCCACTTTACAGGGTGTGTGTGCCACTCAGGAATTTTAATTTACTGAATTATGAATAACAAAATGAAACATCATTATTTCCTTATTTTATGCATAAATTTCTCTGCCAGAAGCACACAGGAGTATATCTACTGAATTGATAAAACATTTTAGAACTTTTAAGTAGATAAACACAATACTGTTTCTTTTTTTTAAAAGAAAAGCAGTAGGATATGCATTTAAATGCGCATTTGGTATATTATCAGAGAGAACATGAGAAGAGCCTGAGAATCAATCTAAAACAGAAGTTCAAGAGCCTGGGATGGGTAGCATTTGAAGTTGTAAAAAGCGTGAGCCCCTGTATAGGAGTACATAGTTTTACAACTGTCTGAAGGGACCAACTGTTTGATTGATTAATGGCCACTTAGTTTGTGACAACACTGGATTCATGTACTTAAAGACATGTCATAGCATTTTAATTCATGTACTCTTAAAACTTGGGCGGCCCTTTACTGAAAAGGAAAATTAAATGACGAGCTTAACGTGGGATCAAGTAGACTAATGTTTGCTGTTTCTTCAGGATGATGTTCTGACTGTGATCCGTAGAGTGGATGAAAACTGGGCCGAAGGAATGCTGGCAGACAAAATAGGAATATTTCCAATTTCATATGTTGAGGTAAGTTAATCTGTAGAAAATTCAATCATGGTAGTAGTACTCAGCTTAGTAAACAAATCTTACTTACACATTTTGGATTAAGATGTCTTCCCAGGGGCACCTGGCTGGCTCAGTCAGTAGAGCATGCGACTCTTAATCTCAGGGTCATTGGGCATGGAGCCTACTTAAAAAAAAAATTTTTTTTAATTAAGAAAAAGGAAGCCCTCACAATCATTTCGCAATATATACACAGAGCAAATCATTAGGTTGTACACCTTAAACAAATACAATGTTATATGTCAGTTATATCACAATGAAACTGGGGTAAAAAAAGGAAAGACAAAAACCCAGCCTACAGAAGGAGGAGGAAGAGAAGAAGAAATCGTCTTCACACAAAGCACCAGGAATGCCCTGTTCCAGATCACTGGATGGATTAGGAAGAATTGCTCCATCCTGCCTACAATTACTGAATACTCTGAAATGTTTGAAACTCTTCACTGTGTCCCCCTGCTAAAAGCATTCCTGTGTCTTGTTAAATGTTACTGTATGCTTCCTATCAGTACCTATATTGTTTCCAGGTGTTCTATTCCATTTGCCAGCTTTGGGAACAGAAGGTTGATAAGGTTCTGAGTAAGGTGGGAGGTGAGTGTGTGATTGTTTACTTATTTCTTTTCATTATCTGCCACATCATCAGAACTAGAACGGTGATTTGCAGAGTAGGCCTCTAATAAACATGATGTAAAAGAATGAATATTCCCCCATGTTATCCCAGGAATACCTTAGTCCCTCCCCTACCCCCCTTCCTTTTTAATCAGCTTTACTCGGGAAGGTTATGGCCAGCCTGATTCAGTGAAGTCTTTATAGAGAGTATGGTTCTGTTACTTTAAAGAATAACACAAATTAAAAATGAAATAGGATGTTACAATTTATTGTAACATTACATCATAAGCCTGCGTTACATCATATGTCATAAACATTCATGTCCTTTAGTCATAAGAATTTCTTGCTGAAAACAAATTGAAGGCATTTTTAAAGAATGAAACAGTGCAAACAACGTTACAAAGTTAGCTGAGGTCACAGAAGGATTCTAGAAGAAGTGAGTTCTTAGTGGATGTCTGTGTGATGGATAAATAAATGTTAACCAAGAGTAATAGAAAAGGTGCATTTTTATGGCAAGGAGAACATCCATGCAGGAAGACTGGCATGTGCAAGAGCCAAAAAGTAAGAGAGAATAGGTTGTTTGGGGAAATTAAAAGTAATTCTGTCATTTAAGATATCAAAGCATGTATCTTAAGCATGTAAAAAGGAAAAACCACCATTACTTATTTTTCCACCTTTTTATCTGAGGCATTTGTTTTGGCATGATTTTGAAAACTAAAATGACAAATCCTGTCATTGTAGTTAAAGTTTTCATTAAAAATCAGTTTGACTACCGTATGCCCATGGAAAAATAATTCAAACCATGTACGAGCCTTGATTTTTATCCATATGTTCCTATTTATTGAAACATTTTTTTCTCCTTTGAAAGTAAACAACAGAAAAAATTCTTAACTCTCAGGCAATCCTTCCTGTATATTATTTTTATATTCTAGCTGTGGGTCATGGAAAATTACAAGCATTTCCAAGTATTTGAATAGTTACACTGAAAAGCATGGGTAAGCACGAGATTAGTAATGAAAGCTTGTCTTTACTTGTTAGGTATTATCAATATTACATGCCAATACTTGGTTTGTGATGCATGAAAAAGGATTGCTATACTTTTTTGTTATTGAGCAGGTGTAGAATTGTGCAGATAGGCGTAAAGGATCCACCCCTGGCAAATCGAGAGTCATTTTGAGTCGCTCGGGTCATTAGGATTATTTATTCTAACTTAAGTTGGAAAGATAAACTTCTGCCCAAGGGGAAGGTATTTTCATTCTTCTGCCTCCTTTCTTTCAAATGAGTATTTTTCTCATTTGAACCAGAATTTTGCCAGTTGAGACCAGATAAACAAATCATCTATCTCTAAGAGACTATGAACATTTCTTTGATGTCAGGCCATCAGATTGAAGTTTCTCGTAGGAGCAGAACATCTGGGGATTAGTAACACCTGGTTTAGCCTTCAGGGGAATTGGGGGGGATTTCAGTAGCAACCTATCAAAATTCAACTATTTAAATAAAGTATAGACTGTCTTACAAGGCAGTCTTAGATGGGGTAAAGCTAACTATAAGGAATCAAAAACTGAACCTTTTTCCTGAAATGGTCTTTATGTTGCTCTGACCCACTTAGGGTCCAGACTATCCCCAGTATAAAAACAGGCTGTGTTATAAAAATCCAGGTGTAAAACAATCTCTTGTATCTTATAAATATACATTTAAGTCTCCGTGATTGTTAGGTGCTTTTGCTTTTTTCACAGTACTCCAAAAACTGTTACCTTCCCCCCTCCCCCAGATGGTCTGAGAGGATCAAATGTGTAACATATTTTGAAGGGTCTGGCACTGCTGTTTTTTATGCATAGTGGTTTGGAGCTCAGACTGGACTGTAATCCAGAATATGGCAGAGTATAGTAATGATCAAATAAAAGAATCTCACTACTACATATAATGAAAGAAATGAGTTCAGAATTGAATTCTGAGTCTCAGGGTGACATCTTTGATCTCCACAGGCCTGTCAGCAGAAGTGGGAACTCCCCCTCAACTCCTGCTGGTTGGCTTTGCTCATGGAAATGCTCAAGGAACTTGGTTGTGGCAGAAACTCTACACAGAATGGGCTTAGGGGTGGGATTGTGGACCTGGAGTAGAATCATGGGGTTCAGCTGTGGAATTAGGGGGTGGGATAAATTGAAAGGAGCTGAGTATTAGAGGTGGGTAAAGAGAATTGAGTGGGAGGAATGAGACCCTGAGAAATAGAAATGCTGCTGCAATGTTTACCCTTCCTTCTTGTCTTCTTTCTCTTTCTCTTCTCCCTTAACATCCCATAACTGTGTAGTACAATCTGCACCTGTATTAGAATAAGGTAATAAAACTGTGGTGTGGTATAGCCACAAACAAATGACCTTTTATTGAAGTACAGAATTCTTCACAGTTTGAACAGAGTGGGAGCCTCTGGTTAAGGAGAATGAGTAGGGCAAAGAATGGCCCCTTAGAGCCTTTGTTTAAGCACCTAAGATTGAGGTTGAGCCTTAGAGGTTGTGGATTCTCTTCTGCTTAGACAGGATCTGCCTAGACTTGGGCAAGCTGGAAATTTGGAAGGGGTAGGGGTTTCTTAGGGAAATCTGGGGAATTCTTGAAGACACCATGCCAGGATACGTATAAAAGGGTATATTTGTCAAGGACTGAATGCAGTATAAAAAAGAAATCAGTAGCTTTCTTCTTTATTTGTTCAAAAATACCACTCTTCTGCAAAATAGGATGGAAGACTTTAACAATGTCATTAATTCAGAGCTGACTCATTCAAGTTTAGCAGTCGTTTGAACAAGTATGACATGATTCTTAGCAAGCAAAAAAGTTTGAATGAAGTAAATGCTAAATATGGGATTTGCGATGTTTTCAACCATTGTGCATTGTAGGTTCTGGTGAACTATAAATTTTTATTAAGTTTATCATTTTATTTTGATTCTTAGTCATTCATTTCAAATATCACTTGCCCAGTTTTTTTTAACAGCAACAAAAAAATTATTTAGCAACCTGCTCCTCTGCTATATAGATGTAATATAAAAATAAGCATTCTTTATGTGCAGATGGCATGAAGTAGGTATGGCCCAGTAGACAACTATGCTTACTCTTTAATTACTGCCAGAAAGAAGGGCTATGTTTCTCATTTTTTAGATCTCTGCCACTTCTTCTGACAGACTTTTCCTCACCACCTTATCTAAAGTAGTTTCTCCTTTTCCAGTTGCTTTACCTTCCACACCTGGTGGTGTGATTGTGAGGAAAAACTTGGACTCTGAATCCAGATGGCTGGGATTCAAGTCTTTGCTCTACCACTAAGTGTCTAAGTGACTTTGGTCCTCATCTCTTCATTTGTACAATAGAACCACTTCATAGGGTGGGTTAATTCCAACTATACTTAAAAGCAGTGCTGTAGTGCCTAGTCAGAGCTGTTTAAGTGATAGCTATGATTATTATCCCCACTGTTATTATTCCTTTATAGCATTTTATATTCTCTTCAACTATTTTGAGTTATTTGTTGATGTGATTACTGTCTTCCTGCCCCTATTAGGAAGTGAGCTCCTAAGGGTAGCACCTTATCTTCTTTCTGGTTTACCTTGGTCCCTTGAGGTCCTTGTATAGCCCCTGCCCATTATAGGCTCTCAATAAATATTGGTTCTAAGAATGAATGAACAGCCTAACAACCTTTAGAGCGAAAGGTTCTAAACCAAAACCAGATTGGTTTTTAGATGTTGACAAGTTTTACATTTTTTAGCTAATACTCCCATCTTTCACTACCTAGGCATCTAGTTCATCATTGATTTATCTTAGTGTTATTTCAGGAAGTTCCATTTCTCAACGCCTAAAAGGTCTGTTGTGTGACCTTAGTGAGATTTTTTTTCTTTTTAATTAATGAGGCTGGGTGAGTATTTGGTTGTGCCTACTTTAGAATTTTTCCAAACCAAATAATGGTAACCGTATTCTGTGGATTAGATCTTGAAGCCTTTACTGATTATTTATCTCTAATATACAGATGACTCCCTAGTACTTTCTGAGATGAATTTTCACCTGCTTAGGATTATTCCTTTGGCTCCCTTGAGGAGAGCTGGGTGACCTTATTGTCAAGGTTCCTCATTTTTTAAAATAACATTATTGAGTTATAAGTGATATACAATAAGCTGCACATATTTAAAGTATACAATTTGATGAGGTGTTATTTGCTGTTTTCAACTTTTAGGAGCAAACCACAGGCAATTCTTGGGAGATGTTTCCACAGCTAGGGAAGAGAATTAAGTGTTATCAGCCTTAACAGGGAAAAATCATATGTGCCGGTCTCAGAAAGCACAAGTGGCCTCAAGGATAGGAGTGCTAGCTTTCTCTTCTACAGAGTCAGGGAATTGGGAGATATCATCTGTGCTCCAGGAAATAAGAGGTAGAGATTTAGGTACATAGTTAGAAGTTGACAAGGTGACTGACCCTTGAAGGAGCTCAGAATAGCAATAACTTTCTTTCTTAACCTAAAGCCTTTGCTCTAGAGAATAATAAGAGCAGAAGACCAAAATAATAGTCTTTTTTATTAGAGAGAGTTAGAGAAATGAGAGAGGGGAATGTGGGGAGGGGCAGAGGGAGAGGGAAAGAAAGAATCTTAAGTCGTCTCCTGACCCAGTGCATGAGCCCAACCTGGGGCTCCATCTCACAACCCTAAGATCATGACCTGAACCAAAATAAAGAGTCAGACGCTTAACAGACTGAGCCACCTAGGTACCTCCAAAATAGTAGTTCTTGATTATTAATCTTGACTTAATAATCAGAGGTGATTGAGCAGTTTAAGAAAATATTGTATCATCTGTCTTTTTCAGTGTATTCTTTTCCTTTAAAATTACAAAGTAAAATGTTCAATTAATTGAAAATTTTGTTTAAGATTTTATTTATTTATTTGACAGAGAGAGAGAACAAGGAGGGAGAGCTGCAGGCAGAGGGAGAGGGAGAAGCAGGGAGGGCTCAGCAGGGAGCCCAATGGCGGGCTCAATCCCAGGACCTTGAGATCATGATCTGAGCTGAAGGCAGATGCTTAACTGACTGAGCCACTCAGGCGCCCCTGAAATCATTTTTAATAAAAGAAATGTAGGAAAATTGGGGGGAGGTTGGAGAAAATAACTATATTGCTTCACATCCAAATTTCCCCTTTAATTCTGAAGTAAATTAATTTTTATAAAAGAAACTTAGAGAAATTGTTAGAAAGAGAGGAAGAATTACTATGTTGTTTACCACACTCTTCCTTCAGTTCTGAAGTAAATTAATTTTTACAAATGAAATTTAGAGATATTGTTGAGAAATCAATAAGGGAGAATTATTCTGTTGCTTAGCATCATACTTTTGTCGATAGAGAAATGCAGCAAGACTGAAGGGCACACCGGAGGCTTTTATTTGGGGTCTGAGAACTGCAATTCAAGAGACACAGATTCGAGGAGGAATTGAAAATGTGTTCCAAAGTGGGGAGAAAAGAGAAGGGCTTTTAAATGCAAGAGGGGATTTCCAGTAAAGCCACATAAATTGTTTGTCAAGATTTATGATTAGTGCTGACAGGTTGAAGCTATTCTTATCTGAACATGATTGGTTGCTAAGGGCTATCACTAAGCAAAAAGTCCATTTGTAAGTAGAAGAAAAAAGTTCATTTCTCTTGAAATGGCAGAGTTGCAGCTGGTGCCCCAGGATGCTTGTTTGGCAGTGACCTGTATTTTAAAGCTTGCCTTTTTTTCAGGTGGGGACATGCAATAAGCCTTGCTTCCTTAATGGCCTCCTGGCTCCATTTTAAATAGCTCTCCTAGCAAGCCTGACTCCATTTTGATACTTCTTTCACATTTCTCCCCTTTGATTGAAATCTTTCCTTGGAAGGATTTGGTGATCAACTAGTAGGTCATCCAACATTAGTATAGGCATCCTGAGCTCTAGGAAGGCTCATTCTTAGAAAGTCACATCCCACAGAGGAAGGAAAGTAGAGGTAGGGTGATTGGTATGTTTGAGGAGAGCTTATGACCACATTTGCACAACAGGGAGGTTTTCAGGAGACAAGGCTTAGGCATTGTCCTCACTTGAGCAGTTTATCAAATTTATGATAGGAGTATCAAGAAGTCCAAGTGAGTAAGCTTGGCCTATCATTTGGAGTTTTCGAGCAATAATTTTGGTTTCCTGAATCATGGTATAACATTGAGAAAGGCAAAGAGTTAATAATTGCAGTAAAACAAAGAACTAATAGATTAATAAAACAATGACTAATATTATTTGTCATCCCTTTCTTAGGATGGTCCCCATCCTAGTTGGAAACCAGCTGAATAAATATGGAAATCTAAGGTTAAACCAGCTTGTTATTCCAGGGGAATGAGTTCCTTTTAGGGATTTGGTGAGTTTGAAAAGCTTAGTTGAATCCAGGTGCAACAGGAAGTGTTTGTGATAGCACAAACCCCTCCTTGGGCATTCAGTAGGTAGTCTAAAGCTATGTGGTTGTCAAGGACCACCCAGGAAGGAAAATCTAAAGATTTCTTTTGAGCCCTAATGACTCTAGCAGTTGATCTGCCCATTCTTTTTATAGTTTGGGATAGGTGTCATATCATGTATTTGTTCCATGCAGTTCCTGTCCCAGCCAGGAGCTAAAAATTCCACCAAACTGGGCTGTTTCTGAAGGGTTGACCCCTCCAGGGAGGTCACAGGCTTGGGAGTGGCCACACCTGTTGTGCTCATATACAGAGGAATCTTCATCAGGGTAATCCTCAATTATATTAAGGACTCTCTTTTGTCTTCCTGGTTTCTGGGAACCTTGAGTTATTAATTTAAGAATTGTGAGTGGAGTTGTTAAATAACCGGAGACATTGTCCAGGGAGTCTCCAACTATCTAAACAATCGAATGTCTATGGTTTATTTTTATATGCACAGACAAATATGTGTCCTGAAGGTACACAAAGTACACCTGCCAGTGTCTGGTTATTTATAGATTCGTTTACCAGTATGGAAGAGGGCATATGATCAAACCAGGAATCTGTATGTAGGTTAACATAATTATTTTTTCAGGCATTGAGTGGCTTGTTTGCCCAGCCTGTAGATCTCATTTCTAGTTGGGAGAAGGTGTTAAACAGAGGGCCAGGGCAAGATATACTAGGAGGATATTTATTGTTGAGTGAAACCATTGATAAAGGAGAGTTCATGGATATTATAGGTACTTCTTCAGATAGGAGGAACCTCAAAGCATGGGGGATTTGTTTTGCCTGGCAGCAAAACTATCTTGACACGATAAGAGGAGCTTGAAGATGTTGTTCGATTTGTGGTGCAATTCAGAAGGGATGAAAAATTACTGACAGGTATAACAAAGGGATCAGCTGTTATACCATGGTTGGTAAGGGGCTGATGATGACATATCCAGCAATCAGGTAAGTTTCTTGCTTTGGCCATAGTATGGGATAACCAAACAAAGGTACTTTTATGCCAAGTTTCCCTGTGGGCTGAGGACAAAATGAGTAGGATTAGGGGAATCATCTTTGGATATAGTAAAATCAGAGCTCTTTAAACAGAGTTAAACAATTAAAACCAGGAGGAATAAGAAGAAATTAAGCAGAGTGCAGTTATTGCTGTAAAAAGGAGTAGGGTACCAAATATTTCATGAATGTTCATTGGCTAAAGAGTTTAATATACAGGCCTGGTCCAGATTCTTGGAAAGCAGTCTACGTCAGTTGTCATTTGCTTCTAATCCTGGCTGGGTGGTCTTCAAGGTGGTCTTGTGTTCTCTGGAGACTTTTAATTTGAGGTCCCCAAAGGCTGGGGATGACCATTCGGGACTTGAGGCCCTTTTGAAATTAATCCATGAGTCATTACCCTTGGGTTTAGCATCACAAGGATTGGTTAATAATTTGGTGTGGTCCTTTCTATTGGAGCTGTAAGGTATCTTCGTGGAGATGATGTTTCCAATAAACATAATCACCAAGTTGGAGGTCATGGTAATGTATGTCTTTTTCTCCTGGGAGCATGCTGTGAAAAGATTGCTCTATGAGCTATACGTTAATTTTGAGGGCTTTTATGAGTTCCTTGCAGTAGATTAAAAGGTCTTCTTTTAACAAAAGTGGTTTGTACATTCCATCATCTAGCCTCATAGGTCTGCCAGTGATCATTTCAAAGAGTGACAACCTGCTTTTTTCCTGTAGGTGTGGACCTAAAGTTGAGCGGCTATTTAAAGGATTCTGTGCGTTTTGCCAATTGATTTTTTATAATCCTATTTGTACAGTCCACCAGTCCTGAGGACTGGGCATGGTAAGCTCACAATGAAAGTGTAGGATGGGCCAGATTTTACAGATTGAATTACCTGACCAGTGAAATGGAAACCTCTGTCATTATGGAGCTCTGAGGGAATTCCCCAAGCAAAAATACTTTTTTTCTAATAATATTTTGCCTACTGATGAGGCGTGGCTCTGTGGCATGGAAATGCTTCTACCCAGTGAGAAAGTATACAGATGATTACCAGTACAAATTTGTATCCCTAAGAAGGCAGCAACTGGATGAGGTCTATTTGCCATAAAACAAAGGGACCTGAGGGTAAGGGAAAATGTCGCATAGAGGTATGAATGAGTTTTCTAGGGTTATGTTTCAGACAAATTTGACATTTCTGGTATACTTGGGAAGGAGCTTTGAGATATGGCTTCCAGTAGCACTGTTTTCCCCATAAGATCATTATGTCAGTGTTCCAATCAGTTAAGTTGTGGGTATATTAATTGTTAATACAGGGAGGACTGGCCATCCATTTGGACCTACCCATAAATTGTTTTTTGGTTTATTTTATTTTTTAAAAAAGATTTATTTATTTGAGAGAGAGATAGTGAGAGAGAGCACGAGCAGAGGGGGAGAGGGAGAAGTGGGCTCCCTACTTCCCAGGGCCCTGGGATCATGACCTGAGCCGAAGGCAGACACTTAACAACTGAGCCACCCAGGTGCCCTGCTTTTTGGTTTAAATTTGCATCCTTGTTCAACACATTTTTTCTTATTTTGTTGGGCAGCCAAATGTGCTGTCAGAAGGTCCATCATATCAATAAAGGACTCAGCCAAGGTTAAGGATGTCCTGATTATATTAGGGGGTGAATTGAGGGCTGCTTTCTTGGCAGCTGCATCAGCCAAATGCTTTCTCTTACTTTCTTCTGTATTTGCCATGGAGTGTGTAGGAGTTTTTATAGGCTAGAAGTTTAGGTAATTGAATGGCTTCTTAATGGTTTAAAACACAAGTGCTATTTTTTTTTTTTTATCTTCTGTCCAGAGGAGGTCAGAAAACCTCTTTGTTTCCAAAGTATTACAAAGTCATGGGTAACACCAAAGGCATATTGACTGTCAGTATAAATATTGGCAGTTTTATTTTTGACTAAGACACAAGCTCAAGCTAATGCATGAAGTTGTGCCTGTTGGGTGGAAGTTGCTTGGGGCATTGAGTCAGCTTCAGTTGTTCCATTTAAGGAAACAATTATGTAACCAGCCTGTTATTGACTTGTTTCATCTTTTAGGTAGGATCCATCAGGAAACCATATTAATTCAGTATTTTCAAGAGGGCTTTCCTGTAAATCAATTCAAGGAGTCAGCAGTTGGTTTGTCAGTGTCCATCATGAGGAAGTTCATTTGTAGGCAAAGGAAGAATAGCAGTGTTTCATGTATTGTAGCAAGCAATAGTAATATACAAAGGGGATAGTAAAAAAAATTCATAGGAGGTTAGTCTGCTTGTGGATGGATGTTGAGTGTGATGGGACTTAAGCAGGGCTTCTGCCCAGTGAGGTGTATGTAGTCAGTGGTGAACTACTATTTCTTCTACATGTGGTAAAAGGTTAGTGGTGGCAGCAGTTGCTTGCATGCATGTCAGCTTATGAAGGGAATATAAAGGCTGAGCCATAGCAGAGAAATTATAGAATACAATTTCTACAATATCCTACCAACCCTAAAAATTCTGAGTTGTCTTTGGAAAAGTTAAGATAGCTTGAATTCTATTGGGATCCAGAGAAGGCTATGGTTAGTGATCAAATGTCCCAGATACTTAACTTGGGATTTACAGAATTGAAGGTTTTCTTTAGATACTTTGTGTCCCCTTTTTTGCTAGTTCCTGAAGGAGGTGGAGACTGTTTTTGAGAGATGCCTCTCCAGAAGTTGAACACAGAAGTCAGGTACGTATTGTAGAAGGGAGGATTGATACGGAAACTCTTTATTGGTGATGTCTGTCTTTAAGTTTTGAGAAAAGTAGGTTGGACTCTCAGTGTAACCCTGAGATATTACTGTCCAAGTGTATTGTTGTCCTCTCAAATGAAAGCAAATAGGAACTGGCTTCTGGAATTGATAGGAATACTGAAAAGGCACTACAGAAATATATAACTGTAAAGAATTTACTCTCTGGTGGTATGGCTTAGAGCAAGGTGGGAGGATTAGGCACAGCTGGGTGTGGAGGTATAACTGTGTTGCTTATTGCTCTCAGATCTTGGACAAACCTCCATCTCCTTCCATGAGGTTTTTGGACAGGATAGGAGTGTTTCAAGGACTTGTATGAGAAACAGTGAGACTTTGCTTAACGTATTCCTCGATAATGGGCTTAATTCCTTGAGTAGCCTCTGCATTTAATTGGTGAATATTAGGCAGGGGGTTATTTTCATCAGTTTATATTTTTATTGGTAGTACACAATGAATACAGCCAATATCAGTTACATTTTTAGGCCATAATTCAGGTAGAATGAGGACTGAGTGTGGCTCCAGTGTCTCTTACAGCTTTAGTTACCTCATTCCCAATGGGTAAGTCTATTTTCCCCAAGGAGTTAGTCAAAAGCATGGGGAAAATCCCCTTTTGATCCTTGGAGCATCCCTATTGTTGGGAGTATTTAGGTTGGAATCCCCAGGAGGAATTACGGTTTCAGAGGCTATTGGTCTTATAGGAGCCTCTTACGTGGTAAACAAAACTTTTTCCAGTGTCTGGGCTTTTTATAGTCGTAGCAGATGCCTTTAAGGGATGGCTTGCCTGGTAGATTTTGGAAGGCAAGTTTGGTTGTTAAGTGTTGTGTTTGTAAGATCATTATTTGGGTGGCTTGAATCTGGGTACTTAAAACTTGGGTGGCTTTTTTCTTTGGATCATCTGGCTAATTGTTCAGGCAGGTTGACTAGCCTGTGAGGATCCATAGTGGCTCAGTTAAGCTGCTTAGGTTAAACAAGTGTGCTTAGTTAGTTCTTCATTGAACCTGTTCAGGAAGGTTGAGTTAAAAAGGGTGGACATTTCATAATTAATTGAATCTAGACAAGAATATTGTTTTTAGATTCTCTCAGGGAGAGTAATCATAAACATCTTCATTAGGTTTTGAGTACATTGTTGAATCTTTTTCCAATCAATAGTTTTAGGAAAGAGTTTAGGAATCTCATAAAGTTTTTTTGCTAGTTTGAGAACATTCGATTGGTCACTTGCTCTCCACTTACTGAAATTCTCAAGAGGATTTTTCTAATTTACTATGTCCATCCATTCTTTAGCTCTACCTTCACCAATGAGCATGTGAATCAGTTGGTAAAGACTGGAGTAACCTAGCTGATAAGTTTGCATCGCTAGGTTAAATTCCTTCGCAAAGCTTATAGGATTATATTTAGGATCCTGGAACTCTTTAGTAATAGCTCAGAGTTCTGGTTTTGTCCAAGGAGTAGAGGTCACAGATGGGGGTCCCTGAACCACCTTCATTAGGTTTAACCTCAAAGGGAGTGGCAAAAGCTGGTGGCTCAGGATCTGAGTCATTATTGCAAGGAAGTTCAGCTAGTGAAGGATAGAGAGGTGTGGTGGGCATGCAGGAGGAGGAGCAGAGGGAATACAAGCAGAGACAACAGATGAGGCTTTGGAAGACTCCTCCAGTTTAGAAAGTCTCTGAGACAGCTCAGAATTAGCCTTGGTTAATTTCAAGTTAGCATTCCACAAGGAAGCAGTTTTGGAAGTAATTATGCATTGAGAGGCCTTGAAATATCAATGAAAATAAGCTTCCCACTTAGGCTGTTTTATCTTAAACCTCTTTCAGTTGGCTGCACAGATAAACCAATTTAGGAATTTCAGAAAAGCCCCAGTAGGCCAGTTCAATTGTAAGTTATCCTGAGTAATAGCCGGTCAGCATGACAAACATTTGCAGGACAAGGTTCCATATTTTTTTATATATAAAGCCAGCAAGAGTTCCAGAAAGGGACTGAGCTACCCATTTTAACAGTGTGTGTGCTCACCGGAGACAAAACAGGAAATCTTACAAAGGCTGGCAACATAGGACACCCAAACAGAGCCTGAACCTCAACTGAGTTGGGAGGTTCTGGACCAAGAGGACCATTACTGCAGCCCGCAAACACTGAGGAGATGACAGAGCACGGTGGGCTCTTGTGGGGCATGAAAATGTATTTTGAAGTGGGGAGAAAAGGAGAGGGCTTTTAAAGGAAAGTGAGGATTTCCAGTAGAGCCACAAAAATTGTCAAGAATTATAACTGATGCTGAAAAACTGAAGCTATTCTTACCTCTATATGATTAGTTGCTAAAGGCTATCACTAACAAAAGGTCTAAAAGAAAAAAGTTCATTTCTCTTGAAACAGCAGAGTTGCAGCTGATGCTCCAGGATGCTTATGGTTTGGCAGTGACCTATATTTTAAAGTTCGTCTTTTCTTTCAGGTGGGGTTATGCATGAGCCTTGCTTCCTTAATGGCATCCTGGCGCCATTTTAAATAGCTCTCCTAGCAATACCTGCTTCGTTTTGATGTTTCCTTCACACTTTTAATTTTTAATTCTGATAACGGAACACATTGGAGTAATATCTTTTTTTTTTTTTTTTTAGCACTGTGGGCTCTGTCTCATTGTGCATGTTTTCTTACCAACTTGATACAATAATTGTTGTCTAGGGAAAAAAAAACAAAAATAATTGTTGCCTTTTGTTCTGCCACAATGATAGAGGGGAAAATGAGCACTGGTTTCTGAATTTCTAAGGGCAAAGGAGGGTCTCCTCTGGAGTCCAAGAAGAACTGCTTAATATAGGTGGCTAGAGGCAACTTAACTAGACTCAGTCTGACAAAGAGGCCTTTAAATTAGATAAAGAACTTAATATTTAAGACAGTTTATGCTCCATCTATTATTCAGCAGCCTCTTTCTAATTTAAGAGTTTCCTTTTTGTTTTCTATCAGGAAAACACTCAGGGAGCTGAGATTCTAAAGATCAGTTAATGTTTATTGAATTCTCACTGCATAAATGGACA
This sequence comes from Callorhinus ursinus, assembly GCF_003265705.2. Lineage (NCBI taxonomy): Eukaryota > Metazoa > Chordata > Mammalia > Carnivora > Otariidae > Callorhinus > Callorhinus ursinus. The sequence continues at coordinate 143,633,767 of NW_027397066.1, read as the reverse complement.
GTTTCCAGTACTCTGAGTAGCTTTAAAGAACATAAAAATGCAGGTCTCCTGTAGTGCCTTCATCAGAGGCTGAGGATAATGACCAACTTATGTCTAACGTCCACAATGATTCCGCATGGGACCCTCAAATTACTTAGCCTGGCCACATCCACCTAGACATACCCAGGGCCCTTGCTAAGTTGATCTACTGATTGTTCCTGGAAAGCATGCCTTAGAATTGCTGCTTTTACAGCTCATCTGGGATATTTCTTTGTCCAACTATCTGTAGAAAGTTGACTCTTTCTTCAAGGTCCAGATGAATACTGTCATTTCTCTTGAAGTCCTTCTTTTCGAATTCTCCTCTGCAGAAATAGAACAGAACAGAACAGCCTCCTCCTTGTTTCGAACTTTTAGGATACTCAATTTGTACCATTATAGATCTGGCACATGCTAAGAGTATAATTACATGTGTAGATGATTTAATGTTTTCCTGTGAGTCCTTGGGAGCCACATCTTACCTAAAGAATATTTTTAATGATTTTATTTCAGTAATATAATCACATTGTGGGAAAGTTGGAAAGGAAACAACCCTTAGTCCCCTCACATATAATTTTGATAAATACCTTTCCATTTTTTCCCCTTATGCTGTAATGATACTACACACAGGATTTTGCCATTCTCTACATTATTATAGTACTACTAATCATCAGGTTTTTTGACTACATAAACATTCTGGTAGCTAAAATCATAATATAGTTAATTTTTTCCCCTCTTTTAAGCTGGTTAAGTGTCTTGTTTAGGGACACACAGCCAGTAATTGAGAAGTGAATTGTGGTCTCTATTCTGTCCATTGCTGCCCCACACTTCTGCCCTGCACTAGCCTTCCAGCACCTGTAATACTAGTGTTCCTAATACTGGTACAGAACCACTGTTATTAGCAAGCTTTGCTTAAAAAGTATTTAGGACATTTTGATTTTTCATCAAGAATAATGATGGCTTTTCAAATTCTAACACCTAAAAGGTTAATTTTCAGAAATGACTCATTTTTCAACAGTTTCAAATACCTGAGGTTGCCTTTTTTAAAAGAAAAACCACAAGTTAATTAAAACCATCATACTTTAAGGCCTTTTAAATGTTATTATTATTTATTAAAGTTTTACTGTATTACTGTACACATCCTAAATTTGTAAGTCACTAAGGCTTTAAGAAGCAAAATAGATTGATTTTAATTAACCAAGGGTTAAGTCCTTTCTTGTATCCTGAAGAAGATTGAATGAATGTTCTATATTCTTCTGCACATCTGTGTGTGTGTGTGTGTGTGGCGTGTAAGTGGCATGAACAGAAGCATACTGATTATTAAACCACTGGGAACAAGTTTCTCTAAAATGAAATCGAGTGTATTTCTGGAAAATTTTTTCTAAGTGTTATAAAACAGTATTCCTTTAAAAATAGTGTTTAATGGATGCCTGTGAAGGCGTCTGCCTTCAGCTCAGGTCATGATCCTGGGGTCCTGGGATTGAGCCCTGCATCGAGCTTCCTGCTCTGCGGGGAGTCTGCTTCTCTCTCTCTCTTTCTTTCTCTGTCTCTCATGAATAAATAAATAAAATCTTTTAAAAAAAACAGTGTTTAGCGGCACTGTACCTATTAGGCTTCACGTGTGTGAAGCAAAAATTTCTCTATATGCTGAGAAGGAAGATCTTAAACAAAAGTGCAAAGTCATGATGGTCAGTATTCTCAGTATTTTTCTGTGTAAGATTCCTTCTTGGTGATTAGCCTTCCTCCCTACCCCTTCTCACCTCCCACTGCTTCATACATTCATACACACACACACACACACACACGCGCGCGCGCGCACACACACACACTTCAGGTACACGCAGGAGAAATATTTGTTCACTGGTTTATTAACTGATTACGTATCACTGTGGAATTTTTGTCCATGTGTCATTTGACACTGACAGATTTTTACTTAGAAATTAATGACAATTGTATATTCTTAACCTCCTGATACATATTCCAGATGTAGTATTACAACATCTGGTAATGAGGTCCTTGAAAATGAAATGTGTCATTGGATTGTATCCTTTTGGTTTATAGACATTTCTTATTTGTGGTGTACTTTTGGTGAACAAATACCAAATAGAGACACACACAAACCTAGTGTATTAGAGTCATAAGCACAGAGAACTGAACTGAGCCCAACTTTTAAATTATCCATTGGTCTCTCTCTCTCTCCTTGGCCTCATGATAAGATTATAGATCTGTTGCTTCAGAAATAACAGGTATGACTGCCTCTTTAGCATTAACCTTCAGGGTAGAGCTTTCCTCTCTCTCTAAATCCTTCTGCATATGTGCTGCTCACATTCCCCCCTTCTCATCTTCGTGGGTGAAGTGTTTCTCTTCCTTGGCAGTTTCTCTCTCCTCCTCCCAGGAACTTGGTCACATCATGTACATTTTTCTGTTTTGCATTTTAGTTATTTGCTTTCCCCTCTGTCTCCCCCTTAATGTAGGAAAATGAGTAGCTTTTTGCTCACCTCAAAACTCTTTTCCTTGACTGCATTCCCTTCAAGTTATGGTTCTACCTCTTTCCTTCCTTTCCCTGCCAGAAGTCTCCCAAGAATCACTTAACACCTGCTCAGTGCCTGTTTTCTGATCACCTGCAATTAGCCTTTGGCTCTTCAGTCCCTGAAACTGCCCTCCCAGCTGCCAACTAATTGCCTTTTCTGAGCTCTAATTTGTTGTTTTATCCTTCCAGTGACATCTACCACTTTTTTCTTTTCTTCCCCACCCCCCCATGGTATTAACCATCACAACCACCATTCTTAATCTTCCTGAAACTCCTTGCCTTTTTCATTTCTGGGGTATTGGTTGGTTGGTTGGTTGGTCTGGGAAACTTTGCAAGGTCCTTCTGTAGCCTGAAATGCTGAGTGCCTTTTGCTTTTCCTCCTACCTTTGCCATCTCCCGTACTTTTTCTTCCCTAGGTCAGAGAATGCCAACTAGTGTGACCCCACGGGACTTTCATGCTTGGTTTGCAGAGTGGGTTTAATTCTTAAAATACAAAAATCAGGAGATTTTATATAGGCCTAAATTTCTAGCTTTCCTTTAAAAAAAAAAAAAAATCAGCTGACACCAGCAAGCAGCTGCCTTTTGAGAGAGGACCCACACTCCCCAGTGCACCAGAGTCCATTGTTTCCTATTGGTCTCTGTCTGGCCTTCACTCATTGACCTCACCTGCCCTAGCTCTGTTGACATGTGAATTTTGCACCTCCTACTCTTAATATTAGAAATCCATCATGCTATTTCCAAGGTCTCTTTTCTCACAAGTCAGAGGGGGCATGTCTGTTTGCCTCCCTTTCCCCTAAACAGTACTGTGCCAGGCTTATAATAGTCACTCAAAAAAAAAACAAAACAAAAAAAACACAAAACTGAATGAGCTCCATTAGGTTTGATTGTGGTTACCGTGGATCTGAGGGCTCTAGCTTGACAAAGAGGTCTCTGCCTCTGAGTATTTTGAATGGGATATTTTTGTTTTGGGTTGAGAAAAGGTATCAGTACTTTATATAGGAATAAAACTTTACAGATCATTACGTCCAACTTCATGTTAAATATAGCACATAGGAGACACAAGATAAAGTGACTTGCCTAGGGCAACAGAGCAAGTGAAGGATCAGCTGGGATCCCTCTGTGAATAGTGAGAATAACTCACATTCATATAGAGCTTTGCGGGTTACAGAGCACTTAACCTGTACTCATTTTTACCGGGGGTATGCAGACTGATTTTACCTTCCCCATTTTATACAGCTAAGGAAACTGAAGCCATAGGACTTAAATGGTCTACCCAAGGTTACTTGGCCAGTGAGGAGAGACCTGACTCCAACCCAGACCTTTCAACTTTATGTTCCCAGCTTTTCCTATGGTTTTCTGGAATGATCCTTTATTCAGCTCACTAAGCTAAAATTCTTTTTAGGCTTTCAATGAAGTGGAACACTCCCTTTGTCCTTTATATTTCAGAATCAGAAACCTGAAAAAGAAAATTCTAGTGTATTCATTTTTTAACAGTTGGGGCCAGTAGAGGTGAAGATGATGCAAATAAGCAAGAAACTAAGTAGCTGATGTCTCACCTTCCTAACCTAGTACAGTGGGGCAGTTACTTTGAAAATCCTTTTCCCTTGGTAGGACATCATGAAGGTTGTATTGAGTCTGTGTTCCTCACCACCCTGCTGCGTGAAGGAGTAACACATGTTACTAGCGAACTGTTTCAGGGCCCAGGAGGCTTCAGGAATGTGGGCCAAGAGAGGTCAGGGGAGAAGTTTCAGTCCTCCTTTCTCAGTTCAGCAAATTCATTGTGCTTAATGAGCCTCAAGAGACAGCCACCTTGGGTGCAGCTCCTCTCCCCTCAGAAATCCCTGAGAGTCTAGAGTTGTGCTATTATGTACGTATAGCTACTGAGAACTTGAAATGTGCTCATCCACATTGGGATGTGCTGTAAGTATACAATACGCACTAGATTTAAAAAAAAATGTAACTATTTCAGCAATTTTATTTTTAAAATTTTTATTTTATTTTCTAAGTAATTTATTTTAGAGAGAGTGCATGCAAGAGAGAGAGGAGGAGCAGAGGGAAAGGGACAAGCAGACTCCATGCATGGGGCTCTATCCCATAACCCTGAGATCATGACTTGAGCTAAAATCAAGAGTCAGAGGCTCACCTGACTGAGCCACCCAGGCACCCCTATTTTAGTAATTTTTTTATGTTGATTACATGTTGAATGATAATATCTTCGATAAATTGGATTAAAAAGGATATATTATTAAAATAATTTTACCTATTTCTTATCTTTTGAAATGTGGCTATGAAAATTTTAAAATTATACACGTAGCTCATATTATACTTCAGTTGGACAGTGCTGGTGTAGAGAGCTTGATAGTTCTAAGAGAGTGACATTTTTATTCTTTCAACAAATATTTACAGAGTCCTAAAAGGAGCTGTTGGCTGAGGGAGGCCTTGAGATCAATTTAGAAAGATTCCTTAGTAATCCCTTCAGTCTTCCTAATTATTCCTTTTTTGTGGGGGAGTCTTCTATTATAAATGAAGACTGAGTTTGCTTTTGTATTTGGATCATCCAAAACCAAATATCTTGTTACCTAAATGCAGGGAAGAATAAAAGACTAATGGAAATACAAATTCCTCATTACCATATGTAAAAACATTTTGCAAAGGAGTATAACATGAGACAAAATGTTTTTGTTTCTGCTAAGAGGAGGCAAATGGCATGAATTTAGATTCTGTAGCATTTGTTCACTGGTATTATTTAAAGTGTCTAACTCTCTGGGGAAGGAACACTGGACCTAACAATGCAGAACACTGAAGTATCTTTTTAAAACATGGCTTTATGAAGGTGCATTTCAAACCAATGAGGAAAAGGTGTACTGTTAGGTAACAGTGATGGGTCAGCTCCTGAGCCATGTGGAAAAAACATGGTGCTATCCTCACCTTACTCTTTACACAAAGGTACACATGGTTTGAAGACTGAGATGTAGAAAGAAAGAAAGGAAAGAAGGAGCCATAAAAATACTAGGAAAAAATTATTTTCTTTTTTAACATAATGGGATACAATTTATAAAGCATAGTAAATTGAGGGGCGCCTGGCTGGCCAGTCAGTGGAGCATCCGATTCTTAATCTCAGGGTTGTGAGTCTGAGCCCCATATTGGGTGCAGAGACTACTTAAAAATAAAATCTTCAGGGGCACCTGACCTGGGTGGCTCATTCGGTTAAGTGTCTGACTCTTGATTTCGGCTCAGGTCATGACCTCAGGTTGTAAGATCAAACCCTTCATTGGGCTCCATGCTGGTTGTGAAGCCTGTTTGGGATTCTCTCTCACCATCTGCCCCCCCAACCTCCCACTCACATGTGTGCCCCCACTCTCTCTTTCTCAAATAAATAAATAAATAAATAAAATGTCTAAAAAAATAAAATCTTTTAAAAATTAAATAAAGCATGGTAAATTGATGACATAATGGAAAAGATTGACAAATTTTGCACATAAAATAAAAAGGTATGTATAACAAACATATCAAGTTAACAAATTGGAACAATATTTCTAATTTGATGGATATATATGTATATATATACATACACACATACTATATTAAAGAATGGTTTATGTAATATATGAAGAACAGTTATAGATCTATAAGAAAAATACTAGCAACCCAATAGAAAAGTGGCTAAAGTATGGTAATAAGCAAGTCCTAGAAAAAAAAAAATAGATGTTTAATCTCATTAACACATAGAGAAATACAAATTAAAACAGTATAATATAGTTTGTTCCCTCTCCAACTAATATTTTTTAAATGATTGATAATACCTAATACTGTTAACGATGTGGGGAAACAGAGACTTTTTAATAGACTATTGGAGGTACACCTTCAATTTACACAATGTTACATGTCCAATATATTGCAGTAAAAAATACAACGTTGGGGGTGATGAAGATTGACACCTTTTTGGAGCACAATTCAGCAATATCCTTCAAAAGTGTTTTAAGCCTATACTTGGATCTAACAAGTTCACTTCTAGGAGTTCACCCTGCAGATGTACCTACACAAGCATGCCAAGATACATTAAATGAAGACATCTCTCTATAATGAAATACCATGCTATCAATCTGTCTACTGATACAGAAAGATGTTCATCAGATATTGTTATAGAAGAGAGGAGTATGTACTACTTGGTTTCATTTGTGTTAAAAATTAATAAAATAGATGCACATTAAACAGTGTCTACATAGAAAATATATGGAAGGATATGTTCTAAACTGTTCAGCTTGGATACATCTGGGAGATGAGTTGAGGGGAGACAGATGTGGGAAACTGGCTGAGGCTTTTCACTTTTTTACTTCATATTATTCTGTACTATTTCCTTTGTAGAAATAATGAACATACGTTACTTTTATACCATGTTTTTAAAAGTTTCTTTGCCTTTCTTAAAAAACCTATTACGTTCAAGGGACAGCTTAGTGGATTGTGAATTAGAATAGGCTCCTTCCTCAGACCTACTGTTTATATTCTCTGGTGCTAAAAAACTGGACTGATTCATCTGTAAAACTTCCTATCAAATAGTGACTATTGAACTAAGTTTTCATTAAAAATTTTTTTCTCTTTAAAAAATGTAAGTTCCATCTCTTAAAAAGGTCATATTCTCCTTAGCAAAGAACATGGCTATGCACACACACGAATTATTTTGATATTTCTTCAGCTGCCTCGTTGTTATTATTTTTATTATCAATATTTTGTCAGTATTTCCTTTCTCATACTTATTTATACTTCTGATAATACTCCATCTAAATTTTAGAGTTTCCCAAAAATGGATATTATGGTTTTAAGAGATTAACAAATCCCATTTGTCCCTGCTTGAGCTCCAGTGTACTGAATTTTACCTTGTAGGTAACCTAGGTCTCATCAGATATTCCTTACCAAGTGCTTGGAAGAAGGTATATTAGGATACAAATTTATTTTGTAGGTGATAAGTGCACTTCTAAACTTAAAGGTCATGGTTAGATAAATGTCACAGAAAGCCTACACTAGTGAGCTCAAACATTTTATAAATGAATGTTATCAAAATTCCATTAAAAGCCATCAGATCCTTGCTTTCCTGTTGTTACTGAAGGTTAAGTTACACTTCAATAAAAGTCTCTTTAAGTTTCTGCCCAATTTACTTAATGCCTCTACCAAATAGTCTTGACTTTGATTTTCTTTGGGACTTATAAAGGCAGCACATAGCATTTTTTAGTACTAACCTCTGCTGCTTCAGAAGTCCAAAGTAATTTTAAATGATGGCAGCATTCTGCTAACAAATATGACTGCCCGTGTGTAAAAATGAAATGTGGGAAAAATATAATAGGTGGTTTAGAGGAATAGAAATGAAAGATGTGAAATAGAAAAGTGAATTATATCTGTTTAAAGTGAGGTAATGCATTACACATGTGGAGAGCTAAAAGAGACAAAAAAGATCATTGGCTCCAGCTTCCTCATTTTATGGATGAGGACCAGAACTGTTGTCTTTGGTGTGCAATTCACTGGTTCCCACCATACCATGATGTGTCTACCTGTATGCACATACTTCTGCATGTAGATTTATTTTTCTAAACATGCCAACTGTGTGGCCCAGCAGTTCAGCAGTTGCACTCCTAGGCATATATCCAGTATCCAGATGAGTGCTTATGTCCACCAAAAAATACAAGATTATTCATGGCAGCATTGTTTTGTTTTTTTTTTTTAAGATTTTTATCATTATTATTAATTAGAGAGAGCACAAGCAAGGGGAGGGGCAGAGGGAGAGGGAGAAGCAGACTCTCCTCTGACCAGGGAGCCCAATGTGGGGCTCAGTCCCAGGACCCTGGCATCATGACCTGAGCTGAAGGCAGACGCTTAACCGACTGAGCCACCTAGGCACCCCCCCTTTTTTTTTTAAAGATCTTATTATTTATTTTTTTGAGAGCAAGCGAGAGAGATCACAGGAGAGGGAGAACTAGACTCGCCACTGAGTGGAGAGCCCGATGCTAGCACCTAGCACCTTATCCAGCATGTAACATGTGATCAATGTGTATTTATTTTAATGGAAAATATGTGATACAGAAAAAGATATCAGGGAAGCACCCAGTATTTTTATAATGAGAAAAACAGGAAATATAGGGAAAAATACTTTATTTCTTATGTTTATTCTAGAGCACAGCATACAGAAACCTAAAATTTTAATACAATATTAATATAACCGACACTTGGCTATATAAGAACAGGACTAGACTATAGTAATGTTTCAGACTGTTTCAAAGCAGACATGACTAATGGAACCTATGATTTGATCCCGGGATTAATTTAACTAAGATACCAAGTAGATGTGATAGTTTCTTCAGTTCCTATTTTTGGCCTTAATGAGGAGGAAGTCTTCTCAGCTCCTTCCCTATTTCTTACTCAACATGAGGTCTCAGTTAACTGGTCAGATTCCAGCGTATAGGTTAAGTCATGCTTTGAGGACTTGTGCCTTGGGATTCTGACTCCTTTTCTTCTGGCATTGCTGAAGTTTGGGCCACTCTCACCGTAATAATAAAACATTATATTTCTTCCTTTGGGCATCTGGTTTTCTTGGGGACTACCAGAGGGTGAGATGGCTAGACCAAGGTAGGATTTGTAAATTCTGGGTCTCTTGGTCGAATGCCATTCTAATATTATAATAAGGCCACCCTTTAATATTAGTACCTCATTTCTTCATTCCTAAACACATAACACAGGTTCCTTACAATCCTCTTTCTCCTGCCATTGATACTTCAGGCATTAATAGGTGTTAATGGTGGCATGACCGCCTATTATTCTTGAAAGTTTATCATGTGGAAAAAAAATCCTTGAAGTCTGAAGGAGATGCATGCTCATGTTTGAAAAAGAGGTATCCTACTAATTGTAGATCAGACAGGCCAGATGAATTCAAGTCCCTGGGGATCCACAGGAACAAATTGTTAATCAATTTGCAATCATCCATAGAAGCCCTGGCTACTGAGCTGCAATTAGTACAGCTCTGTGAGCGCCAGTTGGGCCCGAGCAAGTTCACTTTGTTAAATATTGACTGACAGGATTTCCATTCTTCCAGTAGGATGTTCTCATCCACAGGGTGAGGAGACATGGTCCTAACCATTTAGGTGGGCGGAAAATAGCATTTGGCGATGGTATTTTATCTAAGGGCACTTGTGAGGTGCTGACCATGCAAGACTGAGATGAGAAAATCCCTATTATCCTTAATACTTAACCTACATTACCTTTTTAAGAAGTCTATCATTTTTCATCTTAATTTTTTTATGAGACGTTAAACTAACTGCTCAATGATTTCCTATTTTACTGTAATATCTAGGTAAGTTCTGTACAGCTTGTTATTGCAGCTTTCTGGAAACATTTTATTATACTTCAGGGAAAACAAATTTTGTGTTCCTTCCTTTCTTGCTGGTGTTACCAGCCTGGTGCGCAGCTTTTGATGCCTTGGACCCTTTATAGTCAGAAAACTTTTCAAATAGACAAGTTGGCTTGCCAGTAGAACTTGGATTTCATGTTTTACCCCCTTATGATTTTAAATTGTCAGCGCTATGAAAAGAACTGATGCAATGACATGACAAACAGATTATCAAGAATGTCTACCAGCTTTTTTGTGAACTTCTCCCAAAATTCACTGAAGCAGGAGGTTAATTTATGTGGCAGTGCATGAGTTAACATATAATGGTTTCATTCTTTGTTGTCTTGCCCATTTTTACCAAACCCAAAAGTTGCCCCTTCAGTGTTCACTTGTGCTCTGAGCAAATACCCGGCCATTATCAGGCAACAGAGTATTCAGTCAGACAAATGCACCCTTTTAATTGTTGTTCTTTAGATTTCATCAGTGAGCTGAAACGAATCTTCATTTGTTACAACTGGCAAATTTTAAAATTAGATATTCTGAAAATTCTTGGGGAAATTTTTTTTTTTTTTTACTGTGTTGGTCTTGAATTAGAATGGTTTATTCTTGATTTAACATCTCTTGGTGACAAATATAATGAAATCCCAGTATTGAGAGAAAAGACATCTCACGTGAAGAAAAGGTATACTTGCACATGCAAACTCTAAAGTGGTGATGTTCAGTTTTAGATAAAAGCTGTTTGAAAATAAATCTCAGTGCATCCTTGAGAATTTTGTAACCATCTTATGTCGATTTCTTGGTTTGCAGTTTAACTCGGCTGCTAAGCAGCTGATAGAATGGGATAAGCCTCCTGTGCCAGGAGTTGATGCTGGAGAATGTACCTCGGCAGCAGCCCAGAGCAGCAATGCCCCAAAGCACTCCGACACCAAGAAGAACACCAAAAAGCGGCACTCCTTCACATCTCTCACTATGGCCAGCAAATCCTCCCAGGCATCCCAGAACCGCCACTCCATGGAGATCAGTCCTCCCGTCCTCATCAGCTCCAGTAACCCCACGGCTGCTGCGCGCATTAGCGAGCTGTCTGGGCTTTCCTGCAGTGCCCCTTCTCAGGTAAATCATATAGAGGTGTGACAAGAGCTCGGGCACAAAGTGATCTACCCACAAACATGTTTGTTCACTAGCTGAAAAATACAGTTTATTTTTCCTTCAGAAGAGAATAGCTTTCCTAAAAAAAAGGGGGGGGGAAATAGTAGCTTTCCTGGGAAGTAAAGCCTTTCTTCATTCTGTAGGTAGAAAAATGGAGAAGAGGAAACTAACCCGAAACTACTCAGTCATTTTCAAAGGCAGGATCGGAAATGACAAAATGGTTTAGATAATGCTTAGTTTCAAGCAACTGCTCAGTGTTACAGAACCTTGTCACAAGGCTGCTTTGGGAGATCTTGCTAACTAAAATTTTATCTTCATCCAAACTGAAGATGCTATGGTTGAAACTCATAGTTGACAGTTGCCTGCATCTGTGTGACTTACCCTGATATTTAGGCTTCCCAGTAAGAGGTATAGAGGAAAAAAAGAGAGGACGTGAAGAAACATTTAATTTAAATTAGAATGGACTCTGAGAAACAAACTGAGGGTTCTAGAGGGGTGGGGGGATGGGTTGGCTCGGTGATGTGTATTTAGGAGGGCACGTATTGAATGGAGCAGTGGGTGTTATACGCAAACAATGAATCATGGATCACCACATCAAAAACTAATGATGTACTCTATGGTGAGTAACATAACATAATAAAATAAAAAAATAAAAAAATAAAAACCTCATTAGTTCATCAAGGCTTTGGACTATCTTAAGAAATAGCTGCACATTATTCTTGTGTTAATGATTGGAAACATGCATTCAGTCAGCAGGCATTTATTGGGTGCCTTATTGTTAGACCCTTCTAGGCACCATGTATACTGTGATAATGAGCTATAGGACTTCCCTATGTTAGGCCTCAATTCTGGACTGCAAAATGAGCTCACTAAAGTGGCTCTGCCTTAGTCACAGGGCTGCTGTAATTATCCAATTAGATGATGACTATATTTTTCCTCAAACCAAAGGTCAGAGAGCCCGGTCCAAAATAGCCTGTCATAGTGGGAGAAATTTCTTTCAGGTGTCATATGTAGTTTTTAAAATTCATGTAGATTTTACATTCTACTTTATAATATAGATGTAGTTTAAAAAAAATCAATTATTTTCCTTTAAAGAAACAAAGAAACAAACACACACAGTCTTGGTTCTCAGAAGGTTTACAGTTAATTAAAGTGCCTGTTTTGGACCACAGAATAAAAATTTACAACACAGTTTTTGGTATTCCTTGCCAATGTTATTAAAAGTTATTTTCTCTCAGCCTCATTTATTTGACCCCGCTCCCTTAGATCATCTGGCATGTTGTGAGGTAAATGCATTCATTTTCTGAACAGGATTGTGGTTGGTTGGTGTTTTATAGGTGGTGGGGAAATGAAGCTTTTGGTCTTATGAGGGAACTAGGCTACACAGACATACCCCACTGGAACATAAGTGTGATGGGGGAAAGGTCTTTGTTTTGTTCACCAGTATATCCCAAATGTCAGACATACAATAAACACTCAGTAAATATTTATTAAATGAATGAATCTCTTGAAAAATGGGTAAAGAGGAGAACTGTTACTTTACATGTAACTAATTATTCCTATGTGAAAAATAGACATGGATTATAGATTGCAGTAAGAAGTACCAAGTGAGGTTACTCTGGAAAGGCTCAAAAGATTTTTGAATAAGGTTCTGACAGAGGTGGCTAGTAATGATGGCCATTCACTACGAGAAAATTGAATCATTTGACTGAGTTTTTTATTTTGTGACCTAGCAACATTTGCACAATGATGTTTTGTTAAAATAAATGGTAAGTTTCTGGTAAGAACAGTGGCAACTCAGAATAGGAATAGCTTTAAAAGAATAAACGGTAATCTTTTGGCATTAGAGAAAATTAAAAGAGAAAGGAGGATAAACCTAGCATTTATATCTTTTGTAGAGAACTCAGCCGTCAGGTGTGAGCATGCCTGATGCTGCCACACCAGAGCTGGCAATGAAGACTATAAAAGTAGAGCTATTTTTGTTTTGGTTGGAGTAGCTTAGGAAACAAGGCTCTTTCTGTGTTCCATTAAAACAGTTTCCCCTTCAACCATTCCACCCCTCCTCCCATATTCTGATACATTCTGTTTTAGGTGGGAATGTGTTGCCTCAGGGAGAAGTTATTTCAAGAAGCCGATGGGAGATGTTTCAAGTGCTGCCTGGCTTCCCCAGCCCAGGTTTACAGAAAATACTTGTCTAGTGTACTGTGTACATTGGGGGAACCACAGTCCATAATAAAGCAATGATTGTGTGTTAACATAGGTGACAGGCAAACATTCTGTTAACCATGGAGATCCGTGTATATGGAAAGATGGCTCATGTGAGACTTTAAAATAGGACTGTCCTTTTCTTTGACTCCTCTTGCTCTGGCCCGTTTTTTTTTTTTTTTTTTTTCTTCCCTTCCCTTCCCTTCCCTTCCCTTCCCTTCCCTTCCCTTCCCTTCCCTTTTCCCTTCCCTTCCCTCTTCCCTTCCCTTCCCTTTTCCCTTCCCTTCCCTTTTCCCTTCCCTTCCCTTCCCTTTTCCCTTCCCTTCCCTTCCCTCTTCCCTTCCCTTCCCTTCCCTCTTCCCTTCCCTTCCCTTTTCCCTTCCCTTCCCTTTTCCCTTCCCTTCCCTTCCCTTTCCCTTCCCTTTCCCTTCCCTTCCCTTCCCTTTTCCCTTCCCTTCCCTTTTCCCTTCCCTTCCCTTTCCCTTTCCCCTTCCCTTTTCCTTTCCCTTTCCTTCCTTCCTTCCTCAATGCTGAGAAAAAGGATGTTTTATTATCTTGACTTGGCCCATTTTCTCTCTTGCTTTTCCTTAATTAGGTTTGGTTCCACTTAGAAAATCTGCAGTAAGGAGCCCAAAGAAGTGAGTTTTCATTTTTCTCTCACCTGACTGGAATCTACATCTAGGCAGTCAGTGCTGGTGTGATGGCGCCTTTCAGCTCACCTTTCCGTCATATGGGTAGAACCTTATCCTTATGTTTCTATATAGAATTTGCAGATCTCTCCAGGACATCCAAACTCTAGGCAACAGGATGGGGAAATGGACAGAAGAAAGGAGCAAGGGGCTTGCTTGCTATTATATTTGGTGACTATTGAGTAAAGGCTGAACTTTCAGATACATAAATTGGAAGATTATTTATAGACTGTGCTGTCCAGGTGAGTCACCGAAACAAATATGCACAGATGTCTGTCACTGACATCTGTAAAAGCATATGATGCTATAAGTAAGACATTTTGTTTCCTCCTCCGGCCTCTGCCAGCTGGAGGAATGCTTCAAAATATTCAGTGTTTTTGTGGCATTTTTGTATCGCCAATGGCTTCAGGGGAGCCAGAGGTGCGCCCACTCACTTCCATTTGCTTTCCCCACCTCTTTCCCTCTCCACAGAGCCCTTTCTCGTGGGGGAGCCCAAACTGATTTGCCGTCCCATGAGGAATAGAGAACAGTAGAAAGTCAGTTTTTCCCAGTTCAGGGCATTTATTCTGGGCATGCTCACTCTCAGCCAGTTTACTTTTGCTGCTGCTTCTGCTTAGTCATTCTTGGGTGACTTTGATCTCTTCCTTTACTCCAGGGTTAGGAGTGGCCCTGTGTTGTCTGGTGCCTGCAGGAGTCTCAGTGTTCACTGTTTCGTTCCCATGTCTATGATGGCGGACACCTTGGAGGGCCTCTGGTCCAACTCCCAAGACAATAAACTCATTAGCAGTTAACTATCTGACTCCCAGCCTGTGGCTTTTAGAGAAACATCAGTCAGTCATGAGATCTTTCTTAGATATTTGTAGGGTCAGGCCCAGGAAGCTGTATTTTGGTGTTTTTTTCTACCCCAAAGGTTCTATGATAATGACGTGTACTTTGAAGTGAGCTTCATTGTATCTTCTCAGAAAGACTCCATCTTTTATGTGGTGCCAACTTACAAATGGCCTTGGGGTATGTATTTAAACAGATTTATTGGTTAAAACAGCTATAGGCCATTGGATTTTATGCTAGGATGAAAAGTCAGTGTGCTTCCCATTAGAAATTGACTGGAAATAGACTTTGGTTCACAGGAGAGACAAAAAAAATGAGGGTTTGGGGAGAAACTCTTGTTAGGTCATCCCTTAGATCTGCTTAGTTTAAGCCTTTGGTTCAATCAATGTATGAGCTAACATGTACAGATGTGATCTTAAAAGGATGTGGATTCCATGTATAACACAGATTTATTTGTGGAAATAAATTGTATGCTGTGCTGCTGATTATCCCTGGCCTTGGTAAGGCCTAAGCCAGCAGGGAAACTCAAAGTTTCCTTCAGGCTTCTGGGAACTAATCTCAGGAGCTTTTCTTTGTCTTGATAATCGTTTTCTTAACATACGGGAATTGAGGGAACTATGTTTGGGATTAAGTTTTGTTTTGTTTGTTTGTTTTAAGAATTTTTTTTTTTTTTTTGACAGAGAGGGAACACAAGCAGGGGGAGTAGGAGAGGGAGAAGCAGGCCTCCCACGGAGCAGGGAGCCTGATGCGGGACTCGATCCCAGGACCCCGGGATCATGACCTGAGCCTAAAGCAGACGCTTAATGACTGAGACACCCAGGCGCCCTGGGATTAAGTTTTATTACAAAAGGCCTGGCATTGTTGGTGTATCATTGTTTCCTTGGGGGAACAAGGTACCAGCCAACCACATTCCTTTAATAATGAGGAAAAACATCCCAGTTGTGTGGGAACCTACACACCTACTTCTGCAGCATCAAGTAATGATGGCATTCTGTAGGTGGGCTTGACATTCAACATGAGTGAAATTGATCGAGTTACTGAACACAGACAATGAAATGACCTGAATAACTCAATTTCTTTCTAGTAAATTAATCTTGGATAGTATCAGGGATAAGACACCTTTGAAAACAGCTAATTTGGCTTTACATTGTTCCTTTAAAGGTTTTATAAATAATTACCTGCCCTAGGCATGTCTAGGTAGCTGCATTTTAATTATGCATCCCCACTGAAAAGTAGAAGTCATGAAAAATGATCCCGAGAATAACAAAATACCTTAAGCACTTCACATAGATTTACATATTGATAGGTGAGTATTCAGCCTCGACCTACCTTAACAGGATCTTCAGGGAAATTGCTAGTGGGCTAGTCAAGCATGAGACTAACCATCTGAAAGGTCAGTTTGGTTCACAGTGGCATCCCAAGTGAAGCAGCATGTTATTGCAAAAGCCAACAGTGGTTGAATTCTGTATGAAAACCATTGCAGTGGCCAGTATCTGTCATGTGACTGCCCCGTGTTGGATACAAATTAGGTCATCAGTAAATGTAGATTGTATAAACTGAAAGAGCTTCTACCTTCCCCAAATAATAGAAACGACAGATACATATATTTTTTAAATTGTGACTCGCCTCCCCAAGGTTTAGCCAGTACAACCTGTTGTATTAAATGGAGTTGTCTTTTAATTAACTTTTCTTTTCCTCTTGGCAGGTTCATATAAGTACCACCGGGTTAATTGTGACCCCACCCCCCAGCAGCCCAGTGACAACTGGCCCCTCGTTCACTTTCCCATCGGACGTTCCATACCCAGCTGCCCTTGGAGTGAGTACAGCTTCTCCATCTGTGTCCCTCTCTTGGGTATTTAGTCCCATTAATGTGGCACACTGCACCGCCAACACCTGCACTGTACGTTGACACTTGCTAGGCGGGGGTGGATCTCTTTCATCTGTTATCTCTGTTCATCTCACAGAAAAAATGAGAAAGTCTGTTGCCTACAGCCTGCATAATTTTTAATCAGTGGCCTGAAGCCATTAGAAGACTTCTCTAAAATACTTTTAATTTTCACTAACGTTCAGCCTGATTTCCCGAAGGCTTAACCGAACATTTCTTTTTCATTTCTTTTCGGTTTCTAGACTTCACTTATTTCTTACAAAGACACCTTTATAGAAATACTGAGGGAACCAGGATCCCGAAATGAGTCCCAGGATGAGTCGATTCCAAATCCCTCCGTTTATGACTCCCCTTTCGGTCCCTCGCCTTCCACTCTGATAGCTGCAGCTATGCTCCCTTGGAGTCCTCCCTCAGGTTGTGTTGACTTGCCTTCTGAAGACACCACATCCTACACAGTCTAACACGAATTGCTTTACAACGTCCTCATGGAAGAAATTAATAGGAGAAATTAGGGCAGCCAAGGGAGATAGATACAAAGAAGAACACTATGGAGAGAAAAAAGGGAAGAAGAAACAAGCAAATTTAACCTTACATAGCAGGAACACGATAGTTGAAATCCCTGTTTCCTGAAATTGCAGGCACATGAACTACAAGGAACCGGCAATTGTGAGACATCTCTCATCCAGGCCAGTGCCTTGCTTATGCTTTCAGACTCTTTCTTTCAGTGCTGAGTCGAATGAGAATAGAAAAGATAGATCCCTGCATCAGATCTCCCCAGGGGCCCCCACCTTGTAAATTCCTCAACAGAGTCTCACCTAGCTGTGATGCTCTCAGGGAAACAGTGTGGCCCAGTGATGGGGACACAGACCTGAGCTGAAAGCCCAGCTCACCATGAAAAGTTACTCAACCTCTTTAAGGTTCAGTATCCCTACCTATAAAACGAAACTAATACTATCTACTTTGGAGAATTCACACCATGGCTAGAATGTAGTAGGGATGACTATTCCTGATCTCGTTATTGGTCTCAATTGAGGACTGTTGCAAGGTGGGCCTGTGACACATGCCACTGGTTGGCTCTCAGAATGCCTCGGAGGGCCTGGTTCATTGTGTTACGGTTTCTCCTCTCTCTGTACCAGGAATAGTGAGGCTTCTAGGCAGCTGGTTTGTTTTTAGGTTGTGGATTTTATATATGTTGTAAAGATTATGTTTCCTTCTGCTAGAATGCTTAGAGCCAAATCTGTACCCCCCTCCAACTAGGACCCCACGACATATTAGCACATTAGTTAAGATGTTGGCTCCATCTAGTTTTATTGTTCTCATGTTCCTTTTGCCTCATTTTACTTTGGAACAAGGTGGGATATAAATAAATGTGGAGTTAGTACATAGCTTGACTGAGACCTTAGAAAACTTTTTATAGAGTCAAGCATGTTCTTGTATTTAAATGGAAGTTAATAATATTCTGGTTAGAGGTTAAAGTTGTATTTTTTTTTTTTTTTCCCCAGAACGATTACACTTCCTTGATAGTACCACTGTTTGGTGCAGGAAAAGTTGTGTTGATTCTTCTGGGGAGAAGATAAAATTCAGTTAACTTTTATTGAAATGTGGTTTCCATGAGATTCTGTTAGCCCCGGGTGTTTTGACCAGAGCCAAGTTCCATAATTATCCTGCCCTCTCATCTCCAGAGAAGACTCTCTCCTTTCCTTCCTTCCCTTCCCACCCCAGTACATACACAACCCAGTTGATATTTCCATTTCCAGATGACTGCATGGAAAAATTCTAGCATAATTTCTTAAGGGAAAAAGGCTGCTTTTTCTGATCTTAGAAAAATTAATTAGTGGAAAAGACAGAGCTGGCTGAGTTTCAGCCCTTCTTGTGGGCTGAAAATTTTACAGTGTAGTAAATGGCCAGTTGCTCTTAGCTGGAGGCACACTCTAGGGCAAACCAATGAGACTGGTCACAAGAGAGCATGAATATACAAAAATTAATTTACATTCAACCATTTCATCCTAAGATTATATAAGAAAGCCTGCATGTTAAGCAAGAGGAAGGTTTATTAAACAGTATGTCTACTGTGCCAATTCCATTTAATGAAAAACTAATTATAAACAGACCTGTCATCCCAGGAGATGTCTAGATCTCAAAGTCCCTGGTAGGGACTGGCAGCAATGTTTTGGATTTAATATGTTAAGTTAAAGTGGGGGAAAAAAATCTCAGTAGCATGTACCCTCTGTATCTTGCATTAATCGTGGCAAATATTCCTATTTAAAATCTGAAATATTTTCAGAGAATTTCAGCACAATCACAGCGATAATATGCAGCTTGGTAGAGAGAAAACCATGCTTTTCGTGGTGTGGATTTATTAGGTAATAAATGCCAACACTAGAATAGGAAATGAAATTATTTCTAGTATTTTTATCATGAATTGAGACTTTCTAATCTTCTATGCATATTGTCCTATACATTTCACATGTAACAGTTAAAATGTTAGATCTCTAATATTAGGAGCAAAACTAGCATTATATCTATCTAATTCAGACATCAGGCTTTTAATAGTAGTGAGGTTTTTTTTTTTCCAACTAATTTTGTGAAGGGAGGAAGGTGAGGATCTGTATTAGTCTTATATTTTCTGCACAAGGGCAGAAGAACTCTTAAATGAGTGATTAAGAATCCCCAGTCCCCTGTACCAGCTGAGAGGTGTTTAGCTGCGAGATGTGAGTTAGGCAGGTCAATAAAGACCAAATACAGCCTGTGGCCAGCTTATAGACTGATTGCATTCCAAAAGTGCGTAATCCTAACTAAAAAAATTTTACACGTACACATATAGTGTGTCTGTGCGTGTATTTAGAGAAGCAAATTAAATGATGTCAGGTTCTCAGAATAGCCAACATGTAATTAGTCCATTGGAGCCCATGGTGGAAGGCTCAGCAGGACTCACTGCTATCGACAGGATCAGGGAAGGGCTCTGGAAGTCAGGGAATGGAACTGCCAACGTCAGTAGTTTGAGAGGTACAAGTTGAGCCCTTGGAATTGGTGGGAGTTCTTGAAAATCCGGATTAGAATATGGCCAGAACGTTCCCAGCAACAACAGAAAAGGACTCTAGCATCTCAGGAACCAAGGCCTCTTGATCCATATCAT
The DNA here is from genome assembly GCF_003265705.2 of Callorhinus ursinus. Taxonomy (NCBI): domain Eukaryota; kingdom Metazoa; phylum Chordata; class Mammalia; order Carnivora; family Otariidae; genus Callorhinus; species Callorhinus ursinus. The sequence goes on along the minus strand of NW_027397066.1, from coordinate 143,613,961 downwards.
GTTGTCCTAAGAGAGGGAGAAGCACAGAACGTTTTCTCATTGTGAAAAGTTCACTGATCTGTTAACTTCTGTCTGCAAAGCTGGGTGACAGCAATACAAGATGAGTAAAACAGTGTTCTGAGTTCATAGTCTCATGAATCATAACAACAGCTTCTCTTTATTGGGCTTCTGCTGTGCTTCAGGGTACTGGGAAAGACAGCTTTACCTAAACTATTTCTAATTATAACTCCATCTCACAGATTGGTATATTAAGGCATAGAGACCATATGTAATTTATACAAAGCCAATTAATATCAGAGATATCTCTTCTTATGAATCAAATGTAGAACAAGAGATCTGTAATTTGTGAGGGAAATTCCATTCCTGGAGAGATTTTTTAAAAGTGCCAAATTCTTAATTACATCTTCCCCTTTAGACATCATCATCTAAGCATCTATTTCTAGTATTTTTTAAATATATTCTTTAATTTTATTTCCTTTTCTTCATAGCTGTACCCACAACTGACTGGCTTCATTCCAGTGAGCATCCAATTGAGACTTAAGAGTTGGGACCTTCCATCTTTATCTTAATTTTATCGAATTCTGACACCTAAGGGTTTTTTTTTTAATCACTAGTTTCAGTATTTCCACTTTTCTACTTCCTACTCATTGTTATAAAATAAAGCAAACTATTCACATAATTGCACAAACCCCTCTACACAGACGGTAATGCTGCTGAAATTTCTGACACTCCTGACTTGAGGGAGCATGATGACACAGCAGCTTGAACCGTTTCTCCATCAGCCTATATACATGTATCTGGGTCCAGGACCCAGAGAGGCTGTTTAGAGATGTTGATGTGTAGGGTTGAAAGTGGGTTGACTGGAAATCAGATGTTGAGGAAAAAAAAAAAAGATTCTGGCATTGGGGGATATTACATGGTATTTGCCTAAGGGACCCAGAAATGCCCAAAGTCTATCCTGCCAGTCACTTATCTCCCCTGGGAAATAGAAATGGATGTGAGGGAAATACACACCTAAAGGACAATTGGAAAGAAAATGAATCCTTTATTGTCAGTTGAACTTGTGCCACAAACTCCAAAGCACTTTACTGGTAAGGTGGCCTGCAGCCCATGGCCCGGGCTTAAAACCTAATGGATCTTGTCACCTCTCTTTAGCCAAATCCAGACCTAACCACTCTTTGGTCGCATGAAAGGGCAAAAAGAGGAGAGAGCACTGGAGTGGAGTGGTATCACATGCACACACTTCAACTTTTCACTCACAATGTGCACTAGCAAATGTGGCTTGTCTGGCTTAGAATCCAGCCCTTTCAGAGAGGACACTTTGCTGGTGTTCATTCTAACATAGGAGGGAAATCAAGGACTGCCCTAAGACATTGAGCCAAGATTGGAATCTATGTTTTTCTGACCCCAAAGCCCATGCTCCTTCTACAGTGTAAAGCTGATGCTGCTTTCGAGGTCAGTAGGGTCAGGGGAACAGAACCTGGACGTGGCAAAGTATGATCATTTCACATTGGCGGACCACTGTCCTGTTTTTAAGCTGAATGTTATTCAGAAATAGCAATTCTTGCCTCAGACCATTCCCACAGACTGTGAACAGAAGATCTGAATCTATAGAAACACAAGGAGAAAGTTCGTTTTTAATGAATATCAGAATAACATCCCGTTTTCTACATTAGTATTTCTGTAGTCTGGCCCATAGTTCTAGACAACTTTACTTTGATAATACAGACCTGCTGCATTTCCATAAAATAAAACTACAAGTGCTGAGCGCTGCTTAAGCTATTAATTTAGTTTGCAATGTCTAGTGAAAATGGCATTTAAGTGTGGGATTTGGTTCTGAACAATATTAAGCTAACAAAATATGGGCAAAATGTGATCTCTACTTCTTGCAGGCCCATAGATGTTTTGTGGTTCTTGTTGTTGTTGTTGTTGTTGTTGTTTTGCTGCTGGTGGAGAGTGTGTCTTGGCCTCTGGGGCCTGCTCTGGCCTGGACTACGAAATAATAAGCAGGTCTCCAGGTCAGCTCTGGGTGAATGAAAGGCTGTGGTTTGCTCTGTAGAGATTTCAGGTCTTGCAGGATAGCAAACTGCCTGAAGCACAACACGCAGTGGATTACCTTTTGAACTTCCACATCACCAGATTATTTCAGTTTAAGTTGTTTATAAAGCAACCCACAGTACTTCCTAGTCAGTCACAGCTCTGGACTCACCCGAGCCCTATCATTTTACCAACCCCACAGGGCTGAACAACATCTAGGAATCTGATTTTAATCAGACTTTCTCTCTTGGTCTTTGTGTGCTTATATACCGAGTACATGTGCACACACATATGCACATTTCCCCCAAAGATATGTAACCCAACATTGGCGGGGGGGGAATCTGCCCAATTTTATTGACTTTTTCAACCACAAAATAGAAATAACTGCATTTTCTCTCAAGCACAACCTTTGGGATCTTTCAGAATATCCTCCTCTAAGCCATATCTCCAATGACTTCTAACTTACTCTTTATGAAAGGGATGTACATGAAACATTTGTTTACTGTATTTTTTAACTGTAAGAGCCGACCTTTTTACATTTTGTTAACAATATGACATGTTTTTATCAGGTCCGTATTTGTTTTTTTGCCTTTTTCTTCTTTGGGCTAATTTAATACAGCCTCTGTTCTAATAAAGTTAAGATATAACAGACAATTTTAAATTCCTTTCCTCTTGAAAATAGAATTCTACTCAGAGTGTAAAATGGAGCTTTTTGGTTCTGGGCCTTAGGTACTATTTTAAGTAATTTCCAGGAGCAATTCTCGTTGGGCTCCTTGTTGAGCGTGTGCACTGGCCTTCCTCCTTCCCACAGCCACGCTCTTTGGAGATTGGGCTTCGGAAGATCTCAGTGGAAGCCCTTTGAGTGGTAATTTTACAGTGTCCGTATCTTACCCGGTGTACAGTATAGACGTTTTATCTTGCCCGACAAGCTACCAATGTGTTGCTATTACCAGTGAACTGCCCGGGTCATGTGTGCTGAGTGTTTTACCAGGATTATCTTTGTTTCTCTCTCCTTTGTCACTGGGAGGAGCCCAAATGGAGTGAATGCTTGACCTTCTCCTGGTCAAAGGTTTTGAAGACTCTAAGCCCCAGCGCATGCAGTTCCAGAGTTGTAGCAAATCTTAAGGCTGCCATATTTTGTATGGAGAGTGTGAGTAACGTTCATGCAGTTCTAACTCTTTGAACTGGCCTCTGCCTTGTCCAGGTTAGCACTCTGTAAGCAGCTCTGTGCCTCATTTATTTCTGCACTGAATGTTCCACAACACCTTCAGCTTCAGTATGGGAAAAATCCTTCTCTAAAGTCACTTCAGCAAAAAATTAAATATAATGTGTGAAACGGTTACAACATATGTCTAGAATTCCGAAATTTTTTTCTACTTAGTTTATTGTGTTTCTGGAACTATGTACATTAACAGGCAGATGAAGCAAATGTTGAGATGTGAATTTTTATTTCACGAAATAGAAACAAAGTGACTGTTACGAACTATATTTAGAGATCATTGGGTTTTTTGTATTTATACGCTGGTGTGTGAAAGCCATTTATGCTTTCCTAGGTGTATTCTTTAGTTTCCTTATTTCTCTTTTTATTCAGTTTTTACATTTAGTGGCTCAAAGATTTGGGGAGGGCGAGGTGGGGGTTCAGGCAAGTCTTTGTGTGCCTGTTTTCCCAGGAGTTTTCAGTATACAGACCCTACAGAATCATCTGGGGTTTATAGATCAGAAAGTAACAATTGCTCCATTGATTTTCAAAAGGCATGGAATCCTGTAGGCAGAACCCCATTAGGCTGTGCCTATAAAGGAACCAGCCGCTTTTCACTGGTGTACTTGTTAAAGATTACCAGCCTTGATAGTACTAAATTTCAAAAGCTGGCAAAGTTAAGAAAAGAATAAGCAAAAGTAGCAACAATAGCCCAGTGATTGTGGCTTGCTATTGTTTGGGCTTTTTGGAAACCAGGCATCAAAGGAAATTTTCTTCTGAAGGAATGGTTTGAGATATAGTGCAGCTGAATTGTTCTGTGTTGTGTTTAAGTTACAAGTTACAGAACAATCACAAATTAATTCCTAGCAAGCAGTGTGACATTATAGCTGCCTGCTTGAAAAGCATTGGGGTTCTAATCCAGGTCTATACTGAAAAATGTTATTAATCTTAAAATTACATGCTGCTGTTCCAGTTTTTTCTTTCCCTCTTCCCCAGTGTCATTACTTACCTGTTTGCTAAAAAAGTTGCCGTGGCTCTAAGATCTTAAAAGAGAATAAGGGACGAGTGTTTTTTTAAAAAGAGGCTTTCATACAAGGTAGCCTGCTGGTTCTGCTCCCTGTGGATTCCATTCAGGTCTTTTCCTATGGATTGCTGATTCCTCTTCCCTCCCACCTTCCATAAAAGATGTAAATAAATAAATCATTCATTCTTCTTCTCTCTCTCTGTCCTCATACCAGACGATGAATCCTCCTCTTCCACCACCCCCTTCACTGTCCTCCACACCTCCGGGCGCTGCTGCTGGAATGGGACCAAGGCCCACAGCGGGAACTGCTGACCAGATTGCACATTTACGGCCTCAGACTCGCCCCAGTGTGTAAGTGAGGGTGTCATTTATGACTGCTTTAAATTTCATTTCAGACTAAGCCCAAACAGCAGAGGTAGAGAAACACCTTTCTGATAGGAGCTGGTGACAGGCTTATGGCTCACCGAAGTGGTTTGTGTTCTGCAAACTTACACCCAGTCGTGCATATAATTAGGAAACTGCTGAAACAAAATGGGTCCAACACATGAGCTTGCTAGGCAGCCATTCTGCTGAGTGAAGGCCTTTTACAGTTTAAGGATACGTAGTGTTCGCTTCTTCATAATACTATGTGTACATGGAGCCATCTTTTTGTATAAGTCCCGTGTGAGCGTTTTGTCTCCAGTTTCATTCCTTGCATTAGGATAGTAAGGAACAGGAAGGTATTCCACACGAATCCGATCCAGAGGGAGTGTGCATGTGAAAAGCTGTAAGTCCTCAGCAATAAGTATCCAGAAAAGTCTCATTGTTCCATTGTCTTGTTCAACACTTACCAATGGCAGAATACAGCTAGATTTTTGTGGCTCCTACATTGTGTGATTTTATACGTGGAACACTTTAGAGCCCTGGTTAAAACAAACAAACCACTATTGGTTAGTGTTGCCTGCCTGGTTTCCATATGTTGGTGGTATAGTCACCTTGCATTGTGGGGTGGGGGGGTTGCACTCTCTATGATCTGGGCTTTTTTTCCTTTTGACTTTTTCAAATTCAGTATTTTTCCTGGCTGAGCATACAAAAGCAGGTGCAACCCAAGCCTCTAGGTTCAGCTGGTGTGTGGAAGGCAGCGCGTTGTGCCTCCCAGTGGGATTTTGTGCCATATGTCCTCATTCAGGGCTACTTCCCACATCTAACAAGTGCCATTTGAAGAGCTCAAGTTTCCCAGTGGGTCCCTAATCCCCAGCAGCAGGTTAGGCACTTTGGGAAGCTGCATAATTCTTTCACACCCCACAAATACCATTTGGTGGGATAGTCACCTTCACACTGGGGGGACCAGGTTGGCAGTTCTTAATCAGGAAGGCGTCTGTCTTTTAAATGTAGGCCACAAAACCTCTTTCAATGGAAAATTACCAATGCTGCTTAGAGGTTAGAGGATTATATTTTCTGTTTACATCTGTATGGAATATTTAAGACTTTGTACCAAGGAAGAGTTTTTGTGCATCCTGGGGTTTATCTGTTACTCAGCCTGAAATCACATACTCTTTTCTATTCTAGGTATGTTGCTATATATCCATACACTCCCCGGAAAGAGGATGAGCTGGAGCTGAGGAAAGGGGAGATGTTTTTAGTGTTTGAGCGTTGCCAGGACGGCTGGTTCAAAGGGACATCGATGCATACCAGCAAGATAGGGGTTTTCCCTGGCAATTATGTGGCACCAGTCACAAGGTATGGTTTTGAGTAAATGATTTCCTAAGTTCTAAACAGAGAAGCTTTGTTCTTTTCCATGGTTTTCAGCCTATCCAAGATTCCTTCTCACACTATAATTGCCTGTTACATAGCCAAGATTTTAAAAATTCATATCTATACTTGCTGAAATCCCTTCTAACTCTAAAATTCTTAGCTTACTTTTCACATGAGTATATGTGAACTTGTATGTTTCTACCAATATATGTACTGGGTTTTAAGTTATTTGTTTGAAGTTATATGTCAGAAGATCCAACTATACCAATTTTCAACATTTTTCTGCTCAAAAATAAAAAATACCATATTTAGTATAAACAAAAGCTATATTATTAACATGTTTACATAACACTTACTATATGCCAGGCAGGCAGATTTCGAAATGCATATTACACATAATAACTCTTGAGTCCTTAAGCAACTTGTCGATGTAGTTGCTATTATTATCCCCACTTAATAGGTGAGAAAACAGGCACAGAGAGATTAAATAACTTGTCTGAGATCGAACAGTGAAGAAGTGCTTAAACCTAGGTGTCTCGCTCTATATTTATTCCAGTAGCTTGGTGATTACCTTGGAATTCTGGCAGTTAATTTCTATAATATAGTCAGAAATAAAATTCCTTAAATATGACATTGATCCTTCATCCCTCTCAAAAAGGGTGATTTTGCTCCTCAAGGGAATCTGTCAATGTCTCAACACAGTTTTGATTGTTACTCTGGAGGATGTGGGAGGACGTTGCTATTGGCATGTGGTGCATAGAAGCCAAGGATGCTGCTAAATGTCCTACAGTACACAGCACAACCTCCTACCAAAAGGAATTGTCTGACCCAAAATGTTCCTGAGGTTGAAAACCCTATTATAGGATAATAGGAAATAAGAGCTTTAAGTTTACAAGATTTTCTTTCCTTTGTTTTTTCTCCCAAAATTTATTTAAAGATAGTCCACCTTCTTGTCACTGAGGAAGGTGTAGCCTTGGAAACTGAATGGAAAGACCTATAATGGCATTGAGGGAGCCCCAGTTTCTAGCTACTGGGCTTTTAATAAATGGTCCAGGTTTAGCTCTGTTAAATCATTCCTCGAACACCCTGATTTTAAATAAATGGCTTAATGAACTGACTTGTTTGTCAGCTGTTGGTCTTGATTTATAGGTTGGCCAGCAGCCTAATCAAATGAAAATCACTATTGTTGCAGATGGTGACAGAATGTTAGCTTTAATTTGACTTGGAGATTTTTAATCAGTATAAACCTTCGTTTCTGTGTATGTTAAAATCTGCATTCAGGATCCAGAAGATGGCAGATAGACTTTCCCTGGTGAGAAAAAAAACAAAAAACCTCCACAACAACTGAGGGAAATAAAACAAACCAAACCACAACAAAGACTAAGTTAATGAAGGAAAGCATTTTCATAACCTTCAAAAACAAATTATTAAAAGTCTCTAGAGAGATGCTTACTTACAATAAATTCTCTGTTATTTATCATAGTAAATAATGAGGATGTTTGAGTTAATGAAGTATTCTACTTAGTAGAAAGCTACTATATACAGAACTGTTTAAATGAATTTAGAATATAAAAAAAAATACATGACACAAAACTACAGTAAACCTAATTTAATTTAATTCAACCTGTAAATGTTCCTTTAGAGCTGTCTGTATCTGGAGGAATGTAAAAGAACCTTTTCACACTGGGCCTGCTGTCAAGGAACTTTTACTGAATCAGGAGTATTTACTAAAGAATTTACATGGTAAAAATAACACATTTTGTCATCAAGGACCATAGAAGGAAGAAATTCACATGAAACAATAAAATCATAAGGTCTTAAGCCTAAAACTTAGGCAAGGCTTCTTGAAAAGAAGAGATTTGTGCTGGACCTTGAAACATACGTGAGATTAAGACAGATCAAGAGAGGCCAAAGAGAATATTCCAAGAGTGTGTGCGTATGTGTATGTGCACATGCATACACGTACACAGGTCCTTGTGTGATGCAGACCTGGAGGCAAGCAGGGAGAAGGGCAAAAAACATGAGCAAAGCTATGAAAAAGGAGCAAAACTGCTAATGTTATCATTAGCAGCAATAACAAACAAATCAACTTCTTTGATGGCTGAAGCAGAAGAATCCAGGGCCTTAAAGACAGTGGAGGTGTTAAGCCTTGATATGGAAAGCTGAACCCAGTAACCGCGACATGGGCAAAATACGACATGTAATTTTCTGTGACTCACAATATATTTCCAGACCTTTCTCTCCCTCAGGGCCATCTTTACTTTGAATTTGTGATTGTTACATTTTGTAAAAGTAATTCCATTCATTCTTTAAAATGTTCTGTCTCAAAGCCCTGAGTCATTTTTCTTGCCTTTAATTGTTCTCTCCCCCATTTTGCTGATGGATTGGGCTTTCTGTCTCTGTTTCTGTGTTGGCAGGACTGTGACAAATGCTTCCCAAGCTAAACTCCCTATGTCTACTGCTGGTCAGACAAGTCGAGGGGTGACTATGGTCAGTCCTTCCACTGCAGGAGGGCCTGCCCAGAAGCTCCAGGGAAATGGTATGACCGGGAGTCCCAGTGTTGTCCCTACAGCCGTGGTGTCAGCAGCTCACATCCAGACTAGTCCTCAGGCTAAGGTCTTGTTGCACATGACCGGGCAGATGACAGTCAACCAGGCCCGCAATGCTGTGAGGACAGGTAAGGAGGAGACCAGACTGGAAAGTACCCGGAAAGGGGTGCTTGCCTAATACCAGCTCTTCTATAACAGATGTTGAGAAAAACAGATGTCATGTTACAGTAATGAAGAACATTAGGAAATAAAGCAGGCACAGTCTAGTCAGTGGTACTTCACATCTGCTTATTTTGGCTAAGCCTGCCCCGCACATTAATTCAAGCCTGATCTACAGATCGAAAGTCTGAAAGAAATTAGGCTGATCCTAAGAATGTCAATAGGACTTGAAAACATGACTTCTGCAGTCAAGACTGTAGGAGCTCATATCTCACTGCCGTTAGCCGCATGACCACGACATCATACTCCGCTAACCAGTGTGCTGATTATTTCTGGTGAACTTAGTCTCAAGTCTATTTTAAACCTACTGGGATCTTAAGTAACTTGCTTCTTTCTGTAGCATTGAAAACCTACCCAAGGGTCTTGGGTAACAGTGGTGGGGTAAACTTGTAAATTCTATCATAAAAACCAAAAGAAGGAAAATGGTTAGAAAAGGGAGAAAAATTTTGATTGATTGATTGATTGAAAAGAGAATCATTTTAAAAAGGACTGGAGGCCAACCTAATCTGACACTCTAGATACCATCAAAGACAGGCTGTGTCCATAAATCTATGGAAAGACTTCTCTCTAACTGAACAGCCTGGGGTTATAGCTAAGTTTCCAAGCTCTCCACAGACTAAAGAGCTGATCTGGAAGGAAAACAGTGTCTAGGGACCCAGCTAAGATTAAGTGCTTTTAAACCAGCATACATCCATTATTTATTGTAAAAATGCAATAGCAGCCTTTCATTATGGGCTGAGGTAGGGAAATGACTCATGTTTTGGTGAGTAGCATTTATCAGAAAGGCCAATTTTGCTGTTTTCTCTCCTGTCATCTACTAGTTGCGGCACATAACCAAGAACGCCCTACAGCAGCGGTGACACCCATCCAGGTACAGAATGCCGCCTGCCTGGGCCCTGCATCTGTGGGCCTGCCCCATCATCCCTTGGCCTCCCCACAACTTCCACCTCCAATGGCAGGCCCTGCCACCCACGTGGCTGCCGTTAATATGGGTCGAGTCAGTGCCCCTCTGGCGTGTGCTGCAGCTGCTTCACTGACCTCTTCAAGCATCACCACCGCCTCTCTGGAGACCGAGCCTGGTGGCCGGGCTGTGACCATTCTTCCTGGACTCCCCACCTCTCCTGACAGTGCTTCATTGGCCTGTGGGAACAGTTCTGCAACCAAGCCAGACAAGGATATTAAAGTAAGACCAACGTCCTCTTCCTCTGCTTATGCTGTGTCCCATCCTTTCTAACTAATGAAAGGACTCGTTGTTCAACAGTCCTTCAAATGCTTACCATGTGTGAGTCACCATGCCAGGTGCTCGATTCATGATTCTCTGCATTGAGACACCCACTAGTTGCCAGGCCTTGTACTGTATGTTTAGGGAGACCACGGTGAATAAGACTTAGTCACTTCTCATGCAGCTTACATCTCATGGAAGAATTTCCTTTCCCCTTTAGTTACTCATTCTTTCATCATTGTGCTGTCCTTAGTCTTCCTATTCAGTCAGTTCTACAAAAAAATATATATTTAATATACAAAAGGGTTGAAATTGTTGATCAGAAGTGTTAATTGTGGGTTTATTTTTTCTACAGCATATTGGATTATAATCAGCATGGATGGTTTTCCTCCTGACTTGAAATATGGGTGAAAAATTATTTTCTACATTCATAGATCTTTAAAAAAAATCTCTCATTTGGGGCTGAATTTCAAAGAAAAAATAAATGGAAAGCTGTGTTTGAAAGACTTACCTATGGTTGGGTTTGGAGACAGGTGGTTGGAGGCAAGGGAAATTGATGGTGAGTAACTGTGAACAAAAATCGAAGAGTGATAATAAAGTCTGGATAATTGTATTACAATCAAATGTAGTAGCAACCTGAGGAAAATCCTATATTTTCCTCAGTATTTTGTGCATTTTCTCCTAAAGTTCTAGCCCAGTTCTGGGAAGCTCTAGGGTAATCATAAACTCTTAGCCACCTGGTTCAGTGGTAATGTATGTCGCTCTATTTAAATGGTTAGGTAAGCCTGTAAATAGGGGTTTATAAGGAAATAAACTTTACAGCCTACTAAAAAGTTAATATTTAATTGTTGGGTTAACCTTAGCGTTTGTGAAAAGGATTGGTATCTGTTCAGTGCTTATAATTAACTACATTAAACTTGTACTCAAGCTGACATGTTCAACTTTGTCAGGATCTTTAAAGAATTGTTTTGTAGTTTAGGATTTAAGGTTTCGGGACAGTGAGTCACTGAGAACAGGGACTCTTCAGCTCTTGCCCTCCGAGGAAAGAACTCATTGAATCACAAACTTGAAAGGGACCTGTGCCAGAGAGAATAATGGCTTCCCAGAGATGTCCACATCTTAAGCCCTGAAAGGAGAATATGCTTCCTTACATGGCAAAAGGGATTTTATAAAGGTCTTGAGATGAGGGGATAATTCTACCTTATCTGGGTGGGCCCCATATAATCACATGGATCTTCCTGAAAGGGAGGCAGGAGGATTGGGTCCAGAGGAGATGTGACATTAGAAGTAGAGATCAGAGTGATTCAAGGAGGAAGCCACAAGCCAAGAAATGCAAGCAGCTTCTTCTAGAATCTGGAAGAGGCAAGGAAACAGATTCTTCCCTAGGGCTTCTGTAAGGGATGTAGCCCTGCTGACACCTTAATTTTAGGACCTGATTTTTACCACGAAGTTTGTGATAATTTGTTACAGCAGCAACTAATACAGCACCTAACGGGTTATCCTGTTGAGTCCCCATCCTTGACAGATGGTCACTGGCCTCTGTTTGGACACCCTCATTGACCATGAGTGCCCTAGCTCCAGTGTGTCCCATGCCATTTTCTTTATTTGAAGGGCTACATAGGAATTGTTGATCTTCTTTCTATATGATGCCTTGACTTATTTCAGAGTTATCTTCTTTTTTAAGGCTATACTCCTCAAGTTTTTGTCACTACTACTTGTGTCACAGATTATAAATTTTCCTTCCTAAATCCCCTACCTCATTGAATGTTCCAGATCCACCAGGGAGACTTCTCCTGGTTAATATAAAATCAATAATTTCATGATTAACATGACTGGAGTGTCATTTAGTCTACATTCCTCCATCAGGTCTACAAGGATGTCATGGGAGAACTTATCAGATGCCTGTCAAAATCCAGATGTCTTTTACATTCCCATCCAAACTATTCCCCAGTCCCCCATCATTTTAGCTGTTACTCATGTTAGCCAAGTGTCTCCTAGAGGAGTCTCCTCCTCAGACTCTCATTTCCTTTCATTTACTACATCGTTCTAGAATTTTCCAGACAGTCTGCAAAGTGCATTGTTGTCTTCTTTTTGAAAATTAGGATTACACATGCCCTTCTTGCCCTGAACCTGAACCTGATCTCAGGTTCACCAGGATTTGTCAAAGATTATTTGGTTGCATTTTAGCTGTTAATTTTCTGTGTATGCTGAGGTGAATTCATCCTGGCAAGTAATTATTGGATCTCTAAATCCCAATCTCTTCACCCATTTCCCTCTTATCAAGGTTTGTTCATTCTTTCTAGTCTGAAGATTATCCTTCCCTTTCTTTGTATCTTCTGAGAACCACCATCCATCTCAAACAGGAGGTCTGTATCTTTCCTGTTCTTCGCATTTCAAACATAACTTTAAGGCTAACCAGCCCCCCCCCCCCGCCTTTTTTTTCAAGTTTAAGCTGTTATGGGCCATGATACGTTCTTTCTTATGGTCCCTTCTCTTGATCTTTTTGTACTGAGTCCTTTAAAAATTTAAGCCCATTAGGCCACTCTCTGGGGGATCACATTACTGCCTTTAGATGCCTCCACATTTTCATCTGCTCAGATAATTTGCAGTTGTATGGTTAGAATTACGTTCTGGAGAGCCCTCCCATTCCTCTTGAAGTATCTTTCCTTTTGAGTTTCAGGTCATGCATATATTTTTTTTGAACTTTTAAAATCAGTTCTTTTAAACTTCAGAGTTCAAATCTGAGTATAGCCAACTTCTCTTTGGGTGCTTACTTCGAAGTTTTCAATATTTCTGCTTCACCAGCTGAAACTTTCCACCTCCTACTGGTCTTTACCATTCCCCCAGTTGATCAGAATTAGATCCAAAGTGAGATTAAATTATCAACCATTCAAGGAAAAAGTACATCAGAGATTCTAAGTGTATAGAGACCCTAGTTTTAGTTGAGACTTACAGCCGATATCTAGGTATTTGACATTCTCCTTGTTGTCTCTATCTGCTTTCATTATTTTGTGATCAGCATCATCCATTTACTTAAATTCTTTAGATAGTGTGTGGTGTGTCCTCCAAATGATAGCTTGTCAATTGCCCTGTCCTTTTCTCTATGCATAAATGCCCGCAGTGAGCTACCACTGGTGTTCCATAGAGACCTACAACTTTTTGATGTGCACACAGGACTATTGCAGCTCCTCGCCTAACTAAGCTATGCCTTTTGAACAATATTTTATTTGGAAGTCTTATCTCAAATGTGTTTTTGTCCTTCACTTAAAAAAACAAAACCGTTTTTGTCCCTGTAGCTAATTTTGTCTGATAACTGCGTTCTATGGTTTGATAAGTAAGCATCTGAAACTCTTCAGTATATTTCCAAACATTATCTCAGTTATTTCTTGTTTGAAATCCTGGGCCTTTCTGCCATTGTTATTCTTCTTTCTATGGGATCCTTCGCATCTTCTACAGTTATCAGTTTAATAGCTTTATCTGGACATTTTTCTAACTGCATGTTCAGTTTAAAGGCTTCTTTATTTGATCAGCTAGTCTCCAGGCAGATGAGTTTCCCAATCCTTATGAGATACTCCTATGTGTGTGTTGTGCATGTTTTATTGTGTTTTCTTATTAAATAGACATTTATTTAGAAGTGAGAGAAAAATCTAAATATCCAAATAGAAAACCTAAATATGATCCAAGATTTCAAAGACAGCCATTAATACTATGGTGTGTATCTACTTTTTTCCCCTCATATACCGAAATACAGTAAATATTATTTTGGTATGTTATGCTTTTATCCAGAAAATAAAGTCTTTTTTTCCAGCACCAATTATGTAATTGACTGTTCTTATATTCTCTAAGTTTTATTAGAAGACAAACTGATACATATTAAAAATTATAAGAGTTTATTTGAGGAAAAACGTATTCAAATCAGGCAGTGCCAAACTGGAAGTGCTTAGGAGCGCTCCACCAACAGGAGCCAGGGTTAAGAATTATGTAGAGGACAAATCAAAGCAGAGCAGGGAGGTTATTTGATTGGCTATAGTTTAAGTGGTTGCCTTATTTGGGAAAGCCCAGTTGGCTGTTTGTGACTGGTTATCCTTAGGTTTTGATTTCTTAACCTAAAAGTGTTTACAGATTTAGGTTTTGGTTTGCTAACGGAGGCTGCTAGGACATTAAAATCACCTCAGTCCTAATAGCCTCTAACTGAATCTCTAATGGTTTAATTAATTTAACAGTTTAACCCTCACACAGAGAAAGAAAAGAAACCGTCTCTGAGGCCCCACTTTACTTCATGTGCTTCCATTTTCTTCCCCTACCTTCATGGTGTAAGTCTTCTCTGACATTGTCATTTATTCCCATATCAATCAGCAGTAGGTGTTGGTTCTCCTGCCTCTGCCATATTCTAGATTTGTTCCTAAAAGATAATATTTCTAAAAGTGGCCCACAAAAGGTCAACATTTTAGTGCCTCAGATGTCCCATCCCCAAAGTCCTAGTGACTCCCTCACTGAAGGAGCCATGGGTCTTCTTCAAACAGTCTGCTGTTTGAGGACCTTTGCTCTTAATTCTTCGTTTTCTTAAGCAGAGGGCTCATCTAGTTTTTAAATACCCATTTTCAGGGTGCCTGGTTCAGTCAGTAGAGCATGCGACTCTTGATCTTGGGGTTGTAAGTTGGTGTAGAGATTACTTAAAAATAAAATTTTTAAAAAGTAAATACCCGTTTTCTTCTGTTCTGAATATTTGTCCCAGAGTTCCTGCTGATCACTTTCTTTGCTAATATGATTTTCCTTCCTCCCAGTTCTTATTTCGCTGTCAAAAACAAGTTGGTCTGTGAGCTTCACCACTTCATTCCATGTTAAGTGATCAGAGTCCCATTCCTGCCCCTGACAACAGCTGGGATCCGGGTCTGGACAGTGCAGATGTGCACACAGTTCCATACAGAGTGACCCTTAAAATGTGCAGCCCTCAGGCGAACATGCTTGTTCTTTTCGCTCCATTGAGTAGATGTGCTTCCAGAGATGTTGCCTGTGCTGAACTCTCAGAAAAGCAAAGGCTAGGTTCAAGTCCCACTTCCACCCCTTACTAGCAGTGTGATTTTAGGCAACCTTAGAGAGGTGTAGGCAATGAGAATAATACTGGTTCCTGTCACATCAGCTGGGTGTTAGGAATAAATGTGGAAATCCTTATAAAAGCATTTAACAAGATTCTTGAACCTAGTGGTGTTTAATCATCTCTAGAATTTCACATGGCCTTTCCCTCTCTCTTTGCACTTCTTTAAAAAGGCCTTTTCGGAGCCTCCCATCTCAGATAACACCCCCGATCAGTCACTCTCCCCTTACCCTGCTTTATTTTTCTGCAGAGCGCCTGTTTTACAGCAGTGTTAATGTCTCTGCTAGAGAATGTGAACTCCTTGTTGTGTTGTGTTGTTCACTATTGTATTCTCAGAGCCTAGCACATTGTTGGTTCACATTCAACACTCAGTAAATATTTGTTAAAGGAATGAGTGATTATTATTAGACAATCATATGAATTAAGCTTTTGAGATCCCTTATAGTGATTGATTTTTGGGAATATGACTGTGTAGATTTTTGATGACAATAGCCTGGAAGACTTATTTATATCTTGCTACTTTCTTTGTACGTCTGAGGGCAAGGAGAGGAATAAAGAGGACTCAGTGGGTAGAATGTGGTTAACTTTATGAGTTCCTCAAATGAAATTTATTTTTGCTTGGGAAGGAGAACTTGAGGTTTCCCATATTATACTCATCCTCTGTGATATGACTAATAGAAAGTTATTTAGGTGATGCTCAGAAATTATTTTTATATGTAAAAATTACTCTCTCTCATCATCTGGTAATTATTTTCTGACCCAAATAGCTCTTTTTTGTATGAGGTGTGGGTTTTAAATCATCAGATCTTCTAAAGAGAAAATTATGAGTATAAAAACATTATTCCATTTAGGAATAATTTCTTGGAAAACCCACAGGAGAATTGTTAAGGTTCATGTTAAAAGATAATGTCCCTTTTTCATGCATGCTAACACTACATTTAAAAAATTGCTTTGCTGAAGTGTAGTCTTTATTAATTCATCTATAGTTTTCATTTCTGCTGTTGGATTTTGAAAAAAAGAAAGGTGCCCTTAGATGATAAGTGTCTCTGTTTGCAAAATTATCTCTCCAGTGGCACACTGTTCTGCTAATGTAGAAAACATCAGAATATGATATCAAAAGCACAGTTCTGTGGAACGAGGGCAGCATCTTTTCCATGTTAGCACCCCCACCCCGTACCCCCACACCCTGCCACAACACCTAATCCTCTGCCTTCTGCTCCGTGGGTAGTCGGCATCAGCTGATGATGATAACACATCCCTTAGAAGTCATTAAAGCAAGCTGTATTTAATGTGCTTAATCATTTTAGATGAACCAAGTCATCCTTCTTCTTAATCACTTTAGAGGCTGTTCCCTGAGCTCCATTCAGTTAACTGAATTTTTCTGAGTGCCCAGAACTGAGCTTTTAAGAAACATCTGTAGCCGTGGCTTGCTGAGATTGTAATTTATCACTGGACTTGATGTTCTCAGTGGATCTGTCAGGGTCCAGGGATTAGAGCGTGCTTTCTTACATCATGGCAGGAATAGCTGGAAGTTGTGGCCGACTGCCCCCCCCCACCACAGAAGTGTAGATGTTATTCTTTCTCAGTTCATTTGTCTGCTCTCCAGACCTCAGGCTCCCTTAAAGAAGTGTGGCAGCAGCTTTGGCAGGCGTTTGGTCAGCCCATTTTTTTGGTGATTGTATAGAGGGAAATCTTTATCTCCACGGGATTTAGGAATTACAAAATGTCCTTAGTCCCTTAGCCCTGGGACTAGCTCAGTCTTTCCCTTCCTCCCACCTGTCTCCTCTTTCAGGCTTGGCCTCTCAGCTCAGTAGGTGCAGCTCTGCACTAGGCACTGTGGGTGGATGAGATATAGGCACTCAAGCAGGTAGTCCAAGTGTACAGGGTCCTTTAGTGGAATGTATTAATAGCCCCTTAGAAAATGAGAAGTTAAAGGAATGAAGCAAAAGCCTGAAAGGTGAGTTAGGGCCAGGCCCTGAAGAAAAATGCAGAAGAATCTTCCTCAGGCTAGGATGGGGAGAAGGGGGTGGGGATCAATTGATTGGTTCTGCTCATCTGCAGCCTGAGTTGAGCTGTACAGAAATGAATTCAGTGCTCCCCACCATCCTTCCCTATCCTCTGTTTCTAACCCATGGCTTAGTTCGTACTGTGAACAGTATTCGGTAAATGGGGCCTGCAGTTTCCTGGGATGCTTTTTCCCTGGAACGCTTTTTCATCATCTGGTTAAATCATTACTTTTTGTCTCTTCTTTTTTCTGCCATTCTGTCTCTAATGGAACTGTGTTATTATGGATTCAGACCGTTTTCCCCAAGGGATTTTTACTGAGTATGAACTAACTCATATTCGCAAGAACAATTCCTCAGTGTTCTGTCTTTGGGTGGGCCCCTCATAATTCTATTTCCCTTTTAGTGGACCTTAATGATTCTAGTTTGAGTTTGTCTATAGAGTTTTCTAAAGAATTATTTCTCTATGAAATGTTTTATTTTCAAGCAATGTTTCCATTCAGAGGACTTTATGATGTCATTGACATCTTAGTAAATGATGTAAAATGATGATTATTTTCTATGCTTGATCATCAGAAAGAACATTGACACAGGTTTTGGAAATGAAGAAAAGTCAGCTCTAGATCTGGTTTTCCTGGCAGAGCAAAGAATGAAAGTGTCAAAACAGACAAAGATTCAAGAGATGGTTTTCGTGGAGTAGGATTGCTGGAGAAAAAATTCTTTTCTACATTTGCCTGCAAAGCGACATATAAATGTTTTTGATTGTACTGAAGCTTTATATAAAATCTTGTGGAGTTTTGGCTTTCTAATCCAAGAGATTCTTGCACAATAGAAATGGTTTGACTCCTGTCATTATTGGCTTATAAATTTCCTCAAGGTGGTGACATGTGAGAACTGTTTTAGTCCTTAACCCTGATCAAGACATCACTACCTGTAAATGATAAGAATCAAGTCTGGGTGGCTCAGTCCTTAGGCGTCTGCCTTCGGCTCAGGTCCATGATCCCAGAGTCCTGGGATCAAGCCCTACATCCGGCTCTCTGCTCCGTGGGGAGCCTGCTTCTGCTTCTGCCTCTGCCTGCCACTCCCACTGCTTGTGCACTCTCGCTCTCTCTCTCTCTCTCTCTCTGACAAATGAATAAATAAAATCTTTTTAAAAAACTAAAAAAATAGAATCAAGTCTGTGGATGGAGAGTAAAACGCTATAATGTTTAATTCAGCATGTAAGAATTAGGGGTAAGATAGTCATAATTTCAAGAAATTAAGTCCATAATCAGAAATTTCCATTTTGTCCTAAAATGTCTACTTGTGCCTTCACCAAGCCTGATATGGGACTTGGTGAGTTTTTGTTTTAGTTCTTTTTTATGTTTATTCTACCTCAGCAGAAGATAGTGATGAACGTTGAGTGTCCAAAACAAGCAAAAACAGGCAGGCAGAAAGGGAGAAGAAAGTGAGACAAAAGGTTGGGTTAACATCAGACAGGATTTGGGAGCTAGATCACAAATAACCAAATATCCACAGAAATAAATTGTAAAAGATCAAACCCGGGGCTCCTGGCTGCCTCAGTGGGTAGAGCATGGCACCGTTGATCTCTGGGTTGTGAATTACAGCCCTATGTTGGGTGTAGAGATACTTAAAAATCTTAAAAAAAAAAAAAATCAAACCAGAAATCAAAACTGTAACACCCTATCACAATTACAATAACAACAGTACCTTCTGTCTCCAGTTAATGTACTTTTTTTTTTCTAGAAAGAAAAAAAGAGTTTGTTGAAGTTGCTTTCTGGCGCCTCCACCAAACGTAAGCCCCGAGCCTCTCCTCCAGCCTCACCCACCCTGGAAGTGGAGCTTGGTGGCGGCGAGTTGCCTCTGCAGGGAGCAGTGGGTCCTGAGCCGCCGCTAGGGGGCGCCCACGGCAGGGCCGGCTCCTGCCCCACAGACGGGGACGGCCCGGCCGCGGCTGTGGCCCAGGAAGCTCTTCATCGGAAGACCGGCTCTCTGGACTCGACCGTTCCCATCGCTCCGCCGCCTCGACAGCCATGTTCCTCCCTGGGCCCTGCCATGAATGAGTCTAGGCCTGTGGTTTGTGAGAGGTGAGTTCACTGTTGTTCCCGGAGAAAATGAAGAAATGCCTAGAAAGCTTTATGCTGGAGTATTTGTTCTGACATTGGGATACTTTTCCACAACCCCCTAAATGTTTTTAACTGAATTTGTAGTAACCGTCAAGCCCTGGCTTTCTTTTACCATTTGCTGTGTTTCTTCCATGGGTTAGGCCTCCAGCCCTCTTTGTGTTTGCTTTCTCCAGACAACCACTCTAGAATTGTATCCAGATGAAACTTGTTAATCCCTGGAACTTGGTTCACATCTTCCTTCTTCTCGCTGCTCTTCCATTGCCCGCAGCTGCTCCCTCGGTTTATCCTTTGCCTTTTTTATTAAACGTTGACATCATTACCTGCTAGTTGTCCAGGAGATTCTGCCAACTAAAGATAATTCTCTTTTTATTCTTCCTGAGCTAGGAGAGTGTGGCTCGGTTCTCAGAGACCTGACTCCTCTCCTGGCACAGTGACTTACTTGGTTCGGTTCCGCTTGGAACTTGGAGCCCTGTTTTAGTGATTCTGGCCTTGAGTAATGATTACAGATGGGAGGAGATCTGTTTGATACAACCAGTGGGGTTCTAGGAGTTACACTGGGAAAAACTATATATGTAGTAAGACAAATATCTGCTAGGATCACATGAATTTAAAAAGCACTGTTGGTGGGCCAGGAAAACATCATGAAGTACACTAAGAATAGTGGACACTTTATACATAATGCATAAATATTTATTTTTAAAAGTGCCATCTGTTTTGTTTCTGTAAGATTTATTCCCTTTGTACCTGCATTTTATAAATAAAGCAAATTTCTAATTTGTGGAGGTGTTGCATTGTGGGTAGCATTATCAGTTACTGATTTGAAGTCTGACTATAAAATCTTATACTTTAAAAAGACTTAACCTCAAGTCTGTATCTCAGATGAACATTTGTGCCCACCAAAATTTGAGGCCTTCATTCGTATAATTGGGGGGGCATACCTTTTTACCAAAAAATAAACTGGAAAAGAATAAACTTCAAACAACCTACATGCACTAAGTACAAAGTACACAGTTTATTATATATTTTCATAGTTTGGTGAAATAATTTTCCGTAGTTCTAAAACTTATAGAACCAATTTTGAAATGAGACATTACCTTAAAAAGTGTTCCTCCTCCACAAATAAAATCATTCTATCTTTCCCCTCATCTACTGTGCTCCTCATAAAGCTTTGAAATTTCGTCCTGCATTCACTTAATCTTTTATTCTGAGAGTCAACCTTTTTTCCTGCAGTATTACTCCACTTTCCAGGGATAGGGCCTTCTGTCCCTGGAGTTAGTCCAGGGACTTGTTTACTTTCTTTTGGTCACAAAGGCTCCTTCTTTCCTTCCCACCCCCAGGCATTGATCTGCAGTTTTTCCTTCGTGCCCTGAGTCTCTCTCCTCTTTTCCCTGTCATTTGTGGTGTTTGTGTGACTGTTCTGAGTGATAGTTCATTTTGCCCAGCCTCTCCCTAGGCACCGGCTCTGGCACTGCTGCCTCCCTCCCCCATTATGCATTCCTTTTCAGTTGCCAGATGTCCTCAATCTCTGTGGCTTCTGCATTCCAGCCCTTTCCTCTTAGAGGAGCTCATTTCTAACAGCAGGCTCCTGCTGTTCAGTGCATCTGAAAAGGAGAAATCGCTAATGCAGACAGGTGATGGTGGTTCAGGGAGCAGGAGGATGCATATCAGATAGGGAACATGGAGAATTTAATGACGGAACAGATGGGCATGGGCACTCTGGAATGTTCTGGCAGGTTTTTCAAATAACCATTTCAGTTTTTACAAGTGGAAAGGGGGTCTTTGGAGAAGATTTCTGCTTGAGTTTATATTTTTATAATCCATATGTTCAATGGAATATTAAATATAATAGCCAGCCTGACCAACCTTTCACAGTCCCTTTGCCTTCATACAGTGATGATGATAGTATTTATTTAACTTGTATTCTTAGGTCTGCCTGACTATAAAAACAATAGGGGAAATGTGTGGAAACAAGTAATATAGGAAAACAACTTACAACCCACTGGGAATGAAATTTTTTGGTTAGTAGAAAGCTACTAAGTATATCATTTAGGGATTATCTGTTTTGATATTTCAAAATTTTTAACACAATAAAAAGTACTTATTGCTAAAAATGAAGGGAAGAATAACTTTCACGTCAGTATGATTCCGAAAGTATTTCAGGATCTTAGATTCCTTGATTCATAATGTAAATATCAACAGCTCCTGCTCTGGCAAAGTGCAGAAACCTTGGATTCTTCTGGTAGAATTTTTACTGATAGAATTTCATAGAGGTAGTTCTCATTATATACTGTTGGTACAGTATGAGATAGGATTCCCCCACAGATTATAATGAGAGGAAGCATAAAATTTCCCCTCAAACCATGACTCTGTCCCATAAATCTAAAGTAAAAGAATGTGAGTAGGACAGCCAGTGCCTTCAATGGAAAGAAGCATTCACGTGACATAAAGACTTAAGCAATCTCACAGTAAGAAAGGATGAACCTTGAGGTGTGTTGACAGGTCTTGGTGTCAGCGGAGACAATTCTCTGAGGAACAAAAGGATCCTTTTGTGTTTGTTAGAGAGGCTGAGGAAAACAAGCAAGCAGTGCTCTATCCTGGAGGCAGAAGATGTATAACTGATGACAGCAGAAATAATAGAACAGGTATCTTAGGCTCTATTTTAGGTAATGAAGAAAAAATAATTAGGATATAGCAAAGAGAAAATAGAAACAAAATATTTCAGAAGGGATGGCAATAAAAGAAAGTATATGTGACAGGCTTTTCTTTTTTTTTTTCCTCCTGAAAAAGAATAGATAAGGGCTTAAGGAGACACAGCACATCATCTCTGTATGTATTTTAAAGCTTAGGAATTAAACTGATAGCCACATACCTATAAACCCATCTCCTAAATTGGAAAAGAACCTATGATCTTTGATCAGGGATTAAACTAGAATACTTGGAAACACACAAATTGGATAGAGATAGATTTACAGAAAGTCAGTCGGGTTTAACCAGCATGATTAATTTGAGTTAGTGACAATGAACCCACTGGGTGAAGCAATGGATATAATTTACTTGGACTTCAAGCAAAGCTACAAAGCGGGTTAATATGGTTTTGCCAGTGAAATACTTAATTGGATATTAGATTGCTGTAGCAACTGGCAGAAAGCAGTGCAGGTTACTTACCCAAACCAGGGTGATGGGCAGAGTGCCTCCCAGAGCCACAAGGGGTCCAATTTAGGCTGTACCAGGAGAGATTAGAAACAACAACAAAAATGTATGAATTACAGAGACTGCAAGAGAGGCCAGAAAAATAAAGGAAATAGAAAATTTATACAAATAAAAGATTGCAAGTGCTCATTTAGGTGGAAGACTGCACATCATAGCACAAGCCAGGAAGATTGGCAGTGGGGTATCAGTGGAGCTTCTTTGTATAGCAAACCTGTTTCTTGAATTCCACCCTGGTAACTGTCACAAAAGCTGAGGGTCACAAAGCCAGCAAGAGGCAGAAGCCCATTCAGGGCTAAGACTGTGAGCCATGCTGTATGCCTCATACATATTTGTCCTATTGTGTGTGGCTTATTTCACTTAGCATAGTGTTCTCAAGGTTCTTCCATGTTTTAGTGTTTATCAAATTACAGTCCTTTTTAGGGAACTTTGCACCTTTTAAAAAATAGTTTTACTATACATCGTGCCTTCTCTTTTGTCATTCAACATGCTCATTAAGAATTATCACAGGGGCACCTGGGTGGTTCAGTTGTCTAAGTGTCTGACTCTTGATTTCGGCTCAGGTCACGATCTCTGGGTCATGAGATCGAGCCCTGCATTGGGCTCCACACTGAGCATGGAGTCTGCTTAAGATTCTCTCTCTCCCTCTCCTTCTGCCCCTCGCCATTTATGTTCTCTCTCTCTCTCTCAAAAAAAAAAGGCATTATCATTAACTATGGTAAGTGGTATGAGGCATTTAAAGTGAATTTACCATCCTCTCACCCCTCAAGCAGCTTCGGGTCTGAGAAAATAAATGAGACAGGGATGCAGATGGTAACAATGCAATATACACTGCACTAAGTGCCATAAGAAATGTACATGAGGACTCTGGGATCTGAGCAAGCATGGAATTACTTCCAGCCATGGGGCTAGAGAAGATTTTGCAGGGGCAAATTGGAGCCAGGCTGTGGGAAGCTGATCAGGTGTGGATGGGCAGAGGCGTCATCACAGGGAGTTCCAGTGGAAGGAACCACATGAGCCAAGGAGTGGAGAGGTAAAAGCCATATATGGTGGGCACATTCAGGTTTAGAGGCATGTTGGGTACCTTCATGGAGATCATTGTAGGTATAGATAGAAAGAGAGATGGAGGTCAGATCATTGAGGGCTTTACATACCAGGCTGAGGATTAACCTTATTCACAGGCATTGGAAGCCAGTAGTGATTTTTCAGCAATAGATAACTACAAGTAGAGTTGTGGGGCGCCTGGGTGGCTCAGTTGGTTAAGCGTCTGCCTTTGGCTCAGGTCATGATCCCGGAGTCCTGGGATCAAGCCCCACGTCAGGCTCCCTGCTCCTACTCTTTCTCTCTCGTTTGCTCACTCTTTCTCTCAAGTAAATAAGTAAAATCTTTAAAAAAAAAAAAAAAACCTGCAAGTACAGTTGCCAGTTAAGAGTCTGTCAGTTCTGTGTAGACATGGAATAGGGGCAGAAGAGATGGAGGCAGGGAGGAGAGGTACATTCTTTGACCAGGTGGAAGATCATGAGTTTGTCCACCAGGATGGTGGCAGCGACAGTGACGAGGAGTAGATGTGTACAGATTTTGAAAGTGGGATTAGCAGGTCCCATGGGAGGTTATGGGAGCAGGGTCTTCAACTCCTGAGGTTCAGAACTTCCCCAAAGCCCCCCTACTCAAATAAAGACAAGCATAATCCAAGTGAGGCAGAGGGTGGAGGAACAGATGTGAAGGACCTCTGCAGCTGCACCTTACATCTGTCTGTTGGTCTGTAAACATTCTACTTTCCATGCCTGAGATAGTTGGCCAGTTGTGCCCAGAATTTGGCCTTAAGAGTCTTATGTTAGAAATCTGTGTGCAAACTACCTCACAAGGCTCAAGGCCAGGATCAGAGCTGGAAGATTTCTAAGTGGAGTCTGTTACCGCTGCACCTGGTAGTCTTCATACAATCAGGACTGTGTCACAGTTTCCATTATGCACATGGTTTCTTGTGTGCATAATAAACCTCCCCCCCCAGAGGTTTATAACTTAGCAATGAAAATTTGCTCCCACTGGGAACTTGGCAGGAAGATTATGTTCTTAGCCCAGCAGCAGTTCTAGTTCAAAAAAATTTTTGACAAAATTGGTTTAGTGCATTTTATAAAATGCAAATATTAATCTAATTCACTTCAAGTTTTTCGAGAACTGTTTTTGTTCCATTTCACTTTTAAGGCAGCTCACAGAGAACCGATGGGGAATACATTTCATGAGAAATCTACTCTGAATGCGATTTGAGTCACTTATATGCTTCTTTCCAGACTTAAAAAGCTTTGCTCAAATTTTAACTTGCCCCAAATGGCAACTTGTTACATTGCTTTTTACATGAATTTTTAGCATGTTCGCATCATACTTGAGAAATCTTTTCATCTGGATCCCTTCCTTCAGAGATAAGTCTATAATGAAATTATTTGTCCCACTTTTAAAGATAGCAGAGAGGGAATTCCAAAACCTAACTTTATCATTCTCAAGTGTCAAGTCTCATTATCATAGGCTGTGGCCTGAGTCTGTTTCTTGGGTATAGAGATGGCCAGTGACTTCCTGGCCCACCCTTCACCCCCTCGAAGCACCAGACCCCTGCCTGCTTTTGCCTAAGCCATATGATCCCAGTGGGAGCTAGAATTTGGGAGTATAAACTCTGTAACAGACACCATGCTAAGAACATCACACTTATAATCTTACTCCATTACATGACAGTACGTTTGAGTTACAGCAATCTCTTTCTACAGATAAGGAAGCTGAGACTGAGAGAGCAGAGCAAATTAGCCCAAAGTTAAGCTACTCCAAATGATCTTTAAGGCTATAGCAACCCCTAGCCCAGAGCTTCACACACAGTGCCTTTGCACACAGTGCCATGCCTCCTCCCGCAGTTCATGCTTGATTGGAACCCTGAACCTTGTGGGTTCAACATGTTAATCCATGTTTGAATTAACTGAAACTTCCTTAGAAATAGTAAGTCAACCTCCATGCTATACCTTTGCTTCAGACCTTGGAGGATAATTTGGTTCATGTGCCCAAAGTAGCTCAGGAACTGTTTGGGCAGTCACTTGACTTTTGTAGAGATGCCTTTTCTTTTTTTTTTTTTTTTTAGAGTAATAGTCTGGGGGTCTTGCTATGATCCTTCTTAATGAGAGTCGTTTCAGGTTTTTATGAGATGGAGATTGGTGAAGCTAGCAATCTTCTGAAAGGACTGGGCTCTAATGGGTTTCATAGTTTAGGGGCAGTTCTATAGAATTTGTTATGACTATCATTATTTAAGCCATATTATTCTTTACTTATAGTCAAGAGTGGATCCTGTGAGGCTACAAACTTATTTTCTGACTTTAGGAGCCAAACGAAAATAGAAACTCAAAATCACCTTTATGACTGAATACTGCATAACAGCAAATGGAGAAGGATGTATGTTCACATTTTTTAATTAACTATTGCCATGTGACAAATTACCCCTAAAATTGAGTGGCTTAAAACAACAATAAACGTTTGTACCCCACAGCCTCTGTGGGTTGGGAACTTGGGAGTGGCTTATCTGGATGGTTCCAGCTTAGGGTATTTCCTGAGGTTGCAGTCCATCTAGATATCAGCCTCAGCTGTAGTCATCTAAATGCTTGACCAGGGCTGGGGGACTCTTTTTCAAGTGACTCCTTCACATCCCTATTGGCTAGTTAGTTGGCTTTTACAAAGAGACCTCAGTTAGGGGCTCCTGGGTGGCTCAGTCAGCTGAGCATCCAACTCTTGGTTTTGGCTCAGGTTGTGAATTCACAGTTGTGGATCCATGATCAGCGGGAAGTTTGCTTCAGATTCTCTCTCCCTCTCCCTCTGCCCCTCCATCTCTCTCTCTCTCTCAAAATAAATAAAATCAAAGGAAGAGAGAGGGAGGGAGAAAGAAAGGAAGGAAGGAAAGAAAAGAAAAGAGAAGAAAAAATAAAAGAGACCTATTACCCACTATGTGATCCTCTCCATAGGGATCTAGTTTTTTCACAGCATTGCAGCTAATTTTCCCCAGAGTGCATGATCCAAGAGAAACTAATGTAGAAGCCACAATGCCTTTAATGATCTAGCCTCAGAAATCACACACTTTCACAGTATTTTATTGGTCACACATATCATCCCTGTGCATTGTGGGAGGAGATCACACAAGAGTATGAATACCAGGAGGCAACGGTCACTGGGGCCATCTTTGAGATTGGCTACCATACACCACCTTTTCCCCCCTTTGGTTAGGAAAAGCAAGAGAGGAGTAAAGGAGAGCAGTAGTGCTGGAAAAAATAGAAAGATAAAAGGATATGGGGCACAAAACCTCAATCTGTCTTCCATGGCTGTTAATCATAATTTTGTAGAAGGAGACTAAGGAGAAAGGAAGAGGAGAGATAGTATTAAACCAGCAAGGCTTCTGGGGGTTTTAAGTGATAATTATACCTTTTCCCACTAATATCAGTTGAAAACCAATAGAGAAAGAGACACAGTTATCAGACTAATGAAGATCAGAATGTCAACCTCATTACTGGTGGTGTTGGATTGAATTTGTGGCTATGGTCCTCCCCTCCCTGTCTAGACCTTAAGACAGCCTGCCCGAGGGAGAATTTGGGTATATAAGGCAGATGAACTTCCTTAGAATTGCTGCCTCATCCATATCAAGCCCCAACGTAAGGGACACAGAGAGACAGACTTCCAGACCCACCTCTAGAAGGCAGGCATGACCCCTGACCATTCCATGCTTCCAGTGTGGAAGCAGAGGCAGAGCAGAACCCACTCAGCCTGGAGGCAGGTAGTTCAGAGACGACTGAACCCACCTATTCAACTGCTTCTCCTAGTCTCACCAATCAAATAAATTCACTCCTTTCTTCTTGGAGAAGATGGAAGGACAGGGCATTTCCTGCTAGGAAATTGAATAAAATTTTCGCTATGGGAGGGCACAAGAATAGCTTTCCCTGTAAAGGTCACTCAAACCAGTCTGGGTCATGGATAGCGAGCTGTTAAACATCCAAACTCTATTAAAACCTAGTCTCTACAAAACAGAAAATAGTTGTATTTGGAGTTGTTTTACAAATGTTAGAAACAAACTTATCTTACTTCTTATTCTGTTTATGTTTAAAGCTGTTTTAGACCAGTAGTACACTTTTTTTTTTCTTTACTACTTTGAGTGACTCTAAGTATATCTTTTTTTTTCTAGGCACAGGGTGGTAGTTTCCTATCCTCCTCAGAGTGAGGCAGAACTTGAACTGAAAGAAGGAGATATTGTGTTTGTTCATAAAAAGCGAGAAGATGGCTGGTTCAAAGGCACATTACAACGTAATGGGAAAACTGGCCTTTTCCCAGGAAGCTTTGTGGAAAACATCTGAGGAGACTAACACTGAGAAGGCTGAAAGTCACATCACACAACAAAATAGCACAAAGCAATTTAATGGAAAGAGCACATTTGTGGACTTCCAGATGGTCAGGAGATGAGCAAAGGATTGGTGTGCGACCCCAGTGCCCCCAGCACGGTTAGGCCAGCCAACAGCGTGAAGAAGGCGTGTGTGTGTGTGTGTGTGTGTGTGTGTGTCCTGTCACTCTGGATTCTGATGTGTAAGGTGTGCCTTGTACTGTCTGATTTACTATACAGAAAAACCTTTTTTAAAAAGATATATAGCAAAAATGGACGATTGTTTACAAGGCTTAACTAATTTATTTGCTTTTTTAAACTTGAATTTTTCTCGTAATAGATAAATTCTTTGGATTTTGATTTTAAGAAATTATTAATTTATGAAATGATAGCTAAGGAGAAGCTGGATTATCTCCTGTTGAGAGCAAGAGATTCTTTTTGACATAGAATGAGCCCCCCCCCAACCTGTGTTACTTTTTTGCTTCTTTAAGCCAGAAATGCCAGTTCTCTAATTTGGTTTTCCTCTTCGGGAAACCAAAACATATAACTGAATCAGAATCAATAAAGGCCTGGGGTAGGGAGATAGAACCTTGAGAGAAAAGAAGTTAGCGACTCCCTGTCTTTCTGGTTTGGTCAGGAATCACCCTTAAGACCTAGTCCTCAATATAATTTTGTGGGTTTTTAATTCCCTAGAATGAAGTCAGTGAAGTGATAAGGAAAAATAAAGCACAACCCTTGAACAAAAATGTATTCAGAAATATACTTAGTTTTATAACAGAAGGAGCTCAATTCATTGGTTGGAAATTGGGAAAATTGAAGTTGTACTCCTGTCTAAGAATGGCTATGAAATGTAATCGCCCATTTTTACCCCAAGTGATCTGCATGCCCAGGACACAGTAAAACATTTGTGAGATTGTGGTGGTAAGTGATGCCCTCGTGCTTAAGTCAAAGGCTATAAGAAACACTGTGAAAAGTTTACATTCATCCATTGTGATTCTTTTCCCACCATCTTGCATGTGTTACTGGATTCCCACCGTAATATAGACTGCATGGTGTGTATATTTCATTGCAATTTCCTGTTGAGGTTAGTTTGGGCTCAGAAGTGACCAGTGCAGGAGGTGTAAAATAAACAATGTTCTTTTCACTTCTGACCAAGGTCTCTGGGTGTACTCCCTCCCTCCCTGGCTAAGGCATCCATCAGCCGTTATACAAGTCATTAGTGAAAATGTTCCTTTCTGTCCTCCCAGCTGACTGATATAAAGGATGAGCCAGGAGACTGCTCCTGTGACAGTTCCCTTGCGGCTCTGGGAGGCCTTACACCAGTGAAAGTGCCCACACCTTACAATTGCGGCAGGATCCAGCTGTGCCCATCTTTTTATATCCATTCTTTGATGTCATTGACCTCTTCTCCCCATTACATCCCGGTGCCACGCAGTTGTGGGTCTGGGTAGTCCTAAAAGCAAAAGGAGGGAAGACAGCCTGGTAGTGAATGAAATTGTTGCTACAGTTTTCTTGTGGAAAAAAAAAAAACAAAAAAACTTTTTCATTTTTTACTCTAAGAATTACAACTGGGAAATAGAAACGTGAACTGAAGAGTCTTCTTGCAATAGCAAGAGGTTCCATGGTCTTAAAAAGATATTATGTGGTTGAAAATGAAATCATTCCTAAATTAACCTTTTTTTTTTATAAAACACTGTACATTATGTTCCTGTGTGTTGAATTTTTAAAAAAATACTTTACTTGGATATTCATGTAATATATATAAAGGTTTGGTGAAATGAACTTTAGTTAGAAAAAAAGCTGACATCAGCTTTCATCTGTGTAAGTTGACACCAATGTGTCATAATATTCTTTATTTTGGGAAATTAGTGTATTTTATAAAAATTTTAAAAAGTAAAAAGACTACTACAGCTTAAGATAATTTTTTACCTGTCTTTTCTCCATATTTCAAGCTATGTGATTGAAGTACCTCTGTTAATAGTTTCCTGCTATGAAGTTGGTTAAAATTTCATCTGTTAATAGATCACTTAGATAATATAATGTATGGGTTTTCTATTGGTTTTTTGGAGACAGTAGATGGAGATTTTGTAACAAGGGCTTGTTACACAGCGATATGGCAATGATAAAATTGCAATTTATCATTCCTTTTCGTGTTAATAATTTAAAGACTGGAGAAAAGGTTCAAGATTAAAATTTGATGTTCAGTCGTTATGTGTCCCTTGTGTTAATTATTAAAATTTTTCTTTTTTTTTTTTAACCTGAGACACATTTGATGTAATTTCTACTTTATAAAAATTCTTTGCATATACCTCAAACAGAAGATGTCTGCAGTAATCAATTTAGTGGTTACGATACACTTTTACCTCTCCAAGTAACAAACCTTTGGTCAGTTCCCCAAGAAGCTTAAAGTCTTCTTAAAAGAGCCTGTGGAGTTTTATCACTTCTGCTTCCCTTTCCCCCTTCATGGCAACTAAAATGTCTGGTGGCCACTAGAAGTTGTTTCTTAGCCATAGGAAGAAGTACTAGACCTATAACCCAACTGTATGATAACCAGTAGGTCTCAGCAAAGCGTGGGAACATCATCTTTAGACTATGATTTTACTCTTTCATGGAATGCCAACAAGTTGTAACATTAGAATTCAAGTTTGGACAATGCTTTTAATAGATGTTAGGCTAAGTTGTTGAGTGTATCCATATGAAATTTTTTAAAAATTTGAACCAATTATGTCCTTATCGAGGTAGCATCCTATTGAAATTATTCCTTTCCAAGAGAAAGAATTTGCCAAGCTACCACAGTAATGGAGAGGATATTTACAAAAGAGATTGGCCAATATCCAGGCTTAGCAAGGCCTTGCCCTTCACTAACTCCTGTGAACTGCAGACTACAATGGGATATGCTCTGGTTGGTATATATGGATATATCTAATGGGACTTTGCTCTGTTCTGGGAATAATTACCATCAGAGACAATAAGAAGCTACTGGAGTGGTAATCAGCCAATGTGAACTGTGACAGTTTTAAAATACTCTCTCTGATTTACAAATGAAGGTTTCTTTTATTTATTTTGTGTTTCTTATTAATAACTTTCTGGCTTGGCTTGTTTCAGTTTCCATTTTGGAACCACCACCTTGGTCTCACTCGGCAAATTTTTACTGTACTGCCAATGATCCAGACATCCAATAATCATGTTGAAGGGACCTGTAATTTACATTAATCTTTGAGCCACCATTCAATACTGTTATTATATGGCAACACTAATTTAGTGATACCGTTAAGTCTCCAAAGACAACAGAACTATCCCTACTGGTAATCAGTGAGCCAGATGTCACTGCTATTGCTTCCAACTTAAATAAGAAATTTGGTTCCAGAAGGCTTTGACCTTGAGTTGAATATTTCAAGGTCTTAATCCTTGTAAAAGTACTAGAAAAAAAATGACAGATTTCAGAGTGAGAAGGCCTTCCTAAATATGACTCAAAAATCAGAAGCCATAAAAAAGAAAACACTGATACCTTCAACTACAGAAAAAGTATCTCCATGACAAAACACCATAATCAAAGTCAAAAGAAAATAGGGGAAAAGGTATTTAACTCCTGTAGCAAAGAGAATCTCCTTTATATATAAAGAGCTCCTACAAATCAATAAGAACAAAAGCCCAAAAGTAAAATTGACCAAGGATTTGTGACAGAAACTGCCAATTGCCTCCCAATATTCATTTTCAAATTCTCCCTTTTTAACTGATATCTGGATCCAGTTTTTCTCGGATGCAGCCATGTTACTAAGTTGTTGAAATACAAGCTAAAGTGTTAAAGGAGACTTCTGGTGAGTTTTCTTAAAAGGGTATACACCCTTTAGCCATTTTGCTTTTCCTTCTTCCAGCTACAATGTAGACTTGATGACTGGTACTCTAGCAACTGTTGAACCATAAGATGACTTTCAAGAGGGAAGTCACATTTTAATGTGGTAGAGGAGAAAAAAAGGAGCTTGAGACCCTGATACACCTGTGGCCTTCATGCCAGCCCAAACTACTCATCTTTAGAGATGATTTATGTGAGAGTAAGTCCCCTGAGTGTAAGCCACTGCAGGCTGATCTTACCATAACCGACCTGATACCAATATAAACTGACAGTTCAGGGGTGCCTGGCTGGCTCAGTCAAGAGAGTATGTGGCTCCTGATCTCGGGTCCCATGGTGGGCATAGAGCTTACTTTAAAAATAAATAAAAGGGGCACCTGGGTGGCTCAGTTGTTAAGCGTCTGCCTTCGGCTCAGGTCATGATCCCAGGGTCCTGGGATCAAGCCCTGCATCAGGCTCCCTGCTCCACGGGAAGCCTGCTGCTTCCTCTCCCACTCCCCCTGCTTGTGTTCCCTCTCTCATTGTGTCTCTGTCAAATAAATAAAATCTTTAAAAAATAAATAAATAAAAATAAAAAAGGGACGCCTGGGTGGCTCAGTCTGTTAAGCATCCAACTTGATTTCAGCTCAGGTCATGATCTCGGGGTTGTGAGATCGAGCCCTGTGTCATGCTCCACGCTTAGTGGGGAGTCTGCTGGAGATTCTCTCTCTCCCTCTCCCCATCCCTCCCCCTGCTATCTCTATAAAAATAAATGAATGGTTTATCAAAAGAAATTCAAATATATTAAAAGATGTTCTACTTCTTTCCTAATGTAGATGCACATTAACAGTGAAATGTTTCATCTGTAAAATTGGAAACTTTAAAAACTTACATATCACTGTGTTGGCAAAGTGAGGAACACTTAATATTTTGCTAATGAGAATGTAATTTGATAAAATATCTAGGGAGAGCTATCTAGAATATATCAAAATTTCAAATGCATTTACCCATTCTACTTCTAAGAATTTGTCTTCCAGGTATATCTATTTATCAAGTGTAAAACAACAGTACCATATTCATTGCAGCATTGTTTATACAAGCAAAATATTGGAAACAACCTAAATGTCCATCAATAGGAAACTGGGTTGAAATCTACTATAATATCAATACTACATAACCATGAAAAGAATGGGGAAGTCTTTCAATCTTGGATATGGTATCATCTCTAAGATACATAGTTAAACAAAAAAGAGAGTATACTACCATGTGGGAAAAAGGAGAGGAAAGACGATATATAGTACATCTATTAGCTTGTGTATATAGCATCTGTAGAAGGATGTACAAGAAATCAGAATGGTGTTTGCCTTCACCATTGAAGATGGGGCCTATGCTAATTTACAGTAAGTCTCTCATCAGAACGAGATAGAAAAAAACTAAAGCCCCAGGCTTCAATGGAAGCCATATACAGTTGACCCTGAACAACACAAGTTTGGACTGTGCAGGTCCATTTAAACATGGACTTTTCTCAATAAGTACAGTATAATACTGCAAATATATTTTTTCTTCCTCATGATTTTATTTTCTCTAACTTACTTTATTGTAAGAATACAGTATATAACATGACATACAAAATATGTGTTAATTATTTACATTACAAGATTTCTGGTCAACAGTAGGCTATTAGTACTTAAGTTTTGGGGGAGTCAAAATTTATATGCTGATTTTTTTACTGTGTGGGGCATCGGTGCCCCAACCCCAATGTTGTTCAAGAGTCAGCTGTATTGGAAGAGAGAATGGGGAAGGGAGGAGACAAGCGTTAAAAAAATTTTAGGAAAATTTGATCTTTAAAAACTAAGTTGGAAAGCAAGGAATACCCACTTTTTTTTTTTAATTTTTATTTATTTGAGAGAGAGAGAGAGAGCATGAGGTGGGAGGAGGGTCAGAGGGAGAAGCAGACTCCCCGCTGAGCAGGGAGCCTTATGCGGGACTCGATCCCAGGTCTCCAGGACCATGACCTGAGCCGAAGGCAGTCGCCCAACCAAATGAGCCACCTAGGCACCCCAAGGAATACCCACTTTAGTGAGAATGATTCATCATTTTACTACTGAATTCAAGAGCAGACAAAAAGGGTATCATTTAGAGAGAGCCATCCCAAATTTCTACTCCTTTGTTCAGAGCACATTATCTTCAAGAGCCCAGGAGACCTCAGAGGTTGATTTTCCACATAGGATTGACTTTTATTCTTCTGCCATTACTTTGAGAAATTGAGAACCAATGGACTTGTTTTAGAGTACAATGGATCCCATGAGAAAGACCTTACAAAATAAACTGGATACACAACAAGGTCAATAATTCGATTCTACCAGCGCATCTGCATATACTTCCAAGATTCAGAACTCCTGGAAGACTTGCCATGGTACAAAAAGAAGGAAAAGTATCAACAAAAGTTGAATGTTATAGTGCAGCCTTCCAGACTTTGATCTTGTCTAAGGACAAATATGAAACAAGGCAGGACTTTTGCTGGTGGTTGTCCCTCTGGTGTGTCCTGGTATGAAAACTGCTACAGGGGTCCTTAGCGATTCTAGGCAGGCATACTACCTAAGTGTCCACAGAAAGAGATTCAGATATTCAACACTTGGTTCATCATTCAGGTAGTCGAAGATGAGACAGCAAGAGCAATGGAGATCTGCTTGGCAAACCTGAACTCACAGGCCTCACCCAATCCTGTTGGTTCATGCAGATTCACAAGGTCTTTAGCCTTAATCTTCTCAGGAGAGCTATGTAAGCAAGAGGATGATCAGCAAAAACAAAACAAAACAAAGCACACAACAACCAAAAAACAAAAAAACCACCAAGGTCTCCCTCCCAGAGCAGAAAGTGATCAAGTAAGATGTAAAATTCAGAGTCCTTTCTGGCGCTATCGCTACCTCAGCTTTCTCCAGCTGTTTCTGCAGCTTTTCAAGTTGACCTTCCAAGGAATTCAATTCTTTTTGAAGGTGGAGCCTCTGAAAGACCCATTATCGAAAGAGATCCATCTGCCACACTCAGCGGGCCATTAAATCACAAGACCCAAATGGTAGCTGAAGTGGTCTAATGGCAGCTTATAAAAATTACCTTTGAGCTATTTAAGTGTTTGGCCATTCTGAATATATTTATGTGAGCGTAGGTGAGAAATTCATCAAAATTTATTTTCTAGTTCGGCACTGTCTCGTAGAACTTGTGCTCCAAAAAGTGATGGAGAGTTGTAGTTTTTTTAATGTTTTATTTTATTTTTAAACTGTAGATGTTATTTATTTATTTATTTTTAATACCTATCACCCAGTTAGAGTTTTAGTTTTTTTATCTGCACTGTCCAATATGGTAGCCATTTGTGGCTACTGAACCCTTCAAATGTGGCTACTGTGAAGTGAGTCTCTGATTTAATTTAATTTAAAGCCACATGTGGCTAATGGCTACCATATTAGGAAGTGCAGTTTTAGAAAACAGCTATTTTTATTTTTTTTTTAAGATTTTATTTTTTTTATTTGACAGAGAGAGACACAGCAAGAGAAGGAACACAAGCAAGGGGAGTGAGAGAGGGAGAAGCAGGCTTCCAGATGAGCAGGGAGCCCAATGCGGGGCTTGATCCCAGGACCCTGGGATCATGACCTGAGCCGAAGGCAGACGCTTAACGACTAAGCCACCCAGACGCCCGAAAATAGCTATTTTTAAATGATCAGACCAAAAATATGTAAAAATAAAAATGTGGCCTTGCTATACCATATCCAGCTTCTCATTTGGAGGCACCAATTTATAAGTTAAGGATCACAGAACTGGATTCTAACAAAGAAACCCTCCCCAAGATATGTGAAAACATCTTAACTTTGAGCAATAGAGATTCTTTAATTTTGAGTAGTTTTTCCTTCCTCTGCCCTCCAAAAAATAGATAAAGAAGTTAAAGAAGAGAATTTGGGGATCCTACTGAAGCTTTTTGGTGTGGCCAAGAAGACCAGTGCCTTCCGTGCAAGCAGAGATCCCGTCATCCTTCAAAGGGCAGGCCTCTTCTAAGTGTTTCTTGGTTTTTAACATTCACCTTGATCTTGAGCCCACTGAGGATCACCAGACTGAACACATGACTCTCAAAGCCGTTAAGATGATGATCAGATGATCTGCCTCCTGGGAACTTAACGAACATTTTCTCATGAGATTGAGGTTGGGGTTTATAGAGGGAAAAAAACGGAACTGTAGCCCTCTAATTAGACATGAAATGACACCTGTGGAACAAAGGCCATGCTTCTTATTCCCCAAGCCCTGCAGCAAGGTCAGTTCAAGCGAAGGCCAGCGCTTTATCTTTCCAATCACATCTAGTTCATTCCTTTTGCCAGAGAAAATTGAAAGCTTAATGGAATTACCTTTTCCCTTTTTTTAAGCACTCAAGGGTGCTACAAGGCATAAAACAAAAACGTCCTTTTGAGTAAAACCAATTTCCTTACAAATTATATCACAAAAGCACACTCAATAAACTCCCTCAAGGCGGAGACAAAGTGAAGACGGAGGCCTCACGGCCAGCTCCCGCCTTCACACAAGCTAATTCAGCCACCGCCTGCCCTCTTCGTTGGTAGCCCCTCTCCCTTCTTCCCTTCCTTACAAAGGTTTCAGAAGAGGCTCTGTTCCGAGCGGATTCCGGTCGGGAATCTTAGTTTTGGCGGGGAGGGAGGATTCTGTGGGTAAAAACCCTTTCTGTGTTTCAGAGGCTACCAGATGACAGCGCCACCGGCGGCTCGTGGGTCCTAGGTGTGAAATAACTGCTGGCTTCAAACTCTTCGGTACTAAATGAGACCACCTTGGTTCGTGAAACCCTCTGGGCGTCAGCGAGCCCTCTGGCTCAACTATAAACCCCAATAGTTAAACCCATACAGACAAGACCGCTTACCTCACGTGCCCCCTGCAACCCACGGTGCTTATTTCTTACTGCACTTTTTCCTTGAGGCATCCACGAAGGTGCTTTGTCATGACTAGAACATTCTGTCAGGCCAGAAAAGCCCTCTACTAACAACAGAAGGCCTGTGAGACCACAGCCCACACATCCTGTTCCGCGGCCCATGATCACGTGCGGGACACACGCTGACCCCCCCGCCCCCACGCCCGCGCATGCTCACACGCCCTCCGCCAGCTCTCCTGCACGTACCCCTCGCCCACAGTCTTTCCTTGTAAAACTCTAGGTGTCCGTCTTGTGGGCAGAGGCCGGTTGTTAAGGCTGGAGCCCGCCACCGCCCCCAGCTGCCAACACCCGAACTAAATCTCTCCCTTTCTCTTCTCCAAAGGCTCCTCTCTTGAGTTAATGGCTTGTCTTGCGACGGATTGATCCGAGTGTGTTCGGCAGAGTGTTGGCCAGCACAACCAGGAGCAGTGCTCTCTCTTCGCCTAAGCCCCTTGGGGATTCCCAGGAGGGAGCCGTTGTCCCCAGCAGCGCACCCCAGGGCTTCCCTTAGTTTCCTGAGTCAAGGGCTGTGCTCCATCCGTCACATGTGGACGGTAAGTAAGTAAGAATGGACATAGAGGATGATTTTAAGAGACAGGGTGCTCAAAAGGAGGCTCACGGATTATATTGGCCCCGCGGTGTTCAAGTAGCCAATCTGCACAAATAGCCACCTGCAGGGACGCGAGTCGAAGATAAGGAGTAAGGAACCGTTCCTCCATTTCTGTCTGCAAAGGAAGAGCTGGGCTCCTGAAGAGATGAGGAGATATGAGGAGCTGCCTCTCTTGCTCCGGCCACCATGTCTCCATATATAGCCGGGACTGCTTGTTCTTGTTCTACTGGAGTAGCAATTGTGGGATTGCTCTGATGTGGTGACGGTTGCAGAAATCAAAGCTGGGCTTGAATTTCTACCCTTGACGCTGAACTGTGCTTTCCTGTGATGTCTTTACCCACTGAGACAGATGTGTGGGATTGGCATGTTATCAGTCAGCCCCTGTAATAAAACTGAAGTGGGGGAAGCTTTCAAGAGGGTATCTCAAAAGAAATGCTTCACATAAGCAAAGCTGTAATAATCTCGCCCACCATCTAAATTCACCCAGTGGCTTAGGCCTGAAGAAAGCAGACTCAAAACTTTTAAAATCAGACTGTTACCCTTTGATCCTGAACTATGCCTTATGCCAGAGAATGCATTTTTTTTCTTTTCCTAAAAAAAAAAAAAAACCCTATGGTTTGGATTACTCCTCTCTTATCTCACTGTCTCTGTGTCTCCATCTCTGCCTGCCTATGCCTCTGCCCCCAGCTCCCGCTCACTCCTGTCCTCTGTTTAGTGTGGGTGTTGGGTGATGGAGCTTGGTGTCTGGTGGAATGTTCCATAAACGAGTGTCCTCATCTAGAAATGCTTATATCCTTAATGACTCCTCTTAAATTCCCATCTGAAAATCCATTGAGGGTTTTTGTTGTTTTGCTTTGCCTTTTCTCTCTCCTTAGTTTTAGTTGTATTAAAGTCAATTTCAAGGTACTGGGATACAATAAAAGACAACACAGCTGAATCAGAGGGTGACGAAGACTTAAATGATTCCAGTTAGATTCAGGTTCTTAAAGAACTGAAATGTATTTTTTATTTGCCTGCAATTCATACACATATGCCCCACTGTATTTCAAAACCAATTATATTATTTTATTGAGTGGCTTCTCACGCCCCACTGTGTGTTTAGCTAGCACAATCATAGGTATTGTCACAGAAACAGAAGAAATACTTTTTTTAGACTGCAAATGTTTGGAGGCACCTTACAAAATCATATACAATAAAAATGACAAAGATAAAAATAGGTAAAATGCGTGATCGGCGGAAACAGGATATCAAGAAGAGGCGATAATTAGAAGAAATGAAAGGCACTGTCCTTGCCCTCAAGGATATTACAGTCGAGAGTAAACAAAACCTGAAAACTGTATGAAATACGAGAAGATAGTATGTCATTATAATAATTTTGAGGTAAGATTACAAATATAATATGAGCTCAGAGGAGAGGGAGGCCATGGAAGGCAGGAGTAAGGTTTAGATAAAAAGGTGGGAGGACCTGGACAATGAATAATGGAGAGATTTTTGAATAGGTGTCAGGGAAAGCAAAGTCCATACAGGGGACCAGACCTTAAGCAAAATGGCTCAGCAGCAACCATCAGGCAGCATGTTTGTGGGGAGGTGGAAAACCCATGACTAATACAGAAAATGTGTAGTCTGTAGTTCGTTCATGGCCAAATACTTCAAGCAGAAGTATTTACCTTGATGCTGCTAGAGGTTTCCTAATACAGAAGTGACGTGGGAAAAAGATGTGACCGGCAACCGTCTGTAAGATTAGGGTTATGGAGATAAGCAGGGGGGTCAGGGAGTCAGGGGTGAACATGAGGAGATAGGGAGCTATACCTTGAGCGGGGAGGGCAGAGGGAATGAAGAGGAAAGTAAAGTCAGGAGAGGCATGTTGGGAAAAAAGAGCCAATGGGAATTAATGGCTGAATGAATATAGGAAACAGAGGAGATAAAACAAAAAACACCAAAGATTTAGATCACAGTCACTCGGGCAGTGGCCTTCGGAAGGGACACGGACGTTGGATAGGAAGAGCATTTCCAGGTAAAAATGGTAAATTTTATTTTGGGAATGTTGAGTTGAAATAATATCGGGAGTTTCAACTGTAAATGTCATGTAGGCAGCTGAAAACATGAAATTTAAGTTCTCGTGGGGTGACAGTGAGAAAAATATCAATGGGGTGATTTTGAAGTCCTTCAGGGAAAAGTGGTGTGGGTGGTAGACAAGGCCAGGACCCAAGGGGGCCGTTTGGAAAGGCACACAGGGAGGTGACCGCATGAAGAGGAACATTGCACAGTATTTCCTTCTGCTAACAAGGTCACGATAAGTCACCCATCACAGAAGGCAGGAGAGCAGTTTCCAGAAGTAGAGTTAAACAATATCTCCTGCAGCAGACAGAGGAGAAAGAAAGAACTTTCTATTTCCCAGTCTCTTCTCACATCGCTGACAACGCAACTGAATCCCTGAATGGGATGTTACATTTGACATTCTAAGAGATTCTGCTCAGAGTGCTTTGGAACCAACCCAGGAAGCTCTTGGCAGCTGTCCTGACCTTTTTCCCTCCTCTGTTAAAAAAAAAAAAAAAAAAAGAAAAATATTTTTTTTCTTTAAAAGCTATTGCTCTTCAGGAAAAGAATGCAAAGATCTTGTTGACCCAATCAGAGTTGAAAGAAAATTTCGGTGTTCTTGCTATAATGTAATTGTGCAATGACGTATAGATCCTGCTGGCAGATCCTCTGGGGATTGACATATAAAAAGGATGTCTTTAAAATCATA
Organism: Callorhinus ursinus; assembly: GCF_003265705.2. Classification (NCBI taxonomy): domain Eukaryota; kingdom Metazoa; phylum Chordata; class Mammalia; order Carnivora; family Otariidae; genus Callorhinus; species Callorhinus ursinus. Next base: position 143,574,013 of record NW_027397066.1, on the reverse strand, counting down.
TAAAAATCTCATTGTATAGAGCACGATATTTGATATATAAATATGACCATGTTTTCCTTACATTTTTTTCTTGTATAAAATGAGAACAGATCATTTATGAGAGAAATCACGTATCCCCCTTGCCTACTGTGCTGTTCATGTAATTGTGTGCAGAGAACCCACATGCCTGGTATGAGTAACAACTTTGGCAAGTGCTTGCTGCTGCGAACACTTACAAGCACTCCCATTTGCTATTTGGATTCACATCTTGACTGGTCGTTCCCTTTATGTGATTTTTTTTTCCATCTCTAATCATTTTCTCTGCTTCTTATATTACACTGCTCACTCTGGGCATATGGCCACAGAGAGGGAAGAAACACACGTTGTTGATTCTGCAGTGCTTGTGATGTCTGTTAACTCTGCTGGTGATTTCCCAAGATCAAGAACATGGGGTGACTTTAAAAAAATGTTTCCTTCGTGATAGGACAAAATGGAGGAGAAGTATCCAGAATTGTTTGTTTCCTCCTGGCAGAAAGGAAGCATCGTGGGAGTCAGACGAATCTTTGCTTATCCTCAAAGACAGCTAGTCCAGACCATGGATTCCAGTTCCTCAAATTGCCAAGTGTGTTCCCTTCACCAGTGCTGTGGGACCAAAGCTGCCCTCCCAGGGCTGGCTTCTGCCCGGCTGGGAGACCTGGAGGAGGTGTCATCTGATACGACTCAAGATTCTCTCCAGCGACCTGCGCTTGTACACACTTGCCTTGATTCTTCTGTCTGGGTTGATGGGTTATCAGGCACAAGCCTGAAAGACAAAGGGACTGGCAGGTGTCACAGGGTAGCAGTGTCTGCGGTTCTGGGCAGCTTGGAGAGCAGGGCTGTAAAGCCCAGTCTTGTTGCAGACTCGAGCCCTCCCGGGCTCAGCTCTGTTCTCTGCTCACCGGTAACAACCTGCCAGCCATCTGTGTGGAAAGCTGCCTAAGGAGGCTGTGATGTCGTGATTTATAATAAGAAGTATCTATTTGGTGTTCCTCCCTGTTTCTGGCACAAAGCTCTTAAAACACTTGGAATTTCCAAATTCATAATTCCTTGTTATGTTAATGAAGTGACATTTGAAAGCACCTGAGGATGGGAGTCCATCATCAGAGGAGCCAACCAGGTACTTAGAGGGTTGGAACTTGAACCCCACTCTCCCCACCCAACCTCCAGAGAGAGGAGAGGGGCTAGAGGTTGAAGCAATCACTAATGGCCAATGAGTTAATTAATCGTGTAATGAAGCCTCCGTAAAAACCCAAAAGGAAGGGTTAGGAGGGCTTCTGGATTGGTGAACACGTGACTATCTGGGGGAGAGTGGCATGTCTGGAGGGGGCATGGAAGTTCCACAGGACCTGCCCCATACCTTGCCCCCTGCAGCTCTTCCATCTGGCTGTTCCCGAGTTATATCCTTTCCCATAATAACCTGGTGATCTGTTAAGTAAAATGTTTCTCGGAGTTCTGTGAACCTCTCTAGCAAGTTAATCAAACATGAGAGGGAGGTCGTTTTAACCCTCAATCTGTAGCCAGCCAGAAGCATGGGTAACAGCCTGAATGTGAAGTCATGGGGCGGGGGTCGGGGGGTGCCTGTGGAGGGCAGTCTAGTGGGACTGAGCCCTTAATCTGTGGGATCTGATACTCCAGGATCTGATACTCTGTGGGATCTTCTCCAGGTAGATGGTGTCAGAATTGAGTTGAATTCTTGGATGCCCTACTGGTGTCTGAGAATTGCTTGGTGTTGTCTGGGAAGCACGCTACCCCCCACCTTGGGATTGGGGGCAGAACCTAGTTTAGAGGCCCACCTGGAAACTCTCTCTCTTTGGTGATTACTCATTAAGAGTAATTTAAACGTGGTGCCTGGCTGGCTCAGTCGGTAGGGCATGTGACTCTTGATCTCAAGGTTGGGTCACGACTTTGAGCCCATGTGGGTGTAGAGATTACTTAAAAAATACAAGTTAAATATTCTCTAAGTATCTCTCCTGTTTCTTGCAATATTCTTTGAGAGGAGCTAGTTGCTCTGGTATCAGGTTGGTCTCCTCTGCAAAGTGCAATCTTTTCATATGTCTGGTGATTTTTTTTTCTGTTGTGATTTTGTTTATCCTTAAAGAGGGGAGTCTCCATGTATCTGGCAATGGGAATTAAGATGTGTTCTTTTAGAATGGTGTGGATTCAACTGCAAACCTCTGGGAGAAGGGAAATGTTTAGATTTATTATAGTTTTTCTTTGATATCTTACAGATAAGGATGAAGGGTAGTTGGTGCCAAAGGCAATATTTTTGGGGCCCAAAGATTTCTTGGAGAAATGACATGACCCATTCTATCCCCAGACAGCAAGTGTTCGATCGTTTCATGTAGTGTCAAAGAATCCAGATGTCAGTCTTCCTGAAATGCTTCAACCCCTTCCTTCGTATCCATCCATCAGTTTTCTAGTAGTAGCTTGGATGTAGAGGTGGGTCCAGATGGGCTTGATCCCATGTCAGTAAGTGATTAGGATGGAGAGGAACTGATGGTTGAACAGAGCTTGGTGTTGGCAAGTCATGTCCAGAGCTCAGAGCGGGACAAAGCCCTGAACTCACCAAGGGGCCAAGGGTATTCAGTATCTCCTGTAGAAATTGGTTCGAGTTAGTACCCCATCTCTTCCAATCTTACTGGCCAAGGATCTTCAGGTCAGACCCCTTCAATTCCTTATCAGCTTGTGGTTATAGGGTGGCAGAGGGTAGTGGTGGACGGAGCAGCTAAGGAGTTGGGAATGGTTGGGTTTACTCAGTAGGAGGGAATGGAATAGGGATTGAATCTGTTCCTGAATTTTGTGTCCTGTGCCCCTGCCATTCCATCTAGGCTACAGTGAAACCCTTTTGTAGCAGTTCTGGAAACTGACTCCTTAGAACAGGCTTAGTTGTAAGGAACTCATGCCAAAGCCCAGAGAATGTTACAGCCCTTAATGACCAACTCTTTTGTCATAAGCAGGTTCAGCCCAGGAACATAAACCCACCCCAGGAGGTGGGCCCCAGCTTTGTACGACCACAGGGAGCACCACCATTATGGCCTGCGTGAATGATGCCTTCTGGAGCTGGGCACTGCAGAAGCCCTGGGTTGGGTGATTTCTAGCTCACCACTCTGGACCAAGATGTCCTTTAGGCATCCGCTCTCCAAGCGATGGGACAGATTTCAACTGAAAAACTGAAAAGCACAAAGTGTCTTGTGAGTTTGCCCCTTTCCTCCAGGTAATGTGGGTCCTTAATGCATTCTTACTGTCCTGAGGGAGGGTCTCCTCTCTCTCTCTCTCTCTCTCACCAAATAGGGGAAATAACACAAAGTTAGTTTCTGGCAGGGCACCACTTTAAAAGGGCACCAACCACACATGTGTCTCATGGCCATCTGAAGTTATCTAGGGTGGTGACCTTCTTCAAAGACGCAGCTGCCCTCTTAGGAGCCACGGTGGAGAGGGACCTGACTTGTTCATCATCCCATCTGTGCTAACTGTAAGGGCCAGGCACTACAGGGAGATGTCCCTGGCGTGGGATCCAGCATCTGGTAACTTCTAAAAGGCATGCATGGAACAAGTTGGCCCTGTTCCAACTGCCCAGTGGCTTCACCTCAGGCCTTAGTCTCTCCTCACCCAAACCAGAGAGGTTGGTGGGTTCCCAGTGGGAATGCCTTTCCTTCACTCAGGCAGGACTCTTCCCTTGAATGCAATGGCTTGGTTGATCCTCCTTTTTCTCTTGGCCACAATCCACATTAAAGAAATTTCTCTACGTTTTTGGCATGTGGATGGCACTATACTTACCTATCAGGAGTATGTTTAGCTGTATTACTATCCTGTTTTCTTGAAGAACAGGGGCCATTCTGGGCATAATGTATTGAGAATTCTTCTGGAGTGCTTTATGGAACCCAGCTTCCCGCAGAAGAAACATCTCAGTCTACCACGGAGCCCTGGTGGCCGTGTGGTGTTTTGAATTCCTTAAAATAGTCTGATTGCCCATATTTGAATCCTTTACCATTTCTAGGACACCAGACAACTCTGACGACTTAATTCTCAGAAAGCCTTTATGTGAGGGTACTGCTCTTGTGAGGGGGAAGCGGATTTAGAGAGAGAGCGTGTCCTCTAGGAAGTAGCCACCTCAGAGAAATGGGTTTGAGTAAATAGAAAAACCAAACACTGAGTTAAAACAATCAAGTGAGTATTGAATGTATCTTTTTAAAAAAGATTTATTTTAGAAAGAGAGTGAGAGAGAGCAGGGGGAGGGACGGAGAGAGAGAGAATCTCCAGCAGACTCCCTGTTGAGTGCAGAGCAGGACGTGGGGCTCAATCTCATGACCCTAAGACCATGACCTGAGCCAAAACCAACAGTCTAGCACTCAACTGACTGAGCCACCCAGGTGCCCCCTGAATGTATGTTTTAAAACTAAAAAAAGGAAACTATCTTCTATAGTAGGGTGTCAGTAGGAGGTCAGGAGCTGGGTAGGGTATTATGTGTCTCTCTCTTCTCTCTGCTCTCCTGCATCCTCTCCCTCCCCCTCCTCTCCCCCTTTTCCTTCTCTCCCCCTTTCCCCCCTTCCCTCCTCTCCCCCTTCCCTCCTCTCCCCCCTTGCCTTCTCTCCCCCTCTTCCCTCCTCTCCTGCTCTTTCCCCTCTCCCTTCCCTCTCCCCTCCCCTCCCCCTCCCTTCCCCTTCCCACTTCCCTTTCTCCTACCCCCTCCTCTCCCCTCTTCCTCCCCTTCCCCCTTCTCCACTCCCTTCCCCCTCCTCTTCCCTGTCTCTCTCCTCCCCCTCCCTCCCTCTCTCAGCCTCCCCTGTGCTAATACTCTCTCAACTTCCTTTCCTCAATCCCTCTGGGCACTTTATTCTTTAGGAATTAAAGGAACTGAGGAAGTTTGGTGTTCAAATTGCTAGTTTGCAGCTTAAACATGTTTTGCAGGAATTATGGATATAAAAAAATTTAGAGAAATTTGGAGTATATAATTATACTACCTGGATATAATCATTCTCCTTGAGAACCACCTCTCTCCCAACTCCATTATCTCACCTTCCTCATTCTCCTCTTCCTTTTCTGGCACTTTCCGTTTCTCACCTCCAACCCCATTTCTAATGGTCTGAATATCTCATTAACCGAAGAGTGCATAAATTCATTGCATTTAAGATAATGATTTTAAGACCCATAATTCTAAGAAAAAATTTGAAATAATCTTGCATTGCTTTTGTTGGCCAAAGATAAATAAGCTATATTAAGTGAGACTAAAAGGTGACGTTTGATTAAATTAATTAAGCCCCGGATAATATAAACTGCCTCTTACACGATCATTTATATTTTTCTGTGGTCGACTCTAAGTATAAATGATAGCAGTGAGGTTCAAAGGGCAAAGGAGGTATGCCTGGGACAGGTTGTAGGTCATTTGTTAGCTTTGTTCCTCTACTATTTGTAAGACACTTACTGTGTATAAAGACGATGTATATAGGCTTGAGGGCAGGGGGTTTTGGTTCAGACACTTGACATTGCAGACAGACAGATGGCTACACCTTGTCTTGGTCTTCAGGGTTGTGGAAGGGCTTTGAGGAAATTCTGTAGTGTAAACTGGATGGCGTGGTATTGAGAAATAACAGAATTTTGCTGGTAAGGAAAATTGGATACCCGGATGCTGAGAGAATTTGGAGATGTGACTGAGAAGTCTTTTGGATAATCTCTGAGGAATCACGAAAAATAACAGAGCCATAAGAGATGAGGAAAATGGAATTACAATTCTCAAAAAGAGAAAGAAGGCAAATTCTATAAACAATAGATTTAGTGAGCTGATAATGATTCTTGGTGAGAATCTCAAACAATACTAGAAGATGGTTTCCAAGCTCTTAGAAAGGGAATGGAGGGGAGGCAGGGCAGGGAGAGAAGGGGAATCAGTGAGTATGAAGAACCAGCACAGGGTCACTAAAAACACATTGTGTCAGAATGTTTTCATCTCCTTTTCTGATAGGCTTATTCGACTGGCAAGCTTATAAATGAGATTGATATAAGCTGTCTACATTCCAGGAAGGAATCTGACATGGTCACGCTAGTACTCTTGGCATAATGAGAAGCAAGGTATCATTTGCTGTTTTTAGGTGGTAAACCAGAGAAACAAATTCTAACTAGTTTAAGAAAAAAAGGGTTTTTATCCAAGGATACGGAAGAGCTCTCCTGGAGGGCTAGACAATCAGGTTTGGATGTCACAAATCAGAAACATACCAAACGTCACAGAGCTGGTCCTGTGAGTGCATGACAGCTTGTCAACACTGGCATGAACACCACCATTTGCACTCTGACACACTGACCCTGATGTCCCAAAAAGGGTATAAAGCTGTCCCCACCTTCTGCCAGAATAGAATCCTTAAAGTCCCAGATTCTTTGCACCTCTAGCTCCTAGGTCTGCAGTTCAGCATGATGCCTCTGATTGGTGGAGCGTAGATCACATGCCTGAACTCCAGTTGCAAAGGAAGCTGAGAAAGCCAGGAGCTTACATTTTTCCCCTTTCATCCCAGAAAGGTGGTCCCTGGCTTCTAAAAGACTCATAAGGTAGGTAATTGCCCCAAATAGAAAAGAGGTTCCAACGATGGCTGCCATAAAGATCGGTTAACGTCCTCACAGGGGCTGAGGGATCCAGGGTAATTGGGTATGTTTATAAATGGTTGGAGGACCATAGCTAAAACTTGTTAATTAATCAATTCTTTTTCATCTAAAAGAAGGTTTTTATTGGCATACCACAGGACTCTGCATTTTTGTGCTACACAAGATTTTTTTTTCATTGAGTGGCTTGGCTGAAGCCAGAAAAGCAGCTTATTTTATTTGCAGGTGACACAGAGCTAGAGTGGAATGCTAATGCATGCAAGAGCAAAATCAGAATTGCAAAAGATCTCTAAAAGTGAACCAATCAGCCCATGTTACAAGACAAAGTCTATCAGTAGTAAATGGCAGGCTCTGTTTCAGGGTTTTAAAAATCCAGCTACTCAAATATGTAGTTGCTGCTAAGAAGCAGGCCACAGTTTAATGTGGTTGCCAAGAAAGCTAATTAAACCCCAGGCTACATGAATAGATGCATAGTGTTTAGAACAAAGCCCTCCTCACTCTTCACTAAATGAACCACAGCTGAGCACTGTGCCAAGCTATGAGCACCATCGTTTACCAGGAGCCAACAAGTTGGAGGATGGTCAGGGGGGAGCACCAGAATGGTGAGCAATCTCAGACCCCCTGGTATAGGAAGAATGGTAACAGAAGCTCAAGGAGGTTGGTCTGTGAAGAGAGGCCTTGAAGGGAGTGGCCACCGATTACTCAAAAGAGGGAAGGTGGGGTAAGGTTCATCCCAAAGCGTGTCGAGTTGAAACCAAGGCCAAAGTGCAAATTATAGGCAGTCTTTTATAAAAAGAAGACAGACTTTCTGAGTAATCCAAAGGTGGAAAAGCCTGTGCTGGGAGGTAGGAAGTTACCTGTCACTGGAGATACTCAGGTAAGAGATTGGTGGCCAGCATTTAGAGGTGCTGTTGAGGGGCCTCAAGCTATGTTTAGATCAAATGAACTTTCAACTTTTTATTTTTCGTATTTAAAAATTTATTAAATTGAATAGACATAATACTATATTATATTATTATATTATATTATATTATAAAATAGAATAGACGTAATATTATATTAAAAATTTACTTTAAATAAGTATTTAAAAATTTATTAAAATAGAATAGACGTAATATAATATATATATATTATATATATTATATATAAAACTTATATATAATAAGTTTTAGGTGTACAACATAATGATTTGATATTTGTATATATTGTGAGATGGTCACCATAATAAGTGTAGTTAACATCTCTCACCATACATGATTATTAAATTTTTTTCTTGAGATGAGAAATTTTAAGATCTACTCTTTTAGCAGTCAGTCTGTTCTCTGTATCTATGAGCTCATTTGTGGGCGTGTGCGTGTGTGTGTGTGTGTGTGTGTTTAAGATTCTACATATAAGTGAGAGCATCAGTATTTGTCTTTCTGTGTCTGGCTTATCTCACTTAGCATAATGCCCTCAGGTTTCATCCATGTTGTCACAAATGGCAGGACTTCCTTCTTTTTTACAGCTCAATAATATTTCACTATATATATGACAATTTCCTCACTGATTCATCCAACAATGGACACTTAGGTTGTTTCCATATCTTGACTACTGTAAATAATGCTGCAATGAAACATGAAGGTCAGATAGCTTCTCAAGTTAGTATTTTGGGTTTTTTAAATAAATACCCAGAATGTAATTGCTAGATCATATGGTAGTTCTATTTTAATTGTTGAGGAAACTCCATACTGTTTTCCATAGTGGCCGCACCAATTTACGATTCCACCAACGGTGCACAAAGGTTCCCTTTTCTCCACATTGATGCCAACATTTATTATATATCTTTTTGATAATAGCCATTCTAACAGGTATGGCATGATAAAATCATTTTTTGGTTGATTTGCATTTCCCTGATGATGAGTGATATTGAGTACATTTTCATGTACCTCTTGGCCATCTGTATATCTTCTTTGGAAAAAATGTCTATTCTGATCCTCTCTCCTTTTTGTTTTCAATCGAAGGATAGGTGACACACAATGTTAAATTAGTTTCAGGTGTACAACACAGTGATTCCACAGCTCTGTACATTACGCTGTGCTCACCACAAGTGTAGCTACCATCTGTCACCATACAACCCAATTACAGTACCACTGATTATATTCCCTATACTGTACTTTTTATCCCCTTGACTGATTTCAAAAGTGAAAGCTTGTACCTCCCACACCCCCACCCCTTTTTCTTCATCCCCTCACCTCCTCCCCTCTGGCAGCTATCCATTTGTTCTCTGTATTTATGGATCTATTTCTGCTTTTTCTTTGTTCGTTTTGTTTTTTAGATTCCACATGTAAGTGAAATCGTGGTAGTTGTCTTTCTCTGACATTTCAGTTAGCATAATACTCTCTAGGTTGTCACCAGTGACAAGATTCCATTGTTTTTTATGGCTAAGTAATACTCCATTGTATATAAAATATCATATCTTCTTTCTCCATTCATCTATTTTTTTTAGAGAGGGAGAGAGAGAAGGGGGAGGGGCAGAGGGAGAGGGAGGGAAAGAATCTTAAGCAGACTCCATGCCCAGCGTGGAGCCCAATGCGGGGTTTGATCTCACCACCCTGAGATCATGACCTGAGTTGAAATCAAGAGTCAGATGCTTAACTGATTGCTTTTAAATCTTGGCTATTATAAATAATGCTGCAATAAACAAATGGGTGCATATTATCTTTTTGAATTCATGTTTTTATTTTCTTTGGGTAAATACCCAGTAATGGAATTACTAGATTATGTGGTAATTCTATTTTTAACTTCTTGAGGAAACTCCATGCTATTTCCTGCAGTAGCTGTACTAATTTGCATTCCCACCAACAGTGCAAGGGCTCCTTTTTCTCCACATCCTCACCCATACTTGTTATTTCTTGTGTTTTTCATTTTAGACATTCTAACAGGTGTAAGGTGATATCTCATTGTGCTTTTAGTTTGTATTTCCCTGATGATGAGTGATGTTGAGCATCTTTTCATGTGTCTTTTGGCCATCTGTATGTCTTTTTTGGAAAAATGTCTATTCAGGTCCTCTGCCCATTTTTTTCTAAGTTTACTTATTTATATTTTTAGTAATCTCTACACGCAATGTGGGGCTCAAACTCATGACCCTGAGATCAAGAGTGACATGCTCTTCTGACTGAGCCTTTCTGGTGCCCCTCCTCTAGCCAATTTTTGAGTGGATTATTTATTGTTCTGGTGTTGAGTTGTATACGTTCTTTATATATTTGGGATATTAATCCTTTATCAGATCTATCATTTGCAAATATCTTCTCTCATTCAGTAGTTGCTTTTTTTGTTTAGCTGATGGTTTCCTTCACCATGAAAAAGCTTTTTATTTTGATATAGTCTCAATAGTTTATTTTTGCTTTTGTTTCCCTTGCCTGAGGAGACTGGTCTAGAAAAATGTTGCCAAGGCTGATGTCAAAGAGATTACTGCCTATGTTTTTTCCTATTTTCAGGTATCACATTTAGGTCTTTAATGCCTTTTGAGTAAATTTTTGTGTATGGTGTAAGAGAGTGGTCCAGTTTTGCTCTTTGCATGTAGCTGTCCAGTTTACTGAGCACCCTTTATTGAAGAGACTGTCTTGTCCCTATTATATATTCTTACTTCCTTTGTCATAGATTTATTGGCCATATATGTATGCATTCATTTCTGGGCCCTCTACTCTGTTCCATTGACATATATGTGTTTTTGTACCAGTACCATATTTTGATTATTATGGCTTTGCAGTTTATCTTGAAATCTGGGATTCTGATACCTCTAGCTTTGTTCTTCTTTCTCAAGATAGCTTTGGCTATTTGGGAATCTTCTGTGGCTCCATACAAATTTTAGGATTGTTTGTTCTAGTTCTGTGAAAAATACTCTTGGTATTCTGGTAGGGATTGCATTGAATCTATCAATTGCTTTGGGTAGTGTGGATATTTTAAAAATATTAATTCTTCCAATCCATGAGCTTGGAATATCTTTCCATTTTATTTGTATCATCTTCAATTTCTTTCATCAATGATTTACAGTTTTTAGAGTTATAGGTCTTTTATCTCCTTGGTTAGGTTTATTCCTAAGTAGTTTATTCTTTTTGGAGCAATTGTAAATGAAATTGTTTTCTTAATTTCTCTTAATTTTTCTCCTCTGCCCATTTTTAATTGGATTTTTTGTTTTTTTGCTATTGAGTTAAATGAATTCTTTATATATTTTGGATATTAACCTCTTATCCAAGATATGATTTGCAAATATCTTCTTCCTTTCAGTAGGCTGACTTTTCATTTTGTTGGTTTCCTTTGCTCTGCTGAAGCTTTTTAGTTTGATGTAGTCCCACTAGTTTAATTTTGCTTAACTTCAAGATTCTATTGTTTGTAAAAGTATAAGGCATTACAAAGGTAATGTAACAAGTTCTAATGTATGTGTGAACATTTTATAAGATTTTTCAATATAAAAAATGCATAAAGATGTTTTGTAGATGACCTGAGAGAGATTGCTTCAGAATTACATAGGAAGCTCCAAAGGCAGAGAAGAGAAATGCTGCATGGTAGGGCTCATTAATGACCAACGGCAAAAATCTTCCTGGGCTTGTTTGGTTTGGGCTTTGTGCACATGGGCCACAATAACAAAAATAAATCACCAGGAATTCATTTCCTCTTTTAAGGAAGGTTTCAGAACAGTGCTGAGACTGCAATTGCAGGGAGCTCCCTGTTTTCCCACAAAAGCCAACAAGCTATTCCTGGAGGACAACCAAAGCAGACAACCAGTAATCTCTTTGATTTTTGTCTCCATTGAATACTTGGGCTACACACCATTCATAATGGAACTTAACGAACATCCTTATTTTATCTATAGGGCTTGTGATGCTTTCATTTTAGTTACTCATGAATCGTTACAGGCACATAGGCCTGTGAGCCATAGCTTCCTTGTACAGAGGGGATCAGGATTCAGTGAAATTACTCCAGACAAAGCTAAGACCTTTAGCTACAGGGCACTTGCAGAACAACAGCCTGAACCTCTCACCCACGTATAAGGAGAGAAATAATTCAGAGGCCTAACAAAGGGAAATATAGTAGCCATACTGGTCGAACACCTGATAGATTGCACCCAGCTAGATAGGAGAGGTGTCTGCAAGGTATTCTTAATCATTGTGGATATCACTTAAAGAGAAAAGTGGTAGCAAATGTTTACATTATAATATTCTGCTTCCAAGATAATAGGTTAAAGCAGAGGGAGAAAAAGTAGACACTGTATTACTTAGATTAGGACGTCATGATAGTAATTATGATTGTTAGGATGACCCTGGGGCTACCCGTGTTTATGTTTTTGTGACCTCTCTAAGAGACCAGTTGTTTCTGTCTCTCAAATACTTTCCCAAATTAGATTTCTGGAAGGTCAGAGGAGTGCTTTGTTAGTAGATTTCTGGAAGTTCAAAGTATTCCTGTATGTCTGGTTCAGGTCCTGTTAATCACACCCCAATATGTAGGCAAATTCTCAGCATACAAGGCTGCCTTTGTGATTGGAACATTTTGGGGGCATAGAGAGGGAGGGCAGGGATTTCAAACGTGTATAGTGGGTTTCAAATTTATAGTGACATCTCAGACATGCAAAAACGAAACTCTATTTCTCTATAACTGCACTCAATTTGCTTATGAGGTAGTGGAAAACTCAATCCTGGCACGTTAGGATAATTTAACCCATTCCGGCTTAAAAGCCTCTTTTGGGTAATTCCTCAGTCAATTCAGGATTTTAACTCCAGCAAGGCAAATATTTTCCCTCATCCTCTCCTCCTGGATAAGTCCTGGGTCTGAGTTCCTCACTTTCTGTTCTCTGGCTCCAGTTGGCCTCCTTGGACACATCTTGCTACCTTGGTCATCGGTGTCCATCTTGGGTCCCTGGTGACTTTACCACTGACCCACCTCGTCATGTCTGTCAGGCAGCATGTGGTGGCTGCCCCCTGCTCTACAGTGGCCAGTGCTGCTCTCACCAACTCTCCATTCTCTATTGCCTTCCTCACTCCTCCCAAGACGGGCTCCTTTCTTGCTTTCCCCACACAGAAAGGAAGTGAGGGAGACTCAAGGTGGGGTGGTCGTTTGAGGCCCACCATCAGTCCGAGTCTGCCCTGCTTACCCTCCCCCCACCACAGTATGCACTCTTGCATAACTCTCTCTCGTCTCCCCATCTGTCTAGGCTCTGTTCTGAGTCAGGGAATACTTTTATTGCGTGTGTGTGTGTGTGTGTGTGTGTGTGTGTGTGTGTTGCTTTTCTGTGTGTGTGATGGAGAAATGACCTTGTACTGTGACCTGCATCCTTTAGAGGGTAACACCTGTAAACTCTATGCTCTGGTCCTCCAAGCTTTTACTGTTAATCTTCAAGCTGAGTCCTTTTGGAATTCAAAATAAGACCACCTCTCCCTCACACAGGACTAGCTCTTTCAAGTCTCTTCAACTTCAGATGTTGTGAATTATAAATCCACTCAGCACCTCCACTGACTGCTTTGTTCTGGCTGTTTCCACTTTATCCTTAAGTCATGGATGCCATTGAATCAGCGGGTGGAGGGCCAATAATTTGGGCAAGGAAAAGAACCTCAATTTAAATTTTTAAAATATTATTTTAATCTTTGATAACCCATATGCCTCCATTCCAAATCAATGAAGATCAAAATATGTGAATAAAAGTCAAGATGACATCTAGTCTTTTTCCACTCCTGATGTAGCTTGAGGAAGGAAAGGCAACTTGTGTTCCCTAGTATTAGCTCAAAGTAACTCACCAAGTTTGTCAGGATTTCTGTTTCAAACCATCCCCCCCCCAAAAAAATCATGTGTAGGTCACACTACCTTCACTAGTGGAGGCTTATACCATCTGGATTCCTGTTTTCATCTCTAAAGAACTGATTGATTTTTTAAATGAGCACAGTGGTCATTTGTTCTGTAGCTTATTATAGACTTTGTTTTAGAGGAAAACTAGGTTTTTGTTCTTTAGGTCTGCCTTGGACCACTTTTATGTTGCCCCCGATGTATGTTTTATAAATTTCTCCTGTGGAAAAGATGGTGCCATGCAGGGCCATGACCAGTGATTCCTGGGGTAGCTGGGCCCCCTGGGCCCTCCACCAACGCAGGCATCACCAGAACTCCCCTCACGCCCAGAGATCATCTTCTCCTCCGCGGTGCCCAGTCCATAACCAGTTTCCTGGATCTTCTAAGTGTTGGTGGGCATCTCCATGGAGTCATTGAGCTTCTGATGGATGATCCTGATGGTAGGGAGAGAAAGGGGTCAAGAGGCAGCTCTACGGGACCCAGAGAAGTGTGAGAGCTTCGTGTAGCTGAGGCTGGGCTTGTTGGCCATGCAAGGGAGAGAATTAAAAAAAGCAGAGGAAATGACTTACCATTAGCATTTCGCACAGTGAACATTTAGCGTATACTCCTTCCAACATTTTACCCAACAGTTTTCTACGTGCCGTGGGGGATAGACGAGGATCCTGGTTATGTGGAAATTATGTATACAAAATTAGTTGTGACATAATGAATAAAGAAATCACAACAAATTACATACTTTAAAAAGTTAATAGTACAAAATCACCAAACCCAGAAAAATAATACAATATTTTTATTAATTTTATACTTCTGTATATTTTCCTCTCTATATTCTTTGGCTATATATTCTCTGGTTACCTTTCTCAAGAAAACAATTTTATAATTTCATTTTCTCTAGAAAGAATAGAATCATTCAATCTTTCTTCTGGGACAGTTGATTGAAATTTGTTTATTGATAGTTCAAAAATATAGTTATTGGTAATATCATTTAAAATTCTAGGGTTATGTTAAATTTGGGATAACCTCTATCAAGTTCCCTTTATATATAGGCTGTGAAATCTGGAAGAGTTTTCCCAGACTGGCTTCTGGCTCCATGTGTTTCAAACTATGTTTTAGGTTCACGATCCACACACTTGTGGGTGCCAGAAGCCACAGAACACATCTATACTGTGATGCAAGTTCTGGCCTTCCATGTTCTTGTCATGATGCCAGGTGAGTTGGCACAATGTGTGGCGGTTTTCCTGGAAGGCATGCCTACATCAGGATGACTAGCTGTAATTTTAACTATACACAGATATGTCTCTGAACCAGATGAATGTATCCCACGAAGTCCAACGAACTGTCCAACTAAATGTATTTCAGTAACTCAACTTCTCCTTAGCTGGATTCTCAAAATGCTCATGGCCACTTCTATACCACCTATGACAAGGGGGCATAGGGTGGGATGCAAATGGTCTTAACCATCTGAGGTTTAAATATCTCACATCAGTACATTTATTAAAAAGCAGACAAACAGGGGCACCTGGGTGGCTCAGTTGGTTAAGCGTCTGCCTTTGGCTTAGATCATGATCCCGGGGTCCTGGCATCCAGCCCCACGTTGAACTCCCTGCTCAGCGGGGAGTCTGCTTCTCCCTCTCCCTCTACCCCTCCCCCCAGCTTGTTCTTTCTCTCTCTCTCTCAAACAAATAAATACAATCTTAAAAAAAAAAAACAGACAAACACATTGTTAGGGGGCCCTCCTGGGACATTGGAAGGAGCCTGTTCAGGTGAGGGATTTGGAGGCTTTAATTTCATTTGTTTCACAGCATAGCCATATCTGATGAGGTGGGGGATGCCGAACAAGGACAGAAATCACTCCTTGCTGAGAATACCAGTGCAAAAGACTGCAGAACCACAATGCCCAGTTCAGTGACTTGCTGACCATGTCATTTTGAAGGAGAGGTGAAGGGTGGGGGATAAATTAAAGCACCAAGTGGCCCCTCAGAGAAAGGATGGATGTCCCGCAGGCTCTTGAGTGTTTGCTTTCCCCAGGGTCCACCACCTGCCCCACAGGCGCAGCCCTGCTATGACTAGTTTCTGGAGAGATTTCAGCCATGCCTTTTCTACATGAACTTTTTGGACATGCAAGTGATGTGACTTTTGCTATTACTCCATTTTTCTTCTGTGCTGTTAGTGCTGGTCAAACTTGGTGTTTAGGGACAGAGCTGTGAACAAAGGGCATGCTTCGATCCATCCAAATAGCAATGACTCTTCCATCCTAGTGTGCTGGCATTTGGTGGGGGAGCACCTTGACTTAGAGACCACAAAGGCAGCATTTAGCTGAGGAATTACAGTTGTTACTCATTAGGGTGTATTTGACTCTGCCTGGAAAAGTTAATGTGTTTCACGGTTGCTACCAGGGAAGGACGCAAGCCCTGGGAGATCTTGGCTCAACAATGACTGTCTTATGTAGCAGAGTCATTCACTTTATGACCACCTTAGGAACCACTAAGGAACATAATAAGAAATACACAGAACTGGTTGTGGGTCTGCCCTTTCTCCCTTTGATTCAGAAGGGAAAAGATAAAGCCACACGGCCGTGGGGACCCCTTACTTAAGAAATGTCTTTGTTTAATCACCAAGGCCAGGATGATGACAACAAAGGCAGGATGGAACAGTGAACATGTGTGGTTCTTCAGCATTGCCTTTCCTACTACCGTCATGTCTGTCTGGTGTGATCCGGACTATTTTCTAAACGCACTTCCTGTTCAGTGCCGCCAGAATTTTGGGGGTGATGCTTAAGTAATTATCTTTCCCCCCACCTCTCTATTTTCTCTTTCCTCTGAATCGCTGCCAAAGCAACCAGAATCATAGAATTTTAGAGCTGGGAGCTCAGGGAGAGAGGTTTGGATCCTGATAAGCCAAGCATGGGAAAGAGACTTTTAAAAATTTGAACAACTCTCCGTTGTTGATCCTACACATATACTTAATATTAGCTGGTGTTGGCAGAAGTTTATATTGGAAAGACTGCAACTTTTTGTGCCCCATATAAGCAAGATAAAACTCGAGGAGAGGAGTGTTGGTTTAATTTAGAAAGGCTCTGGTTTTTATTTGATACTAAACAAATCATGCAGTTTACAAGTCCTGTGACACCCCAAGATTTAAGCAGCATTTTTTAATATGCTATAAGAGGGTCTATGAAAGACAGATGCCAAAATGGTGCTTTGAAAACATGAAACATCTGTAAATAATAACCTTTGGGTATTTTACCTGTGGTTGCTTCTTTGTATTGTTTTGTTCTAATATTAGTTTTGATCTGGCTTCCCAGATTTTGGCTATTTGCCAAAACATATATTTTGGGGACAAGAAGCAATTTGGGTGGTCAAGCTAAATTGGGTTATTCACCAACATGTCACCTTTGGTTTTTCACGCTAACATTTGTATATGTGGCCTAATAAACCTCATCCAGTATCAGTAATGATGAGATTAAGTATTTTTCAACCTGAAAGCCCAAGATTTTAAATGCTTTGATTTAGCTAGTAGAACACATCTCTTGAATTTTCTTCTGGACTCGGCAAGCAGGGTGCTGCAGGAGGTACATTTACCCTCCCTTCACCAAGGAAGACTTTGGAGTTTCTCAAAGGGTACTCGTTTCCTCTTCTGCCAAACATACCCAGGCCTGACCTGGGCTCTGTTCCTATACCCTGCTTTCCAAACTAAGAAGCAACAACACCACTGAGATTATTTCTGTTGTCTTGACAATCATTATAGGTGTGTAGAGTTGATTTTGTGCTCTAACAACCCCAACCACAGCAGTGATGAGATTCCAGATCATTCTGCCTGCGATGGCAGTCACAAACTTGGCCACAGGGAGAAAGAGAACCCATGTATTCTTATAAATTGTCCAGGAAGAAAAATATAAGGAAAGAGTAGTAAATATGAGCCACTGGAAGAATGGAGATGTATTGATGATTTTCTAGGCTTCCTCAGTTGGAAAGAGAATTCAGTGGTGGTGACCTTCAAAGCCTGAGACCCAAGGAGGCATTGTGACTCCAATGGTCCTAGGAAGCTAAAAATGGAGGCTATAGGTAGTATGACTTTTAAAATCTTTGATCAACTCATCTCCCACAGTAAAATTTGAGACTCAAATGCTCTGATGGAAATGAAGCAGACTTTAGGAAGTCTGGTTTTGGGGGTGCTCCAAGAGCTGAATGTTAAATTTTATTTGTTCCAGAAAGTCCTGGCAACTTGGTACAGCAAATTTGATCAGCACCATACGCCCGACCTGTCTCAGTAACGGTGCCGTGCGTGTGACGAGGACTGCAAAGCAGCATGTGTTCATGGGGGAAATGACAGGCACAGGAAGGAAAAGCTGAGAACACTGAAACTGTTCCTAATTGTGCTGCGAGAAAGGAGGCTACTGCCTGGCAGAGTGGCGTATTGGCTGGAAGAGGGGAGTGATCAGCAGGGCTGGCAGGAAGAGCATAGACTTGTGTGAGCGAGAGAAGAGGCAGCAATCTGGAGGCACGTCAGATCACAGAGCCCTGAGAGAAAAGGATTGCATCTCCCCCCTCCCCTCCCACCCCAGGGAGCTGGGTGGGAGGCCCAGAGGAACTTTCACAGGAACTGTGGGAAGGGCTTCTCTGCTCCAGGGGGGACAATCTATGAACTAGATGCTCACTGTTTTCAAAGGCTTGAAAGTCAGAGATGGGTTTGCTTCAGTTTGTTGAAAGACACTTTACTGAGAGGATTTCCACTTAGGTTCTGAATTGAAAGAGATATCACTCCTTCTCCTTTATCAAGATTCCCTCTCCTTGCAGGAGTCTAAAGCTCACAGCTTGTCACCAGGAACACGTGTCTTTCTAGTGGGATTACCAGCATATTTGGTCTGAAAGCTGATTCACTGGAACGTTGCGGTCACCACACTGGGCCTCCTATGTGGTTGGTGTGGCTGATGTTATCAGACAACGGTGTTTCTCACGTGGGCCTGAATGAAAGAAGCAGCTGAGGTTGGAGGAGATGTTTGTCAGCTTTGGGAAATGCTAAATTTTCCAAAGCGTAAGCCTTAGATAGACTCTTGAGCCGGCCCATGGAGGCTCTCGCTGACTTCAAGGAAGGGAGCCAAAAGCTTGGAAACCTTTGAGGACTTGAAGGAATTGTCACTGGGAACTCTTTCCCTACCCTCTTCAGGGCAAAGAGCTCACACACAGCCCTGGGAGAAGAATAATGGCCCTTACAACTTATAGCATGCTTTGGTGTGTTTACTCAGAAAAGCACCATGGCTTTAAGTGACATGTGACCCTTCCCAAGCCTGAGCTTAGGGGCACAATGTGGGGGTAGATATAAAGGAAGTTTCTCTGTTGCTGTGGTTTGGTTACAAGTAATTGTCAACATGGGAGCATGTTGACTTCTAACCGTCGGTGGTGGATCTGTGACTCCCCAAGCTGGTCACTGATCTTAAAAGAACTATTATAGACACTGTGGGACCTACAGCCTGAGAATAGAAATACTACCTCCCTTTCTATCCCATGACCTCTAACAGCCTGGTCTCCACCATGGCCTTTTGTTCCTGGAGGGGATAGAAACTTTGGGAAGTGGGGTCACTCCATTGCTTCTGTAGGTCATCTTCCCAGACTGGCCTAAGCTTCAGAATCTTGGGCTTCCGTTCTGTTTTGCATATCTGTTTTTTGAAGTTTTTTTTTTTTTAATTATGAGCTACAGTGTTTCAAGCATATAAAAGAGTGCAGAAAGTAATATACTAGATATCTGAGTATCCACCATACAGATTTAACAAATACTAATGTTTTGCCCCATTTGTATCAGACATTTTTAAAAATTGCAGTAGAACTAAAACCTCAAATACCTATTTTTAGTAGATAGAAGAGCATAAACAAGTTAATTCTAGGAAGTTGCCGCCTATACACAGCAGCTTCCTTTGAGTCTTCAGAAATGGAAACTGTGCATTTGTGCACAACACTAAAGTCACAGTGATCTACCCCCACCAAAAAGATTGCCAGTAAATGTTTGTCTCAATACTTGAGAAAATTTTCTCAGACCCACATTGCATATATTTCCCCATCCCAGTCAAATGCCAAGAACCCCCTGGCTCCAAAGGTTATAGGTATAAAAACAATACATCCTAACCTACTCGGAATTTTGCCCCATTTAATAAGAAAGGATTACTAAATATTTTCAGAAAATGAATGAACCTTTTGAACACTGTTCAAAACTTTCCCATGTCCACATTAGCCAAGCTCCTAGAAAGCTAAGCCTTAATTAACCTACTGTTAGAGGCTAGAGTAAGGCTTTATAGAGAAACCTCTCCTGAGTTCTAGTCCTGAATCTTCAATCCAATTGATTTCTACTAGAATGTCCTGAGAACATTTCAAACTTGAAATGTCTGAAGCCAAACTCATTCTCTTTCCATCTAATTACGTTCTCTTTCCAATTTCTCCATTTTTTTTCCAAGAAAGGCACCATTCTTCTTCCAGTCACGTTGATTCAAAGCCTTGCAACCAGCCTCAATCCCGTCTCCTTTGTCTTCAACATCAGGTATCTTTCCTCAGTATATTTCTTGAATCTGTTTATTCCATTCCAATCCCACTGCTGCCATTCAATATGAACAGTATGGGATATTGTTCACCCTTATGGTTTGACTATTGCAGCAGATTCTGCCTTTCCCCTTTCTCCTTTCAATCTCTTATCAGTATCAGATGAATCTTCTGAAGAAGGATTTTGTGCTATTCTGCTCAAATTAATTCAGTGATTCCCATAGTTTAGCAAAGACCAGTCTTTTTTTAATCCATCGCCTTCAGTGTTTTTCATAATCTTTTCTATTCCCACCTTTCTATATGTATCCCATATCATATCTCACTGAAACCTCTGCCCCAGGCACACAGCACTACTTGCCCTCTCTGATTCCTTGTTTAATTATTTCCTATGCCTGAATTCCCCTTCCCCCTTCATTCAGCAAACCAATCTTCATTGGTCACCTACTATGAACCAGATCATGTGGTAGGTTGAAGTACAACCATGAACAAGATAGAAACAACCCCTGCCTGTGAAGACTTTATAACCTACTGGAGAAAACAAAAGGATAAATAGGCAGTTGGTGTGCCAGGCTATGCAGGAAGTACTGTGATGAAGGAAGACAAGGACTCCAGTCCCAGGCATGGGGATTCATAGCAGGCTTTCCAGAGGAAGGGACATAAAAAATTATGATTCATTTTTCATGATGGTTGGCTAGGTGAAGAAGAGGGAGAGGAGGAGGGAAGGAACTCTTCAGGAGAGGGAATCATTCTGCTAAACTCCTACCCAGCTTAAATGCCTTCTTGACCAGATAAGTGGGATACTGTGAGAGCACAGATTCAGAGCTACACACACCCAAATTCTAACCCTGACTCTGCTACACACTAGTGGTACTTTGCTTAACTTACTCAAGAGTAACTTAATTTTACTAAGAGTCAATCTTCTAATCTGCAAAAATATTAACTCTTACATCAAGAGTTCAGTCGTTCTATAAATATTTCTTAAGCATAAGAGCCAGGGACTCTTCTTGGTAATCTATGGTATTCACATTCTAGTAAGGAAATGTAGACAGTAAATAAAGTAAATATGTAAATTATACAGTATATTATGGGGTGACAAATTCTATGGAGAAAATAGGAGAGACTGAGCATAGGGGGATTATAAATTTATTTACTTATTCATTTATTTTTAACACGTTCATTTATTCACACAAATAGTATTGAGAGCCCACCACATGGCAGGCACTGGAGATACAGCAGAGAGCAACAGACAAAAATTCCTGCCTTTATGGAATGTATGTTCTGGCAGGGGAGAGAGACAAGAAACAAGATAAAAATAGGAAAATATGGAGATGTTAGTGGGAAACAGGAAGAATGGATGAGAAAAATGAATAGAGGCATTCAAATATTAGGGAAGCCAGCTAAGCCTACTGAGAAAGCAAGGGTTAATTAAAGATGGGGAGGAAGTGAGGAAGCAAGCTGTGTGAACAAATGGAGGAAGAAAATTCTAAGAACAGCAAGTACAAAGGTGCCAAAATAGGACCATCTTGATGTGTGTGAAAGGAGTGAGTGAGGAGGAGAACAGGAAAACAGATGGATAGGTAAGGGTGGTAAGGCAGGTCAGGACCCCGTGGGTTATTATGAGGACTTTGGCTTTCATTTAGTGTGACATGGAAAGCCAGTTTGGAGCAGAGAAGTGACTTTGTCAGACTTACATTTTAACAGCATCACTCTGGCTGCTGTGCCAAGAATAGTCTGAGGAGAACTAGGGCAGAAGCTGGGAGAGCAGTTGGGAGGCTACTGTAATAATTTAGGCAAGGGATAAATAGTAGTTTGAATTAGAGTGGTACCAAAAGGGGTGGGAAGAAGCAATAGGGTTCTGGATATATTTTAAAGGCAGAACCAACAGTACTTGTGATGGATTAGATACGCAGTACAGTAGAAGTAAACTGATTCCATTTTTGGCTTGAGCAACTGGAAGAATGGAATTGCTCTTTACTGAGATGGAGAAGAGTCTGGGAGGAGCAGGTTGGGGGAAATATTAGGAGTTAAGCTTTTGATGTGTTGAGCTTGATTTAGATGATCTAAGAAGGAGGGTTCACTGAAAAGGAGATAGTTCAGTAAGACCTTGGAGGAGATGAGGAAAGAAAACGTGGGAAGACTTAATAAGAGGATGTTTGAGAGAGCATCTGGCACAGTGCAGTGAGGCAAGCTCGGGCCCCGTTAATTCCATTTTGTCATCCTTAAAGATATTCTTATGCTCCAGGGAGCAGTGACTGATGTTATTCATCATTACATCTTCCCTCTAGTGGGTAGGACTGTACCTTGTCCATTGTAGTTGTTAAACAATATTCGCTGAATGCATGAGAGAAAGGAATAAGCTATAATGAATTAAGGGACTGTTCCAACTGTCTTCCCTTTCTCCTCCCCTTCCAAGGAAGAGATCCTGGCCAAGCTGTTTTGCATTTGGGGGAGGGGAACTGGAGGTCCCTATTCTCTGTGTTATGGAACACCACCAGTGTGGTGGTTCTCCAGGTGTGGCGCCACCTGCAGCAGAATCAGCAGGGATGGTGGTAAAATATGAATTCCTGGACCCTTTCCCAGACTTTCTCAATCTGAATTTCTAGGGGAGAAGCTGGGATCTCTCTGTTACAGACTCATTGAGTGTTTCTTCAGAAACTAAAATTTAAGAACTACTGACACTAAAAAAGATGACCGTTCATTGACATTTTTCCTTGGAGGCAGGTAATTTCTAGCCATGATGTGGTGAATTACAACCACTCTGCAATTTTATGATAATGTGTGCTCATCACCTAATCAAACTGCTCCAGTTGAGTTAGAACCTGGCTGGCTCAGATCCCCACTCACATTGTCAGGTGATTGCTTCAGCAAAAGAGGCCTTTTGCCAAATACCTCACAGTCAAACTTTGCAGCTTAAGGAGAGAAGTATGAGGGAACACATAAATGTCAAATTTCTTATTATTCCAGGAGTTTTCAAACAATGAATATGATTCCATCCCACTTTCTCAAGAAATAGGGCAGCACATCTATTTCACTCTTAACTATAATGAAGTCGTTTCTTCACATTGCTCCCTGCCACATACTGACTTTTGGCATCATGTTTAGCAAGTCCTTTATGGGCCATCTTCTGATGCTACTAAAATGAGGGCAAAGTTAATATTGCTCATTGCTCCCTCTTTGGTGCTTCAAAGAATGCCTGGCACACAGTAGTCACTCAATAAATATCTGTGGATGGATGAATAAATCCATTCCACTTCCTGAAGTGAAGAGGCAAATTTATACACATTTCCATCTGTGGGGTATCCTTGTTTCCTGTGGTTTACATCCATGCAACTCCTCCCCCCCAGATAACTACCCCCTCTATAAATCTGTGCAGTTTGCACTTCAGATATAACTTTTTGGTGACCCCATAAAAAATTGGCAGAAATTCTCGGGAAGGATGATATTATAATTGCTCTTGTGAGGGATCCACGGAGGGATAAATTTCACATTATTCATGTTTCCAGATGGGCTTTAGTCTCCAGGGCAGTCATTCCAGAACCTTTTCTCAGCCTTAAGTTTACTCCAAGAAATATAAATAGTGATTTACAGTTTGATTGCTCCCACAAAAGGCTCCCCTGTTTTTGGTGCAGAGTGGGAAGTAGGGCAGAGAAGGCATCTGGGAAGCCAGATGAGGGACTGGTGCCCATAGGGAGGGCATTGTGTGCGAGTGCAATGTTGGTCTACAGGGTCTCTCTAGAGGATGAAGACTTGGAGGACAGGGAGATGAGCTAGATATAGAGTTGTCTGAATGGCAAGGAAGCTGAGGAAGCTTTGAGCAGCAATAAGCCTTGGATGTTGACATGCCAAGGTTGGTGTAGATACGAATTCATCCTATCCTCCCACAAAAAACAATCTTCAGCTGTTTGGGGTGCTATACTACCAAGGTTTAATAGGAGTGTTTCTTGGGCTTTTACTAAGCTAATATATTAACTCCTTCAGCAAATATTTATGTGTCAACCTCTGTGCTGGGTGCTAAGAATATAGCCATGAAAGGGGAGAGGAACTAAGGACCATTTTTTATCAGTGAACTCCTCTGTTTCATGGCCTCAGATTCAAACCCTAGTCAGATATTTCTTGGATGTTTGTTGTTTTCAACAGGGTACGTTCAGAGTAGGTAGATCAGAGTAAATTCTTCAGGAGTTCTCAACTATGGGTTAGGGATCCCTAAATTATAAGGATATAACAATACAATCAATGTATGATTGACAACCAGTCAGACAAACACTAAGCATTCGATTCATGTAAGGCTCAATCAAAATTTCAGTATGAGCCTGATAGGACAGACTATCCATTTGTGAAGAATGATATCATGGCTTGCCTGGACTGTTGCAAAACCTCCTAACTGGAGTCCTTGCTTCCCTTCTTGCTCTGCAGAGTCTATTTCCCACACAGTAGCCAAAGTATTTTATCATGACCTGGCTGAAAAACCTCCAGTGGCTTCCTGTTGCAACTGGAATAAAATCCAGTCTCCTTACAAGGATCTCCTATTAAGGATCTAGCTCCTGCTTTATGTCCTGCTCTATTCTGGCCTCAGACTTGACCTGAAACTCTTTCCCACCTTACCTGTGATTATGGTTCCTCATTATTCAGGACTCCGTTCAAATATCTTCTAAGAGAGCTCCTTCCTGACCACCGATCTTAAGTAGCTCCATCATCTTCCCCACAGCCCCCCTTTCTTCCATTAACATATTTCATATTCATGGCAGGAACTTAAAGTGATTAATCTTATTACTTTTTGGTTACATATTATTACCCACCTCCCCCCACTAGAATGTAAGTCCCTTGAGAGGAGGAGAGTAACTGGCACTCAATAAATGTTTGTTTAATGAATTAGTATGTATCACATTTCCTAAACACCTGTAGGTTTTCTGGGGATGTCTCTGACTGTGACCAGACTGCCAGTGGTTTGATAGCATCTTTGAAATCATTTTGGAAAGCATGGTACACGACTCAGAGTCCGAGCACCTAGTATTAACCTAATGCTTAATGCTTTTTGTTAAATTGGCTTGAACTAAATTAACAACAGACCAGTGACTGTAAAAACGTATGTGACCACTAATTCCCATTGATGGTACCAGACAGTGGCCCAGAAGACGAGTTCATAATGGCTGCTTGTTAAAAGAGTGGATGTCAGCCCTCATTTTCTTTACTGGGAAGAGGGGGCTATGGCAAAGCCCAGGGAGCATGGTGCTACCCAAAAAAGAAATAGGCCATAACAGGGGCAGGGCTGGTTGAAATCTGATGGAAGGGTAATGGCACAGAGGTCTTGTGCTTGATGCCACACTGAGACTGGATGTTGGTAGGATGGTGCCCTGCTGTAATATGTTTAGTAGCTGTACTTGCTGAATTGACAGTCTCTCTGTTTAAAACTGACAAGGAGAAAATTAAGGTTTCCCTTGTATTTTGTGTCACACATGAATAACCGATTGCTTGGCAGCTGGTTAAAATTCATATTTCCCTTGTCAGGTGTTTAGCAACTGTGAAGATTGGGTTAATGTAAGTCTCCCCTACCTTTGCCCTCTTGGCTAACTAGCTAGTTATATTTGCATTTCTTTTTATATAAGTCTTTTTTTTTTTCCTGTCCTTTTGACAGCACAGTATCAGAAATTCATATTATCTTCACAGATGTTCCATGTTGGGAAGCATTTTCTCCCTATATAAATACAGAGACATAAGGAGACATGTTGCATGTATCAAATCCTTTTAATGACTTAAGGACAAAGATTGCTTTTTTTTCTCGGTAGTATGACCATCAGCAAAAAAGATTTGTCAACTACTGGGAATTTGGGAGTTTTCTAATCCTTCTGGAATGGGAAATTCTAAATATTGTGAAATAGGCTTTTCCATCCAACGAGATTCACTCACAGATCCTACACCATACAGTTCTGTCACTGACTTATGGAAAAGAAGACTCACTTCAGCTTTAACATGTTGTTCACACCTGTGAAACATCTGGCCATACTACCCTTCTACTCCTTTCTCATCTCAGCTCAGTAGAATGATCAAATCTCAGAACTGGGGAAAACAGACAACCTTTGCGCTCACCCTCTCTTTGTTTCCCTTCTTGATCCACAACTTCCACAGCATTGCAGCTGAGAATCGCTTGCTGGCAGCTGTGGTCACAGATCTTCTCTCCACATCTCAGAGAAATAACTGAATAGGGAATTGAGTTGCCTCTAGGTTTTACAAACAATGTCTCAGGAACACAGCTGGTCATCACCCTGCACGAGGGATGAGAAGCCGAGAGGAGGGTATGTATTTTTCTCACCCCAAAGAAACCCAGGAGAGATACTCTCCTAAGGTTTGCAGGAAATTTGTTTCTGACCCAAGGGTCACAACACAGCTTACTGTGAATTTTAATTGGCTGTGAAATCATTGCTAATTCATCTTTGACTTTGGCAGAAAAAAATTAAGTGTTAAAGAAATGAATTTAGAAGGAAGTTGTGTTTTTTTGTTTGCTTTTTGTTTTGTTTTTTGTTTTTGTTTTTACACAAGCATGATCGTACAGCTGCTGAAAGTCTAACAGAGGGGATGGTAAATAAACATATGGAGCTAGGGTGTGTTCATTTTCAGAACTTCTGCTTAAAGAGGAGTCTGAAAATTACAAGATACATTTTGGATTATAAATCTTTTTTGCTGACAAGGGAGTTATCCTGTTTCTGCCAAAAACAGGCCAAACCAATTTTGTAATGCTGTGAGACAAGGCTGAAAGGACAAGGCATAAAAGGGCCCGTCAAAGGTACATGTCAAATGAAGGCAACTCCAACTTGCCTTTGGCTTGAGAAGCTGAACTCCCAGGTCTCTGACCTCACTTCCTGTCCCTGTGGGTTTCAGAGGCTCCATCTTTGTTTTGTCCCTGCTCATTTCTCTCATTTTCCTCCTTCCCCAATTCTTCCCCCTGACTTTAGTCTCCTCAAACTCACACATTCTCCTCTTTCTACTACTTGATATCTATCACGTACATACATTAAAATATGTTTAAAAATTCATAGTTGAACCCTCAAACATACAAATATCTGTAATGAAAATTGAGCCTCGTTCTGCCTCTTTGTGCTGCTGGACAGATAATGTTGTTCTGTTTATTCAACATGCACTCCTCACCACCTTGCCCTTGTCTTCCCTTATTGCAGAGGCTAGAAAGAACAAAATTTCAACTTTCCATCTTCCCTTACAGCTAGGTGGAACCTGAGATAGTCCAGATCCTAGTTAAAAACCT
The DNA here is from genome assembly GCF_003265705.2 of Callorhinus ursinus. Lineage (NCBI taxonomy): Eukaryota > Metazoa > Chordata > Mammalia > Carnivora > Otariidae > Callorhinus > Callorhinus ursinus. Next base: position 143,546,815 of record NW_027397066.1, on the reverse strand, counting down.
ATGTGTGGGGACGCCTGGGTGGCTCAGTTGTTAAGCATCTGCCTTCGGCTCAGGTCATGATCCCAGGGTCCTGGGATCGAGCCCCACATCGGGCTCCCTGCTCCGCGGGAAGCCTGCTTCTCCCTCTCCCACTCCCCCTGCTTGTGTTCCCTCTCTCGCTGTCTCTCTCTCTCTCTGTCAGATAAATAAAATCTTTAAAAAACAAAACAAAAAACATCTATGTGTGATTTTCCAGGCCTGGCCATTGGCAATTACAAAGGCTTTACCTGGCAGACTTCCCAGGGGAAAACTGCCCTCCCTACACCAGACTGGGGGTGCAGCCAGGGCACTGCAGCCTCTAAGGGGAGCTATAGTCAAGGACTCAGGGACCCTTGGCCAGCCATGTACTCATGTGTAGCTGCATTCCTAGTCCAGGTACCTCCATTTGGAGGTCTCCTCATCGGGGACCTTGAAGATACCTTCTCTGCTCTCAGTACTTTTCCACTCTTCGCCCGTCTCCTTCACACTCCTTCCTCCCCCAGGGCCAGAAAAAGCCTGGAGCCTTTTGCTCAGGACTCCTTCAAAAGTAAGATAACCCTACTGGATCTGTGCTGATCCATCCTATCATCCAGTGGTGGGGGCACATCATTTCATGGGGGGAAATGAAACGGGGGGGTAGGTGCTTTCTCAGTTTAGCTTCTTGCCTATACTATTGCGCTAAGCAATTTTTTAAAAAGATTCTATTTAGTTCATTTTTTTAAAGGATTTTATTTATTTATTTGACACAGAGAGAGAGAGAGATTGAGAGAACGAGTGGGAGGAGGGGCAGAGGGAGAAGCAGACTCCCGGCAGAGCCGGGAGCCCATCGCTGGATTTGATCCCAGGACCCTGGAATCATGACCTGAGCTGAAGGCAGACACTCAACTGACTGAGCCACCCAGGTGCCCTGTGCTAAATGATTAAAGGCTTCACTATTATTTTCATTTTGGTTCCTTATTGCTTTAATTGGCTACTCCAACACCTGACAGCTCCGCTTTCTCTTCCAGCTCAATGGAGCTCCTGACAGACCCATGTGACACAACTGTGGGCAATGGAATGTAAGAGGAAGATGGCGGGCTGGTTTATGAGAAAGCTGTTACTTTCCTGCTTAGGCAGGAAGGGAGTGCGGGGTGGAGGACAAAGAAGATGCTGCCTTCATCCTGCCTAGAATACAGATGTGATTCGGGGAGATGCAGCAGCCATTATATGAACAAAATATAAGCCAAGTCCTTAAAGATGCTGAGAGGAAAGGTTGAATGAGCCTGGAGTCTTGATAACACTGTCACTATAATAGCCTTGGGGTATCTATCTTTATATTTCTTCTTATGAAAAAAGAAAAGAAAATTCTTATAGTGATTTGAAAATATATCCATAAATTCTTTGACCCTCTTCCCACCGGAAGGAAAAGTCTAATTTCCCTCCCCTTAATTATGGTCCAGCTTTAGTTTGTTGCTTCTAACAAATAGAATACAGCAAACCTGATGCTGAGGCTAAGTCAAAAAAGGTGATTCAGCTCCTATCTCTCTCTCTTACCACAAACCTTGGGAACCTATAGCCGACACATAAAAAGTCCAGCTATACTGAAGCTGCCATACTACAGAAACCACTTTTTTTTTTTTCCCCACATGAGCCTGATTCTACAGCTGCTGAAAGTCTAACAAAGGGGATGGTAAATAAACCCAAGAGCTAGGGATAGAGAGCTGGAATGTGAAGTACTAGGATGGAGAGTACTGAGGAATTAGCATGAATCATTCTTGGGCGACTAGGGAGAGAATAATGAATGCTGCTAATTAGCCTGCCAAGTATTCTCTGTAACTAGAGGATCTTTGGTTGCAACTAGAAAGCTGAGGTGATTATCTCTTTTTTATGTATGAATCTATTTACACGATCCACATGGGCACTTGTGACTGGTTAGCTCAGATAAATGGAAGGCCAGGCTCACGACAACATCAGGAATTTATGCCCTGTAGCTTCTTTCTATTCCAGGGCTATAGACTCCATTCCTTGCAGTTCAAGGTGGCCACCATACCTGGAAACACAAATAATACTATTTTATCACGTAATATTAATAAACCATTTATTATGTATTTATCTGTGTTTCCAGAATTTAGTGGCCACCCTGGAGACACTTTTGGGGGATATCTTTAACAAAACTCAACATTCCAGCTCTCAACCCATTCTACCTTCCCTGAGAAGTGCTGCTGATCCACATAGGTGGACTCCTAGAGACTCTACCTGTTGTGTGGCTCACCTTGCTCACCTCAGATGATTGAACAGGGGTGAACACTTGATTCAAGTAGAGCCAATCAGATTTTCTCTTCCAGGAGTAAGAATGGAAAGACCGAGAGTTGGTTTCTTCTAATGACCCGAACAGTCACAGATAAAGTCAGTAGCTGTGGTTCAGACATATTTGGCCCTACAGAAAGGAAAACAGGGAAAGATGGACTCTGGTATTAGAGAATGAAGCAAATGTGCAAGAAAAAGCAGAGTAGAGATGGTTTAAGAGTATATCTTGGGAATATGGATGCTTTTCATTTCTTAATTCCAGCCCTTCCTAAGGCCTGACTGTACTCCTACCCTTAGTTCTTTAGCACACTTCTGTATCCTTATGCCAAACTCCCCCTTCGTGTGTCCTTTTGGTTTCTGTTATTTGCCCCCAAAATTTTAGCTAACATAACTGACATAACTGTAAACTGTAGGAGAGGAAAAAAATTTTCCTTCTACCCTTCTGAGTTCTTAGCTGAGTCTCCAGTAATAAGACAGATTAACAAAAGAGAAACAAACAGAACTTTATTCAGATGTTTACCTCACGCACACATGGAAGATGCCCAGAGAAAAATGAGTAACTCCCCCAAATGGCTTAGAATTTAGGATTAAATCCCATCTTAATAGGGAAGGGAAAGGGGGATATAGGCCTTTTAGGGAAGAGTAAATGGTTTTTATGAAAAATAAGTGGGCCTTTAGAAGATTAGATGGAAGGTATGATAGTTTGTGACAAAGTTTTTCTGGATGTGGTGTGGACTTCTAGTCTCCTCTCCTGGGGCAAGAGTCAATCCTCCCTGGGTGGTGAAACTCCCAGGGAGGGGATTTATGGCAAATGGGTTCCTTTTGAAGGATCTGTCCTTTGGCAGATAAGGGCAGTGCAGAGAAAGTCTCTCCCTGCATCGGCTGTTTTTCAAATGCCTGCAACTCAAAATAATCAATATACCAAAGTGGCATGTTTGGGGGTGGCATATTCTGCTACCCCTCAAAACCTTGACTACCATCTCCCCAGAGAATACCATTGGTCATGAGGGTCGGGAAAGACTATGTGGGTAAGCATGAATCTGTTGACAATTTAAGAGCTTCCTCTTCTAGAATGGTACCAACAGCATCAGCTTTGAACACAAGGGGCAGTTGCATCAGTCCTACAGAGCATGGAAAGCTCCTCTTTCTATTCCAAAATTGACTTTTTTCTAATAGAAAAGAGTTTCCCTGAGGTACTGACAGAAGAATCTGCTCTTTGAAAAACAATTTCAAATCCTCGCCCTCTAGCAGATCTTCACTAAAATGAAAAGTTGTCCTCAGATATCCGTGGCTGAAATGTCCTAAGTTATTTGCACTGTCCTTGGCTGAAACTGTCTCCGTCGAGTAGTATAACCAAACAGAACTGCTTTCCAAGACTTGGTTCTAGGTACAGTGTTCCCAGACTGCATTTTATCTGATGTCATTTCTGGTGTTACCAATGATTAGCAAGAGGGGGCAAAACGAGGCTTCTTATTTCTATATAATGTCTCTTCTCATTTATAGCTGGTAACTTTATAAGGCTGGGCAAAAAGAAAAAAATATGGGGAGAAAATGGCAGAAGACTTTAAATATGAATGTGAAAGGCAAGAATGAAGGGAAGAAAAAAGCCAACAACCCAAAATAGCGTCACAAGAAGCAGAGGTCGGGGAGCAGTTCTCCAAGTGAGTTTCTTAAGGGCTAGGACCACTTGGTCCAGATCCAAGCACTTCACCTGGGGTGGAACAGGAACTGAATGATGAGTAGGGCTTAACTGATTGAATGAACAAAAGATTGAAAGGCTTGATAAAATGAAGGCCAGAAAACGATTACCCACTGCTAGTAGGACACGAGTTTGCTTCTGTTGAATTTCAAGTATTAAACCTTCCTGAATTTGTCCACTCTAGTTAGAATCTGATGTGGCCTCCAGATACAAAAAGTAAAATTCTTAAAGCTTGCCAGGCTCCCACAGTTAATGCTGTTACACTCCTCTGAATGTCGATAGAGGTCACAACCCTGACCTCCTGCCGTAGGTTTGAGCAGACGACATGAAGTCCTCTCTGCCTGACCACCTCAGTCTTCTTTTTTTATTTTTATTTGTTTATTTTTTAAGTTCTTTTTTGTAGAGGCAGGGAGGGGCAGAGGGAGTGAGAGAGAGAGAGAATCCCAAGCAGGCTCTACACCCAGCGCAGAGCCCGACGTGGGGCTTGATCCTACAACCCCAAGGTCACGATCTGAGCCAAAATCAAGAGTCTGTCACTTAACCAAATGAGCCACCCAGGTGCCCCATGACCACCTTAGTATTCTAAGGTCTGCTCAATTTGGGCCAAGTGATTCCACAGAAGACAAGAGTGGGAGAAAGTGTCTCTGACCCGGGGTCTCCAGTCTGGTGCCAGCCCTGTCATGGGGCCCCAGGCACCACTGACCCCCTTTTAATTACAGTCTCTGAAAGAAGAGGCCGAACCCCCTCTGATTTGGAGAAAGGCTGGTTTCTTCATCTTATGAACAATAACATATCCCAGTGCTCCAGTAATTACAGACCTATTGCTGAAGCAGTCAAATTGCTTATTTGAAAGAAAGACTGTTTCCTTTCTCTAATGAATGTGAACAGTTCCCCAGAGCCCGAAGGTGATGTGTATGAATGCCCCACGGTAACAATGAAAAGCAATTATAAATAAATGACACAGAGCTGCTCTGTTCTTAAAAATCACTGCATGATCCATTTGAGAGACATGCATATAGATGGGACTCAGGAGGTTTTGTTTTAATTATTCTGCCCGAAGGAAAACGATACTTTGTTCTTTGCTGGTACCATCGTACATTGAAGCTTAAAGAGACTTTGGAAACGCGATCCTATTCATCTTTCTCAAACCATTAGCAGATACAGTGATGCAGTTGCCTTCATTTTATAGGAGGGGAAACTGAGGTCCAGATGTTTCTGTTCTTTGCAGGATGTCTAAAGTTTCATATATCATCATCCCCAACAGATGTCTCCCTTACTCAACAGCTCTGATAATTGTTTGTATTGGAAAATCCACCAGAAAGGAGAGAAATTAATAGAAGGTTATGACAAAGAAGGTGAGGTGTGTGTCTGTGCATACACATATTTGAGAATGTCTTGATCTGGGGGTCAGGCAATAGTAAGAATGGAAAGATGCCAGGAGGCAAGGGCATTCCATTTCAGCCCTTGACCCTGGAGCACCAGCCCTTCACAGAAAGCTGGAGCACGTGAGCTGAGGGCTTGGGGCAGCCAGAGATTGGAGCTGGAACGACACTGACGAAAAAGCATTGAACTCACAGTTCTGTCAGATCAGGGAACACTTGGGATGAAATCTTTTTGAATTTAAAGAGAAAACCTGATTACTAGTTGATACAGTCCAATTGCTGCCCAGAATGGTAGTTTATAAATAATTTTTCATTTAGGGGTCATGCTGTAGACCACTAAGGAGGCCCTCTGAGACCATATTGAGAAATCAACTTGTTACCCTTTGCCATTTCTAAAAAATGGATATTGAATCCATTTGGAATTCAGAGATGAGTCTGCAGAATTCCCAACAAGATAAACTAAACATTCCTCAGCATCCAGGATATTTATATTTCTAGAGATTCTGTAGTGTGGCATTAAGTTATCAGTACTTCTTGGATGAGTTTCTTGATTCTGGATGACATATACCATTGCATTACATTTTTGCACAACTCTTAGTCATATGACATTCATCAAGAGTTGGCAGAAATCCCCCCTCCCCCCAAAAAATTTAGAGGAGGCTTATTTCTGCCTGCTTTTAAAGAAAGAGAACACAGAAATTAGAAGAGTTTCTGGAATTTGGCTATCTAATGGTTTGATAGTTTTAAGGGAATCAACTAATCACCTTGACCAAATCACTAGCTAGTTCAGTAATGCAATCAGCTTAACTAATTGTCCAGCTGACAATCAAATCAATTACGTGCTCTTGTTTGGTTGGTTTTTTTGTTTCTGTTTTTGTTTGTTTTGCCTTTGACATGGCATAGGCACGGTTCAAGCAAACCAGATAATCTTGTCAATGCTTAGAGAATAAAGGTGTGAAGAGAATAAACATATATTTAAATAAAAGAGAATAAACATATATTTAAAAATGTGAGCGTCCATATGGAAAACAGAGACTCATTAAAGAATTAGTTGGAATTAAATGGGTTAAGCTCATCAGAAAAAAAATAATAAAGGAAAAGGCTATTCTTGCCAGGCACTGCAGAAATTGATTAGGTGGAGGGTCCCTCTGGGCCTTGGGACAATTAGCTCTCAGAAAATTAGAGGACAGCCTTTGTGCTTCTGGGGATTCAGATGTGACAGGTGTCTCCTGTCCCTTAGGAAACTATTCACTCTTTCCAACCTCTCATTTTTTGGATGCTTGCCCCTGTGGGGTAAACCCAAACCCTTGAGAGTTAAAGATTTCGAGGCACAGAGAGTCTGAATAATTGGATTCTTGGAAGACATTACTTTTGTAAGCCTCTGCCACAGATGTACTTCCTGGGGTGTTTTCTGTTAAAAGAATTCTTCTTCTGAGAAAAGGTAAGAACTAAGATACGGTACTTCCTAAAGTGGGTGATGGAAAAGAGACTTTTTTTTTTCGGTCCCTTTCCTAACTTCACTGTTAGCACAAAGTGAGCAATGGGAGAGGGTGACGAGGCCGCAATCTTGCAGGTGTCTGAGAAGAGTGAACTGTGGTCTTTGAGTGAACCAGTGAGCCGAGGCAGTGTTGTGAGGCGTTTGCAGAAGGCAGGGGAGCACACAGCGACGTGGCAAAGGAGAGCAATTTGCTCATTTTACCTGCTGAGAATGATTAGCTGTATTTATGCCAGGGTGGGTGTTATTAACCTGATGAGGACAATCTGACAGAGAGTTAATGAGGGATCTTGAGTGGAGGAGCCCAAGAAATAGGTATCTCCCCGACTGTGTGGGAGGAGGGCGGTATGGGAAAGGTAAATCAGAGTGGGAGGTGAATACTTCTCGCGCACAGAGGAGTCAGCACGTTCTTTCTTCAGGGTAAAAGACTTGACACATTTTGGAATGAGGTTTAGAATACTGTATATTTTTAGCAGCTGATAGGAAAATTCCTCCTAGGAAGAAACCCATCTTTGGAAAAATTACCCTTACAACCCCTCTGGGAGTCGCTGAGGCTCTTGGGTTTGGCCAGGCCAAGGCCCAGCTTTGAGAGGCCAGTCAGGCAACTTTTTCTAATGGAGGATGGTGCCTGAGGGAGAGGAAGGAGGTGGAAGAAGGCCCCAGAAAGGCTTCAGAATAGGCTGCAACTGTCAAAATGGTTGGTGGGAAGGGATTTTTGTTTTGTATTGTTTTGTTTTGTTTTCGAAACCAATGAAGGTGGTCACTTAGCTGTGGAACAGAGATGAGATGTGTAGACATGGGATCTGGAAGCAGAGGGGCCTTTAAAACTAGAAGTTTATGGTAGGGACCTTGATGTCTGAGACACAGAGTAAAGCGGTTGGGCTTTCAGAGGATCTATATTGTATTTTAATATGTGGCTGTGGACCACAGTTTACTGGCTGTAGACTACCCCAAAGACACAAAAGTAGTGATCTGAAGGGGTACCTGCTCCCCAATGTTCATAGCAGCAATGTCCACAATAGCCAAACTGTGGAAGGAGCCGAGATGTCCATCGACAGATGAATAGATAAAGAAGCTGTGGTATATATATACAATGAGATATTAGCCATCAAAAAACCCCAAATCTTGCCATTTACAACAACATGCATGGAACTAGAGGGTATTATGCTAAGTGAAATAAGTCAGTCAGAGAAAGACAATTATATGATCTCACTGATACGTGGAATTTAAGAAACAAGACAGAGGAGCATAGGGGAAGGGAGGGAAAAATAAAACAAGACAAAATCAGAGAGGAAGACAAACCATAAGAGAGTCTTAATCATAAGAAACAAACTGAGGGTTGCTGGAGGGGAGGGGGTAACTGGGTGATAGACATTACGGAGGGCATGTGATGTAATGAGCACTGGGTGTTATATAGACTAATGAATCACTGACCTCTACCTCAAACTAATAATACATTATATGTTAATTAATTGAATTTAATTTAAAAAAACTGGGCTTACTCTCAAAAAAAAAAAATGTGACTGCAGAGATCAACACACAGCACATCTGACTTTCCCCCCAGGAGAAGAGAACCCTGGAACCACTTTGCAATATAGAAATCTACTTCCAGTGGTGATTCTTACCGAAGTATATACACTGACACACATCTTTTTGGAGGGAAATTGGTCAGTATCTATCAAAACTTAAAACAGACACATCTTCTGCTTCAATAATTTCACTTCACAGAATCTGCCCTTGTAGAAACATACGTATACAAATACGTAAGCTCCACGAAGTTGTTTTGAAGCATGATCTGTAATAGCAAAACTAGGAAACAACCTGATTGCCCATAAATGGGGGCATGGTTAGATTGATTATTGTACAATTATATGGAAAGATCTCCAAGGTACTAAGAACTGATTTTTTTAATTGATGAAAAATTCACACAACGTAAAATTAACCATTAATCATTTTAAACTGTACAATGCAGTGGCAATTGTTATATTCATAGTGTCATGCAACCATCACCTCTAATTCCAGGAATTTTCTTCTCTCCAAAAGGAGACCCCATACCCATTAAGCAGTCACTCCCCATTACTGCAAGAAATGATTTTTAAATGTCAGAATAGTATATACAGTTTTATCCCATTTGTGTTTTTAAAAACCTCCAAATTATGTCCTGTGTACCCACATATGGATAGAAGCAGTGTAGAGTTGTGGTTATACGTGGGCGCCCTGGAGTCAGCCTACCTGATTCAAATTCTGGCATGGGCTGTGCATCACTGGGCAAGTACCTTAGCCTCTCTGTGCCTCCATTTCCACAGTGGTAAGTTGGGGTTAGTAATAGCACATAGAGAGCAGTTGTGAAGAGTGAATCAGGGAGGACAAGCCTGATACAGCCACCATTTAGTCTAGCTATTTTTGCATTGCTTGAATTTTTTGTTGTTGTTAATCAAAACCATGAGCATATAAACCCACTTCCAACTTAGGGAGCAGGTGTGCTGAGCGCACAATTGCAGAATACCCCCACTCAGGACACTGCAGGGAGCTGCTATACCGTAGTGGTTTCTTCTCACTTAAAGCAAAGTCTGCAGGGAGATAGATGTGGGTTTTAGCGCAGGCAAGGAGCAGTTAGTCCTTTAAAGCTCCTCAAAAGCAGAGTAAAAATGCAGACTTTACACATCAACAAAATTCCAACTTAAAAGACCCCTATGAAGTGCCTAACTTTGGATCACACCTAAATGAAGGGCCAGGAGGTAATTTGGAGAGCAAGAGGAAGGGCCTCTGTGAAGCTGAGATTCCTAGAGGGGGAGGGCAGGCAGGCAGGCAGGCAGGAAGCAAGGGAGAGAGGAAGGAAAGAAAGAGGGAGGCAGGGAGGGAGGGAGGGAGAAAAGGAGGAATAAGAACAAAGGAAAAAGAAGAGACAAGATTAAGTTAGGATGAAGGAAAAGAAAGAAATGGTGAGGAGATTGCAGGCCTTCCCTGTAAGTGGTTCAGGTTAAAACAGAGCATGTGGCAAGCATTTCAACCAGAAAAGTAAAAAGAGAGAACTAAGAGAAACATCCATGACTTCTCTTTCTTTTCCTATGTAGTCCTCATCTACAGCAAGCTTAGAAATACGGTAACACAAAGCTGCTCTGCATGACCGCAGCCATATTTTCACACTGCAGGGCTCTCTGTGCTTCCCCTCGGGGTGGGCAAGACGATCACTCCACCCCCAGATGTGCCTGCAGAAACCACCGCACCAAGGATCCCCTGAGAAGCCTTTGGTTTTGTTTCTGAACCTGAACACAGCCCCAAGCAGCCTCTGGGGTGCTGGGCCATCGTGGGCTTGGGGTATTTAATGAGGCTTGGAGATGGTAAAAAGAAAGCTCGGGTCCAGTCAGTTGCTTTATCAGGGCAAGGGAGAAATGCCAATGGGATCGGCCGAGTCTTGCCGAATGAAAAATGCCATAAGGTGGTCCCCCTTACCTGCGTCAACCACATACGGGTCACAAAGTCAGTATTCGCCTAAAGCCACGTCACGGTGCCTCTGTCATTCACTTCCCTTCGTCTCAGAAGGTAGGCATTTTGTCATCACACATCATCACAAGAAGAAGGGTGAGTGCAGTACAGTAAGATATTTTGAGAGAGGGACCACATTCACATAACTTATAAGAGTATATTGTTCTGATTGTTCTATTTTATCATTAGTTACTGTTGTTGATCTCCTACTGTGCATGCTTTATAAATTAAACTTTATTATAGGTATGTATGTATCAGGAAAAAAACATAGTGTATATAGGTTTCAGGTAGTATCCGCAGTTTTGGGCACCCACTGGGGAAGTCTTGAAAAGTATCCCCCCTGGATAAGGGGGAGGAACACTGTGTTAACTGCTGTCTTTTTTAAATAGAATGTTTTAAATCTCAAATGCTTCAGAACCACCAGAAATGAAGTAGGTAGCATTTTGCTCGCATATCTTTTCAAATATTTAAAGAATGTTTTGTACACTTATGTTGATTTAATAAAGTGATTCAGAAGGGTTAAGCGGGGTTTTGCATCTTCAAAATGGCGATTTTGCTTCTGATAACTTTCCAGAAAAATTAAATGTATTGTGAAGGATAAATTACAGTTTGATGCAAGTTGTCTTGTTAAAATGTCATTCCTCTTCCCCAGCAACCTACTTCCTGTCTCATTAAGCCAGTGGACTGGATATATCTAGACAATTATGATGGTGATTTACTACCCTAATGCTCCATTGTTACTGGGAGCTGAAGGGTGGGGGAAGGGAAATAACATTGCCAGTCTCTGGGTCTCATGGAGAGATGATCAAGCCCTCAGCTGTAGCATTAAACACAGCAATAGAAAGCAGAGACATAGTAAAGCATTTTCACTGCTGTTATGAGCTGAGATATAAAACGAGATTTATTTGCAACAATCTGATAGAGAAAATTGAGTCCTGGGAATTGATGTCCCAGAGAGCCTTTCAAGTCAGCCAGGAGTTACTACAGGACCTGAGTAACACAGCAAAATATGAAAGAGTGGGGGGAGGAAAAAAAAATTGAGTTTTGACATTTTCTGTGGCCACTGTTAAAGATAAAGGAATTGACTAGTTTGTACAATGTGAATTATGGTCACAATTACAGTCTTCTCCTGATCCAGTCTCTCATAACAGTTGAATATCTTGGGCCCCTAAATTGGTGTTGTATCTCAGCCTTTTACTTTTTTTTTTTTTTAAATGTTGTTCTTCCACAGATGTGATGCCAAATAAACGAAACCTTCAAATGGCTCTCTCCTTTTCCCAAAAGGTTTAATCCTAATAGATAATTTCAAGTAATTGGGTTGGTTCTTCTAGCATTTCATTTCTTCTCGCATTTTCTTTCTTTCTTTCTTTTTTTTTTTTTTAAAGATTTTATTTATTTGACAGAGAAAGACACAGCGAGAGAGGGAACACAAGCAGGGGGAGTGGGAGAGGGAGAAACAGGCTTCTGCCAAGCAGGGAGCCCGATGCAGGGCTCCATCCCAGGATCCTGGGATCGTGACCTGAGCCGAAGGCAGACGCTTAACAACTGAGCCACCCAGGCCCCCCTCTAGCATTTTATTTCTTAAATTTTCTGAAAATTACCATTGAGATTTAAGTTGATGATATAGCAATCTCCACTTGATATTTTTATTTTTTATTTACTTTTTAAAAAGATGTATTTATTTATTTTGAGAGAGAGTGCAAGTGCATGTGAGGCCGGGGAGGGGAGGGGCAGAGGGAGAGAATCTTCAAGCAGATTGGGCACTGAGGGTGGAGCCCCACTCTGGGCTGGATCCCACGACCCATGAGATAATGACCTGAGCTGAAACCAAGAGTCGGATGCCCAACAGACTGAGCCACACAGGCGCCACCACCCCAGCTGATATTTTTGAACGAGAGTGGAAATTAGAAGTTTATGTTAAATTTCATTTACTCGGGTATTCATTCATTTGTCACAATTTTAATATGTGTCTGACATTGCTGTGAACTGTGTTCAGAAAGATATATGTGATTTTTTATATTTATGTAATTTGCTTCCAGGTTATATTTCAAGTCTATACATGTTTGCAAACTACCAGAGGTCACAGGTAAAACTAAAAAAATATGAAGTCTCATGATTATATACGGGGGCTTTGACAAAATCAGGGATGATCCCCTTCCCTAAACGGCTAACTTTAATTCTTTTTAATAAGCAAGGGGTCTCACGCTTCAGAACACCTGGCAATGGAAACCTAGTTTTTCTTCTGGCTCCTCTGTTTTCTAGCCAAGATAATGCTACACAGCGTTCACATAATACCCACACCTGTTTCAGCTGCTTGGGAGAGTAAGTTTTTCAAAAATTATGGCAATCTAGACTCCCCCTTTTACTTGATCTTGAGAGTTTTGTCCCTAATCTGTGGCTACTTCTTTTTGTTTTTAATTAATTTATTTATTTGAGAGAGAGAGAGCGCACATACATGTGTGCACAAGCAGGGAGAGAGGCAGAGGGAGAGGAAGAGAATCCCAAGCAGACTCCACACTGAGCACAGAGCCTGACCTGGGGCTCGAATCAGGGCTTGATTCCTGGACTCTGAGATCATGACTTGTGCCAAAACCAAGAGCTGGATGCTCATCTGACGGAGCCACCCAGCAGCCCCTATAGCTAGTTCTATGAATGACCAGATAACTATTTCAAAAAGGGAAAACTTTCTGACACCTTCATTACCACCTCTAGATAGAGATAAGGGTCATGATAGCGTTCAAGGATAACTGGTACATTCAATCATAACTCACTACCTCATTTGAGGCAACAGAGGTTGGCCCAATGGATGGTTTCTGTTTTCTCCTCAAAGAGAGTTGGTGTAAGAACTTTCCAGGCATTTCTTATTTTACTTGTGAATATGTACAATTTATCTTTCTGAGACAAGTGCATACAGCTTTTGTGTACCTGTTTAATGGTCACAATTGGTTAATTTCACCTTTTTCCCCAAGAGAGGTAGAAAAAATGATTAGTTGTGTGGTAGGTGACAGTGATTCTTTGGCCCATAAAAGATAACTGGATCAAAAGTTTCCCAAAACAGTGTCATTGACTTAAACATTCACTTCTGCATTGTATTTATATTTGTCTGATTTTTGATTTACCATTCATGCTTGAATAAGACTCTTAAGTTCAATTTTCTAACTAAAAATTTGAAAATATTTATTTTATTACCATTCATCTCTAAGTTTAAAGGATATGTATTGTTCCCTGCTTTCTTCCTCTCTACCCCAAACTTTTTTCTCTTTCTGTAGTTATGTCACATTCATTTTAATAAGGCAAAATATCTATCATGCTTAAAACTATATGTGAGATTTTAAAGAAAATGATTATAGATTCCATTCAAAAAAGATACTCTGGATAGACAGGTTTTTTTTTTATTATTATTACTGACTTTTTTTTTTAAAGCTTTTTATTTTGAAATAATTATAGACCTACAGAAAGTTGTGAAACTAATACCTAGAGTTCCATGTATTCTTTACCTATCTTCCCCTAATGGTGACATCTTATATAACTGTAGTACAATGTCAAAACCAGTAAACTATTTTTTTTTTAAGATTTTATTTATTTATTTGAGAGAGAGAATGATAGAGAGAGCACATGAGAGGAGGGAGGGTCAGAGGGAGAAGCAGATTCCCTGCTGAGCAGGGAGCCCGATGCGGGACTCGATCCCCGGACTCCAGGATCATGACCTGAGCTGAAGGCAGTTGCCCAACCAACTGAGCCACCTAGGCGCCCAAAACCAGTAAACTATTAACTGGGCTATAGACCATATTCCATTTTTACCAGTTTCTACGTGCACTGTTGTGCATGCACATGTGTGTATTCGTGTGTATGCATGTGTGCTTATAGTTTTATGTAGTCTGATCTCAGTTATGGATCTGTGTAACAACCACCACAATTAAGGTACAGGGAACTGTTCTATCACAACAAAGGAACCTTTCTTGTTCTACCCCTTTGTATTCACATCCTCCCTCCCTCTGTGTCTTATCCCACTAACCTGTTCTCCATCTCTGTACTTTTGTGATTCCCAGGCTGTTATATGACGGGAATCACACAGTGTGTAACCTTTAGAGATTGACTTTTTTTCACTAAGCATCATGTCCTCAAGGTCCATCCAAGTTGTTGCATGTATCAATAGTTCATTCCCTTTTATTGCTGAGTAGTATTTCAGAGTCTGTTCAACAATTACTCTTTGAAAGACATTGGGTTGTTTCTAGGTTTTTGTCATTTCAAAGCTGCTATGAACATTCATGTACAGTTGACCCTTGAACAACATGGTGGGTAGAGGAGCCGACCCCCCCACCCACAGTAGAAAATCCACGTGTAACATTGAACTCCCCCCAAACTTAACTACTGGTAGCCTACTGATTGATGATAACATAGTCAATTACCACATATTTTGTATATTATACGTATTATATGCTGCATTCTTACAATAAACTAGAGCAAAAAATGTTATTAAGAAAATCATAAGGAAGAGAAAATATGTTTCTAGCACTGTACTGCAAAAAATTCCTATGTAAGTTGACCGGTGCAGTTCAAACCCATGTTGTTCAAGGATCAACTGTATAGCTTTTTAGGTATGTATGTGTGAACATAAGTTTTCATTTCTCCGGGATAAATGCCCAAGGGTATATAATTGCTACGTTATATGGAAAGTATATGTTTAGTTTATAAAAAACTGTTGAACAGTTTTCCAGAGTGGATATACCATTTTATATTTCCACCAGCAGTATAGGAGGAATCCAGTTTTTTCTGCATCCTTGCCAGCACCAATCTTTTCTCGATAGGTAAATGAATATCAAAACATTGTAAGAAGTCACAGAGAGGCCACATAGAGACTGAGCCAAGTGCCTGGGAAGAGACACTTGGCTTGTATCTGAGCCCGAGGTCACTTTTTCAGGAGGGTTGACAGCACAATTTGTTGTAATATAAGTTCCACAGGCCTTATCAGCCTGTAGCCATGTATCAGTTAACAATGGCCGCAAACCCGACTATAGTCAGTCAAGCACATGGGGCTATTTTCCTCCCATAACAAGAAGTCCAGAAACCAGCAGTTGCAGAGACTCAAAGATGATGGTAGCTGCTGCTTCAGGAATAATGACCACATTCCTTTGGGAAGAAGAGAGAAGGAGATAGGGCAGTGTTTGTACCGGGAAGGAAAACATTTTCCCAAGAACATTGCTAAGGTTTTCTGTTTTGGTCACATGGTCCTGAACACTATCCTGAGTCCTGCATGGCTGGAACGTAGTAGGGAGTGAGGTCGGAAAGGCTGGTCGGGTCAGACATTTACCATTGTCTGCCGCAGGGACAATCCACATTTAATGGTCAACTTTGGCCAGCTGAAGTCTTCACCTGATGATGCACGGCCCATCGTCAAGTATTTCTGGGTGTTATTGCAGGGGTATCTTATTTGTGCTTATAAGCAAAGTCCTGTCCCCACTCAGGATTACTGTGCTCTGGCAGGCCCCTGTGAGGTCCAATGGTATTTATAGGGCCCTCCCCTCCCTTAGGCCCTGCCATAGTTTTCTTGCTGTCACCAAAGAACTCGAACCTTCATAGAAGTTGGGACTGCATTCTGTGCCAAAGTGGAGAAAGAACTCATTCTCCCTGCTCGGTGCCTTGTATTTCACGAAGCCCTTCCTGAATGCATTTCTTTGCTTTGGACTGCAGACCTTCACTCTCCATTTGTTTTGAGCTCACGCATGGCCTGGGCAGGTGATGAGACAGTGGCTATCCTTTCCACTGAGAGGTGTTTTTCATTCTTGACATTCACACAAAAGCATATCCTAGCATGCTCTTTCTGTGGCAAATCATCTCATGCAAGTGGACAACTGTGGAGGGGACTCCGCCAGCCTGGGAATCTCAGTTTAAGCCCAGAAAGGACCACCCATGTGTACATACTGTCTTCCTTTTGATCCCCTGTGTTAGTTCAGCTGGTCTACCTGGCTGGATCACTAACACTGTCCTCCCTCACTGCTCAGTGTTTGTTCCCTAGGTAACAGTGTTGGAGTGAAAAAGGACTATTTTCCAGTCAAGGGTGGAGATTCAAAGCCTTCTCAATTCCTGTGGGTCAAAGAGAGCTCCTATCTTAACTGCTATCTTCTTGACTTCATACATACAAAAGTATTTGGGATTTGCATTAGTTAAGATGCAAATGCTGGTTGCTATAACAAAGATTCCAGTATAACTGTGGTGTATACAAGACAAGTTTATTTCTCTCTGGGCTCGGAGCTGATACAGCATCTCTATCATCCCATTGCCTTTTATCTTATTGTTCTGCCATATGCAACAGGCAGCTTCAGTCCCTGTGTCCAACATAGCTAGCTCTCACCATCATGTGCACACCTAGCCGGTGAGAAGGGGCAAGAAGAATGGGGGAAAACACTCCTTTCCTTTTATGGGCGTGACAGGAAGTTACCCACATAATTTCAACTTAAATCCTATTAACCTGACCTTAATATCTTTGCCCCACTTAGGGACGCCTGGGTGGCTCAGTCGTTAAGCGTCTGCCTTCGGCTTGGGTCATGATCCCAGGGTCCTGGGATCAAGCCTCGCATGGGGCTCCCTGCTCGGCGGGAAGACTGCTTCTCCCTCTCCCACTCCCACTGCTTGTGTTCCCTTTCTCGCTGTGTCTCTCTCTGTCAAATAAATAAATAAAAAATCTTAAAAAAAAATATCTTTGCCCCACTTAGCTATAAGGGAGACCGAGAAGTGTGGTCTTCAGATTAGCTAGAGCTCCTACTATCAGAACAGGGTTACAGTTATTGGGGAACAACTAGCAAAATCAGATACAATGCCCTCTAGCTTTGGGGCCAAGAAGGAGTGCTATAAAATTGAGGGCAGTGGTTCTCAACTAGGGGCAATTTCTGGAGATATCATTGTTTGTCTTAACTGGGTTGGTGTGTGCTACTGGAATCTAGTGGGTAGATGCTGCTAAACATTCTACAATGCACAAGGCAGCATCGCCTGCCCCCCCCCAACAAAAAAATATCCAGCCTAAAATGTGAGCAGTGCTCAGGTTGAGAAACCCTGCCTTGGGGATATGACTTTACAAAGTCCTAGCCTACCACATGTTAACCATGTCTTGGCTTTCATTTGTGCTTTTATAAGAAAATGTCTAAGACTAGTGTCCTCTTAAGTGTGGTTTGGGTGATATCAGTGTGCTTCCAATAAATTAGAATTGGAACTTGCTATGGTCTGCACGTTTGTGCCCCCCCCCCCCGGCCTCCCAAATTCATATGTTAAAATCCTAATGCCCCATGTGATGATATTAGGAGTTGGGACCTTTGGGAGGTGCTTAGATCATGAGATTGGAGCCCTCATGAATAGGATTCATGCTCTCACGAAAAGACCTCACTGAGCTCCCTTACCCCTTCCACCGTGTGAGGAAACAGCAAAAAACCACTGGCTGGGAACCTGGAAGAGGGTGTCATCCAACCTTACTGGCACTTTGATTGTAAACTTCCAGCCTCCAGAACTACCAGAAATCAATTTCTTTTCCTAATAAGATACCCAGTGTGTGGTATTTTGTTATAGCAGCATGAATAGATGGAGACCAAACTGTAACACTCCATTTGCTCAGTTTGCTGAGGTCATGTTAACGAAGGAATGAAACTTGTCCACCCTTGTGTGTAGTTCCCTAGCAGACACTAACCACCCAGCTTTAGTCCTGAAGAGGAAGATTTCCTTCTTTGGGTTTTCCCAAGCTATTTAATAATATATAATATACCACTAATCCAGAGGAAAGAAGATCTATTCAATTAAAGACAAGTGTAATTTTGTACAATTAATCATAGTCTTCTTAAGAGAAATAAAAATAATTTGTTTTTTGGGAAGAAGGAACATATAATTATTTGGTGAGAGAGGAAAAAACCACTCATTAATATATCATGTTTACTTTGAATGTGGTGAAATAGATTGCCGTTTTTGCTGTTAGTCTTAGGCATGAAAAACTGTGTTAAATTTTGTCATTTCTGGTTCTGATAACCCACTTTGCTGACAGATTAGAAATGCAGTTTGGCTTTTCAGGACATAAATCTCAAATAATCAACATGAGAGACAGCACCAATCCCTCCAAAGAGGTTTCTAACACAAGATGATGACACTTGTTAATAAACTCAGGATTAGTGATGTAACTTGTCACTGGTTCAGCCAGAAGACACAGGGAAATATCTCATTTGCTACAGTGACCACTCTGAAGTTGTGTTCTATAAGAGAAATCAACTTCTGGAAATTCTCCCTTGGGATGATGATATACGACATGTCAGCCATTCCTCATGGAAACCTTTTATTATTTTAGGTTGTTATTTAGGCATCAGACATTTTTTTCTTGTGGGTAAAAGCGAGAATATTGTTCCTCGTGTCCTAGGTCCCTAGATCTGAGGGACTGTCTAGGTCCTTCGTAGGACTTTATAGTCACCTCTCTTAAAATGCCCATTTCACAGTAAATCACAAACTACTTTTGCATTTCATTTTTATCCACTATTTTACTTTCCACATCATTGCTATTTGTTTTTCCAATTAGACAGTGTATATTGAGGAGAATTTTCACTTCTTAGACTTTGTTGCTCCTATGACATCTAGTAGATTTCCTTTCCTCTGTAGAACATCTTTATGGATTTTTGTGTCTTAGTTTGGCTTAAAATCATGGTTATTAAGCATGCTCTTGGAGTCATAATTACACTTACCACCATTATGAGATTGTGTGTAATTGTTCTTAATTGTGGCATACAAAAGAATTTGGAACATAAAAAGAGAAAATAAAAGATATGGATTTTATGTGATTAGGAGATATTTTAAGTAGGGAAATAGGTGCACATATATACAATAAAACAATACACAGAACTTTAATTTGGTGTATCTGCTGATACCTAGTAGAGATCATTTAAAGCAGAATGCATCCGAAATGTTAAGCTTATGTAGCAATAAAGGAAAACTTGTTAATATCTCTGATTATTTGTGAGTGGAAAGCACATAGCCTTAGGCATCCAAGACAAAGACCTGAGCCCCTTGTCAGCCTTCACCATGTGTTGGCTGTGTGCCTGTAAGTAAGTTATTTTAACCATGTTCAGCCTCATTTTCCCTATGCATAGAATGGGGATTATGATATATTTCCTTTAAGAGTGTTGTGAATATTAAATTAAACAATTCACATATAAAGCACCCAGCACCCTGCCTGGCAGTGTCAGAGTTCTTGGGTTCCAAGTGACAGAAACCAACATTGCCAAACTTAACAGAGAAAAGCAGATCTATTAGAATGATTCTGGATACCTCGCAGAATCAAGGAAGAAATGAAACACCCAGTTTCAGAATGGGGAGACTCTTGTCATCTCAGCAGCAGGAAGTCCTGACTATTTTCTGGGTATAGCCGTTTTCAGTGTGAATGGAATCATCTCCAACCAGTCTCGGTTCTTGTCAAGATTTAAATTCCCAGGAAAGGGATGCTTATTGTTTTAGATTAGGTCACCTGATTTTATGAAGTCTGCGGAGTTGGGTTAAGTCATTGGCAGCCTCACCGGAACCATAAAGAAAGTGGGAATCACATTCTCTGTAGAAAATGGGAGATACTGTTACTGAAAGAAAAAAGGGAAGGTATTTGGAGAAGACAAAACATAGATTTCCGCTATATCGGCACATAGTAGGTGAACAGTTAATGTTCATTTCCTTTAGGTTATCCCTTTATTTATTTATTTTTATTTTTTAAAAGATTTTGTTTATTTATTTATTTCAGAGAGAGAGGGCCCAAGGGTGGGGAGGAGCAGGAGAGGGAGAGGGGGAAAGAAACTCAAGCAGACTCTGCCCTGAGTGCAGAGCCTGATGCAGGGCTCAATCCCATGACCCTGAGATCATGACCTGAGCTGAAATCAAGAGTTGGACGCTTAACCCACTGAGCTACCCAGGCACCCTGGTCATCCATTTAAACCCTTTCCACTTAAACCTTCATGTAAAACTTGCAGTGTGTGTGTGTGTGTGCGCGCGCGCGCGCGCGCGTGCGTGTGTAACATTATGATTTCTAACAGTTGGTATTTCTAACAGTGGGTAAGCTAAGATTGTTATATTCTTTTCTCCCCTTCCCGTGATTGTCTTCTATTTATCCTTGACACTTACCATTATTCAGTGAAGACTTTGGTATCTGTCTCATAGTCTCCCTTTCTACTCTGAACCCTGTCATCAGCTTGGTTGAATTCCACATCCATATGGTCAGCCACTTCTCCAATACTAGCCTCTCACTTTGTTAACTTTTCATTGTCAGTGACCTTACCCTCCATTTGTACCTCAGCCATTTGGTCCCAAAAGTGTCTAGAAAATCACCAATATATACATCATTTTTTCTGATCACCAGCAAACTCCTAGCCTTCTAGCTTGTTTCTCAGCTACTCTCAGTATGCATTTTACCTCATGTTATCTCTTCCTATCATCTTCTTTATACAGCTTGGATTTCATGGTCCAACATTCCAGTCACTTTCTTGACCATCACTGAATTGCCTGAATTGTTCATGTTTCACACTTGGCCTGGAAAAATCAACATCTCTGGGTGAGCCCAGGAGCACCTGGCTACAGAGTACCTCCTGGGAAAATGACAGTCATCAGTCTCAAATGGACCCTCAATATAGTCCAGTAATCCTACATGTCTCTCTGGTCAGTTCATATTTCCACTCTCTATATTAAATCGTTCTGTCAAAATACTTTTTAAAAATCCATGTCATGTTGATTTTGCTCTGAAATATCTCTTAAACTCATTGACTTTTCTCTGTCCTCACTATAGCCACTTAATCTAATCCACCATAATCTCATGTTTGGATTACTACAATGGCCTCCTATCTGGTTCCCATACATCATCATTTATTCCCTCTCAATTCACTTCCCTAGTGTATCCAAGGTCATCTTTTAAGACTTTTCTATGGCTTTCTCTTTTCTTTAAGATAAACTTCAAAATCAGCAATGTGTCCTATGAGGCCTAGTAAAATCTAGCCCACATTTTTTTTCCTCTTTTTCTTTTTTCTTTCTTTCTTTCCTTCTTTCTTTCTTCTTTCTTTTTTCTTTCTTTCTTTCTTTCTTTCTTTCTTTCTTTCTTTCTTTCTTTCTTTCTTTCTTTCTTTCTTTCTTCTTTCTTTCTTTCTTTTTCTTTCTTTCTTTCTTTCTTTCTTTCTTTCTTTCTTTCTTTCTTTCTTTCTTCTTTCTCTTTCTTTCTTTCTTCTTTCTCTTTCTTTCTTTCCTTTCTTTCTTTAAAGATCTTTATTAACAGGTGCTTGCTCTTTGTTGACTTTTTTGTAAAAATCAAGTTGTAAACTTTTTTTTAAAAGATTTTATTTTTCAAGTAATCTCTGCACCTAATGTGGGGCTGAAACTCACAACCCTAAGATCAAGAGTTGCATGCTGAGCCAGCCAGGCACCCCCAAATTGTAAATTTTTATTACAAATTAAAAATGAGTTTCTTAAAAATCTTTTTTGTTGCTGTTTGCAGATTTTATTTATTTGAGAGAGCAAGAGAGAGCATGTGTGGTGTGAGGAGCAGAGGGAGAAGCAGACTCCCCACCCAGCAGGGAGCCCGATATGGGGCTCAATCCTAGGACTCCAGGATCATGACCTGAGCCAAAGGCCAACACTTAACCAACTGAGCCACCCAGGTGTCTGCGGTTCTTAAAAATCTTAAGGTGATCAGATATGAAATGATTTAAAAAATCCTTTAAAGGTATTGAGAAAAACCAGGCTTTTTTTTTAAAACCATGTTTGTCATTACTAAAAAGAAACTTTAGGTAAAAATAATTAGAAATGCCATGCTGCATAGATAATGCAGATAATTCTTTTAATCTGGTCAATGGGCAAAAAGCAAGCACTTAAGGTCTTCAGTTCCAACCTTTTGTGCATTTCTTATTGCTGGAACTTCATATTCATTTCTTCTTGTTGGATGAATAAACCAGATGATAGTATAGAGATAGTATAGCTGATGAGCCAGTATTTACTCAGCCCTGCCCTGTTCATTCTCGGGAGCAGACGAATTTTCAGCTGGTAGATCAGCTACTTTTGTCTCTTTGCCATCGTGTGGCTTAGGGTTTTCTGGGTGTCTGTGTGGGTTATTAAAGTTGCATTAGTACCGACGTTGAGATGGGTGCTGACCTTGGATCTCATCTCCTCGATTTTTCTTCTTCCTTGCTGTCCTCTTTAGGCTGTCTTTGGCGAGGAGGACCCCTGTGGAATTGTGGTCTGTAATCCTGATACACATTCTGTCTCACTGGTCTACCTTGTACTCCTGCACCCAGATTGTCAGCTCCCTCCACCACTTGTCCATGCACAGGAGGGTTGACGCTCATAGGGTCTCCGTGTGTACTAAGTTGGGAACCGAGCCCAGCCCTCCTTCTTTCCCCACTCTCACTGTTCTGGTACTTCTGCAGGTAATGGCGTGGAGGACCCCTGTGACGTGGATAATGTGGTTAATGGTTACCGTCTGCTTTGTATTTACAGCCTTGCACCGGGGCTCCACCAGGGTCCTGTCACATTTCCCTTTCCTCCTTCAACAATGTCAAACTCCATAGTCTCTCCATCTCAAAAACTGAGAAGGGTCTTCCTGTGGTTATTCTTGTTTATGGCAGTCTGGTGTACAAATACATCTCCTTGGTGTCGTTCCTGTTAATGAAACCATACTGATTTCTTTTTTTTCCTCAAGCTCTTACTTAAATTCCAATATAGTTAACATAAAGTGTAATATTAGTTTCACGTGTACAATATAGTGATTCAACACTTCCATACATCACCCAGTGTTCATCACAACAAGTGCCCTCCTTAATCCTCATCATCTTTCCCCCATCCCCCACCCATGTCCCCTCTGATAACCATCATTTTCTATAGATTTGAGAGTCTGTTTCTTAGTTTGTCTCTCTCTCTCTTTTTCTCTTTGCTTATTTGTTTTGTTTCTTAAATTCCACATATGAGTGAAATCTTATGGTATTTGTCTTTCTCTGACTATTTTGCTTTAGGATTATACTCTCTAGCCCATCTGTGTCATTGCAAATGGCAAGATTTCATTCTTTTTATGGCTGAATAATATTCCATTGTATATATATATATATATATACACATACATATATACACACACATATATATATATGTGTGTGTATATATATATATTCTTTATCCATGTCTTATATTGAACTGTTTCCCAAACCTTTGTTGCAATGACCTTGTCCCCACGAGCAGGCGCCATGGATGTGAGGTCGCCTGGGGCCTGCTCCCTGTGCCCCTGCCTCTTCCAGTGGTGCTGCTAGTGCCAGGCTTGGTGCTGGCAGCGCTGAGGGTGGGCGGCTGCTGGCTCCTGGCCTTGCCTGTTGTGTTTGCAGTTATGGTGACTGGGGCAGCTGGGGCAGCTGGGGCTTCTTCCAGGGTGTATTGGTAATAGGCCCATGGCGGCTCACTCTTATTCATTTTTTTCATTTTGTTTTACTATCCCCACCCCCAAGCTTCTGCATATTGGCCCAATGTTCAACTTCTAGAATAGTTTCCATGTCAGATGATTACATAGTCAGGTGCTTAGACCTCTCTTCTCCACACTAACCCCAGCCCTACTGCCTTCTTCACTTGATTAGCTCTTTCTCACTCTTTCTCACTTTTTCTCACCAAGACTTAGTTGAAATGTTACTTCCTTAGGGAATTTCTCTTGATTGCCCAGGCTAGATTACCCCCACTGTCCATTTCAATGGCCCCTCCACTTGCACTTTTCTTTCATAACATTTGTCACAACTATAAATACTTGTTCCAGTGTCTACCTTCCCTGCTGGACTATAAGCTTTATAAGAGCAATAACTGGGGGGTGCCTGGGTGGCCCAGGCAGTTAAGCGTCTGCCTTCAGCTCAGGTCATGATCCCAGGGTCCTCGGATTGAGCCCCGCATTGGGCTCCCTGCTCCACAGGAAGCCCGCTTCTCCCTCTCCCTCTGCCTGCCGCTCCCTCTGCTTGTGCTCTCAAATAAACAAATAAAATCTTAAAAAAAAGAGCAATAACTGTTGTTCACCACTATTTCCTGAAGCCCTGACACAGTGAAGGGAATGCAATGATGGAATGTCTTCTGACTGTGTATCTGTGGGCAAGTGCCTCCAATGAGCCACATTCAGCTATTCTGCTGCCCTGGAAAACAGAGGTCTTTCCCTAGTGCTTGGAAAATATTATGTAAATAAGTAAATTTTTCTCAATTTAACTTTTTCTGTGATTTTTATTTTAAAACTTTGGCTCCAGTCCTCAGAAATACCTAGGTCACCCCCCAAATTAACAAAGAAGTACCACTCAAAGATTCATAAGAAAACTTGAAAGTAGCTAATCACACATAATTTTAGGTTAACCTTCCCCTCATTTATGTGGACCTGTGTTCATGATATATTTTTAAAAATATTAATATGTATAATATGTGATATATATTTTCTGCTACTAAGAATATTCTTAGATTATGTAACGCAATCAAATATATTGCTATTTTGCGATGCTCCACAAAAATTCCATGTCTTTCAGGTGCTATTTATACTATTGCTGGGAAGCTGGTTTGTGTTAATGTTTCTACTTTGCAGATGAGGATGAGACATCCCTGTGGTGATTCAGTATCTCATGCAGACTGCTTTAAGCATCTATCTATTTTTGTTTGGTTCCCCCCACTTTATCAATAGCTTCACAACAGCTCCCAAAATTGTATATTAGTCCAGACTTATGCCAAAAAAGGAAAAAGAGGAGATGATAGATGCTAACAGGGAAATACACTTTATCGTGTATTTCAGTAGCATTCTGAGGACTGGAATTAGAAAGGATAATCCTTTATAAATAAAAAATCTTGTCTGAGTTGAACCCTCAGGTAACAAACATATTTTTTTATTCATTGACTTGAAAGGAATGAAAGGGGTGGAAGTTAGAAACCAGAAATGTGATTGATAGTTTGGTAAAATACAAGAAGTACTAGATATCAGAAGAAGAAAAAAACAAGCTGAAGAAAAGAATGCTTTTTAGCCTGAGAAACCAGGAGAATGGTGTCAGACAAGACTCTCAGTGGTGACTTGAGCCATGGCTCTCAGTGCATATGCCCAGAGAGCCCACTGAAAGAAAGTACTAGTAATTATGAAGTTTCTGTATTGTTCTGTATGCTTTATGTAGGATGGACTCATCTCATGCTTGTGAATAACCTCATGTGCATGTTATTTTCCCCATTTTTCTAATAAATTTTAACCTGGAGAGTTTAATAACTTACTCAAGATCACTCAGTTGTTGGTACAGCCAAAACAGTCTAACTGTAGTTAAACATGATGCTATATTGCCAATCTCCTATTTATTTTTAAGTCTTGCCTAAAATATCGGACTAAGTATTCACTTTGACTGAAAAATATTCATGTTTTAGTTTGTCACCTTCTAAGCAAATTTTTTTCAACTGATTTATTCTATCTTTGTTCTGCAGAAGGGAAAAAGGATACTTTTTATAGTTTTGGTTAAGGATCATCGACTTTATACTCATTTATTTTAAATTATATTCTAGGAGTTAGCCTACTAAATTAACCAGATAAATTAATATGTCAGTCTTAAAAATAAGAAGATGAATTCTGGCCTATTTTTTTTCCACTCATAGGTTATGTTGGGACCTGTAAATATTTGCTCCTTAATGCCCTAACTTAAGCAAATTATGAGTATTGCTTCCCAGAGGGGACTGATTATTATCCCTTATAGTATTGGAACCTGTTTCACTTTTTAAAATAATTCATATATCTCACCTCAGATATCATCACTTCCTTTTCCATTTCTCTACATATTATATGCTACATGCTCTTCTGAGACCCACTACTGCTTACTTGGAACAACATATTTATAGATTTCATGGAACATTGGGTTCAGCTACTTTAAAAAGAGAGAACCACAGTAGTCTGTTAAGGAGACTAAATTATGTAAATGTTGCATTTAAAACAAGTGATTAGGGGCGCCTGGGTGGCTCAGTCATTAAGCATCTGCCTTTGGCTCAGGTCATGATCCCAGGGTCCTGGGATTGAGCCCCACATCGGGCTCCCTGCTGAGTGGGGAGTCTGCTTCTCCCTCTCCCACTCCCCCTGCTTGTGTTCCCTCTCTCGCTGTCTCTCGCTTTCTGTCAAAAAATAAATAAAATCTTGAAAAAAACAGAAAACCTCAAGTGATTATTTTTTTCCTAAGATCAGGAACAAGGTAAAGATGCTCACTCTTGACACTTTTATTCAATGTAATATTGGAAGTCCTGGCCAGAGCAATTAAGGAAGAAAAATAAATAAAAGGCATCCAGGTTGGAAAAGAAGAAGTAAAGCTGTCCACCATTTGTAGATGACATGATATATATTTCCCTAAAGCTGTCACACAAAAAAACTTGTTAGAACTAATAAGTGAATTCAGTAAAATTGCAGGATACAAAACCAATATATAAAAATCTGGTATTTCTAAACACTAATGACAAACTATAAGAAACAGAAATTTTTTTTCTGGTTCCTTTATGCTTTAAAAATTTATTTTTTATTTTTTATTTAAATTCAATTAATTAACATATAATGTATCATTGGTTTCAGAAGTAGAGGTCAGTGATTCATCAGTCTTACATAACACCCCGTGCTCATTACATCACGTGCCCTCCTTGATGTCCATCACTCAGTGACCCCATCCCCCACCTACCTCCCCTCCAGCAACCCTCAGTTTGTTTCCTATGATTAAGACTCTCTTATGGTTTGTCTCCCTCTCTAATTTCATCTTGTTTTATTTTTCCCTCCCTTCCTCCATGCTCCTCTGTTTTGTTTATTAAATTCCACATATGAGTGAGATCATGTGATAATTATCTTTCTCTGACTGACTTGTTTCACTTAGCATAATACCCTCTAGTTCCATCCATGTTGTTGCAAATAGCAAGATTTTGGGTTTTTTGATGGCTGAGTAGTATTCCATGAACTATGTATATATATCACATCTTTATCCATTCATCTGTCGATGGACATCTGGTGTATATAAGAAAGAGAAATTAAGAAAACAGTCCCATCATCAAGACAGTATGGTACTGGCACAAAAACAGACACATAGGTCAATGGAACAGAATAGAGAGGCCAGAAATGGACCCTCAGCTCAACTGGTCAACTAATCTTCGACAAAGCAGGAAAGAATGTCCAATGGAAAAAAGACAGTCTCTTCAACAAATGGTGTTGGGAAAATTGGACAGCCACATGCAGAAGAATGAAACTGGACCATTTCCTTACACCACACACAAAAATAGACTCAAGATGGATGAAAGATCTCAGTGTGAGACAGGAGTCCATCAAAATCCTAGAGGAGAACACCTCTTCGACCTCAGCCACAGCAACTTCTTCCTAGAAACATCGCCAAAGGCAAGTGAAGCAAGGGCAAAAATGAACTCTTGGGACTTCATCAAGATAAAAAGCTTTTGCACAGCAAAAGAAACAGTCAACAAAACCAAAAGACAACCGACAGAATGAGAGAAGATATTTGCAAATGACATATCAGATAAAGGGCTAGTATCCAAAATCTATAAAGAACTAATCAAACTCAACACCCAAAGAACTACTAATCTAATCAAGAAATGGGCAGAAGACATGAACAGACATTTTTCCAAAGAAGACATCCAAATGGCCAACAGACACATGAAAAAGTGCTCAACATCGCTCGGCATCAGGGAAATCCAAATCAAAACCTCAATGAGATACCACCTCACACCAGTCAGAATGGCTAAAACTAACAAGTCAGGAAACGACAGATGTTGGCGAGGATGTGGAGAAAGGGGAACCCTCCTACACTGTTGGTGGGAATGCAAGCTGGTGCAGCCACTCTGGAAAACAGTATGGAGGTTCCTCAAAAAGTTGAAAATAGAGGTCCCCTACAACCCAGAAATTGCACTACTGGAGTATTTACCCCAAAGATACAAATTTGACCCTAAAAGCAAAGGCAACAAAAGGAAAAATATATGAGTAGGACCACATCCTGATGTTTATAGCAGCAATGTCCTCCATAGCCAAACTATGGAAAGAGCCAAGATGTGCATCAACAGATGAATGGATAAAGAAGATGTGGTATACACACACACACACACACACACACACACACACACACACACACACACACTGGAATATTATGCAGCCATCAAAAAACCCAAAATCTTGGCATTTGCGACGATGTGGATGGAACTAAAGGGTATTATGCTAAGCGAAATAAGTCAATCAGAGAAAGACATGTATCATATGACCTCACTGATATGAGGAATTCTTAATCTCAGGAAACAAACTGAGGGTTGCTGGAGCATAGGGGTGGGAGGGATGGGGTGGCTGGGTGATAGTGGGGAGGGTACATGCTATGGTAAGCGTGGTAAATTGTGTAAGACTGATGAATCACAGACCTGTACCTCTGAAACAAATAATACATTATATGTTTAAAAAGAAAGAAGAAGAAGATAGTAGGAAGGGAAAAATGAAGGGGGAAAATCAGAGGGGGAGACGAACCATGAGAGACTATGGACTCTGAGAAAGAAACTGAGGGTTCTAGAGGGGAGGAGGGTGGGGGGATGGGTTAGCCTGGTGATGGGTATTAAAGAGGGCACATACTGAATGGAGCACTGGGTGTTATATGCAAACAATGAATCATGGAACACTACATCAAAAACTAATGATGTAATGTATGGTGATTAGCATAACATAATAAAATAAAATTAAAAAAAAACTTTATATGTTTGCTAAAATAAATTCCTAGTATATTTCTTAAAAAAAAAAACAGTCCCATTTACCATAGCTTTAGAAAGAATAAAATACCTCATCAAAAACTAATGATGTAATATATGGTGATTAACATAACAATAAAAAATTAAAAAAAAAAAGAAAGAATAAAATACCTACGAATAAATTAAACCAAGACCTGTATCCTGAAAACTATGACATTGATGAAAGAAATTGAGGAAGAAACAAATAAATGGAAAGATACTCCATGCTCACAGATTGCAGGAATTAATACTGTTAAAAAGTCCACACTACCCAAAGCAATCTACAAATTCACTGCAATCCATATTAAAATTACAATGGCATTTTCACAGAAATAAGACAAACAATTCTAAAATTTATATGGAATTATGGAAGACTTAAACAGCTGAAGTAATCTTGAGGAAAAGGAAGAAATTTGGAAGCATCATAGTCCCTGATTTCAAACTATATTTCAAAGCTGAGGTAATCAAAACAGTATAGTATCAGCATAAAAACAGAGACATCGTTCAATGGAACAGAATCAAGGCCGCAGAAATAAACCCATGCATATTTGGTTAATTAATTTATGACAAAGGAGCCAGGAATACATAATGGATGAAGGACAGTCTTTTCAATAAGTGGTGTTGGGAAATCTGGACAGCCAAATGCAAAAGAATGAAACTGGACCACTAGCTTAAACCATACACATAACTAGCTCAGAATGGTTTAAGGACTTAAACATAAGACCTGAAACCATAAACTCTTAGAAGAAAACATGTAAGCTCCTTGACATTGGTCTTGGTGATGATTTTTTGGATTTGACCCTTAAAAGCAAAGGCAACAAAAGGAAAAATATACGAGTGGGACCACATCAAACTGAAAAGCTTCTGCATAGCAAAAGAAACCATCAACAAAATGAAAAGGCAACCTACTGCATGGAAGAAAATATTTGCAAATCATGGATCTGACAAGGGGCTAATATCCAAAATATGTAAAGAACTCATACAACTCAATAGCAAGAAAAAAATGCATAAAAAATCGGATTGAAGACTGGGCAGAAGATCTGAATAGAGATTTCTCCAAAGAAGACATACAGATGGCCAACAGACACATGAAAAGATGCTCTACCTTAGTAATCAGCAGGGGAGTGTAAACCCAAACCACAATGAGATACCACCTTACATCTGTTAAAGTGTCTATTATCAAAAAGACTTGAAATAACAAGTGTTGGTGAGGATGTGGAGAAAAGGGAACCCTTGGGCACTGCTGGTGGGAATGCAAATTGGTGTAGCCACTATAGAAAAAAGTATCAAAAAATCAAAAATAGAACTACCATATGATCCAGCAATCCCATTTCTATGTATTTATCCAAAGAAAACAAAAACAGTAATTTAAAAAGATATGCACCCCCATGAACATGGGGCAGCATTATTTATAACAACCAAGACATGGAAGCAAACTACATGTCCACTGATAGATAAATGGATAAAGAAATTGTAGTAATGCACACACACTGTAGAATAACACTCAGCTATAAAAAAGAAAGAAATCTTGCCATTTGACAGCATGGACAGACCTTGAGGGTATTATGCTAAGTGAAGTAAGACAGAGAAAGATAAGTATTGTATGATCTCACTCATATGTGGAATCTAAATTTATATACATACGTAAAACCAAGGTTCAAAGACCAGATGGGTGGTTGCCAGGGTTGGAGGGGTAGGAGAAATGGGTGAACTATTTTTGGTTTTGTTTTTAGTTTATTTATTTATTTATTTATTTATTTTATTTGAGACAGAGACAGAGAGCAAGCGCGCTCATGCATGTGGTTGGGGAAGGGACTGATGGAGAGGGAGAAGCAGACTCCCCACTGAGCAGGGACCCCCCCCCCCCCGCCTGGACTGGGCTTGATCCAAGGACCTGGAGGTCACAATCTGAGGCAAAGGCAGACGTCAAGTGAGTCACCCAGACACCCCTGTTTTTGTTTTTAGTTTAAATAAGTTGAGTATTTTTTAAAAAAGTGCTTAATTTCAGTCAAGATCACCTAGGAGGATGGTGTTTGTATGGGTCTATCTGGCCTATAGTGGAGTACTGCCCATCCTGTCTGCTTTAATAACAGCCTCCCACTCTGAACCCCTGTGGCAGGAGGGTTTGGCTAAGGTTGTACCTTAAGTCTCTGAGCACCCCACTTACACAGCACCATTTTTAATCTATCACCTGGCTAATGACCAACCAAATTTCCTGTCTTCAACAAAGTGAGACAGACTTTGGCCATTTGAACTGAAAAGTGCTATTGAGCTATAGAGTGGACTATTTCAATTCTGTGCATAAAGAGAGAAAGTGGGTCTGTGGGAAGAAGTGGAGATTTAGAACAGGAGAGAGGACAAAGAAGGGAGATCTTGTGACCACAGAGAGCAGGGAGGTGGCAGAGAGAGGTGCCACAATGGTCCCTGAGGCTTCCCAGTGACCAGTTCCTGTTCCTATGGGGCCCCAGCTTGCTTCCTTCTGACGGAATGTCCCATACAATAATCCCTGAGTATTTGAATTGCTTTAGTAGGTTTCTCTTTCCTGCAACAGAAAATCTCGAATACAATTATGACTACCTAAAGACTTTCCAGATTTAGCATTACGTGGATGTGGTAGATATTCAGGGCTCCTGGGAGGATCAGGTGGAGACCCTGTAACATAGTGGTTGGGAGGGCAGGCTCTATAGCTATATTGCTCCAGTAGAAATTCCAGTTCTGTGCCTTACTGGTTGTGTGATCTTGGACATTTTAACCTCTTTATGCTCTGGTTTCCTTATTTATATGCAAACACAGGATGATGATATTTTCCTACATCACAGTTTGTTGTGAGGATGAAACCCATGAAGACAGTGTACTTGACATGTAGTATTTAAGTATCCAATGAGCATTAGCTGTTATTTTAGTGAGGCCTTGATTTTACACACACACACACACACACACTCATACATATGCACATGTATGTATGTATATACAAACATGATAATATACACTGGCTAATGACCAATCAAATTTCCTGTCTTCAACAAAGTGAGACAGACTTTGCCTATAATATAAACAAACCCGTAATAAAATATAGCTTATATGTATGTATATGTGTGTATATATATACGCATATGAAGAGATGTATACACACACACACACACACACACACACCCATTATCCAGCCCAAGTCTGAAGCTCTGTGCTCCTACAGCACTTTGTCCACATATATATTATAAGTATTATAAGCTTCATCACAGTGCATTACAACCTACTTATGTATTATTTTTCCCAATACCTGTGAGCCTCACAATTCAGGTAATTACCTTCTTTGTTCTTCTTATCCCCCAGAGCTTTGTGTCTGGTGCTGAGGATATTGCTGGGTTCACAGCAGATTTATGTTGTTGGATAGGTGGATGCTAGATGATACGCTATTAGATTATCATCCCTTTAGCTAACACTAGGCTCTCTGTTAAATTCACATGCCTCTAAGTGACTTAACACTTTATGCTGTTGTATTATTTACCACGTAGAGGAAATGAATTTCAAAGTCCTTGCCGAAAGCGGGCTTTGGCAAAAGTGCAGAAGAGAGATTTTAGGAGTCTGGATGTCTGTGAGTGATGGGCAAGTGAAGCATGTGAGATTCGTGTTCTTCATTCTTTTGTTCTAGAATAGTTCTCATGGTAGCGTTTCTCTTCCCCGCTCGACTTACGTGATCAGCAGTGGCTGCCTGGTATTATCCATCACTGCTTTCAGCTTGGTTGTAGCAAAGGAAGTGAATGGTCACATTTCATTAGTTTGCTGGGGCTATAGTAACAAACTTCTGCAGTCTTGGTAGCTTAAACAACATCATTGTATTTTCTCATAGTACTGGAGGCTAGAAGTCTAAGAATCAAGATGCCATCACGGTTGGTTTCTGGTGAGGCCCCTCTTTCTGGCTTCCAAAGTTCCTACGTTGAAATCCTACCCCCTAGTGTGATGGTATTAGGAGGTGGGGCCTTTGAGAGGTGATCAGGTTTTGAGGCAGTGCTCTTGTGGGTGGGATTAGTGCTCTTAGAGAAGAGACTGCGGGGAGCTTCCTTGCCCCTATTACTGTGTGAGGTTATGGGGAGACCATGGTCAGCTATGAAACAGAAGGCAGGTTCTCACCAGACACTGATTCTGCCACTGCCTTGATCTTGGACTTCCCAATTTCCAGAACTGTGAGAAATAAATTTCTGTTGTTTATAAGCTACCTAGTCTGTGAAATTTTGTTATAGCAGTTCTTCTGACTTCATTTAACCTTAATTACCTCTTTAAAAACCTCTTCCATTGGGAGCTAGAGCTTCAGCATATGAATCTTGATGGGGGGGAACACATTTCTGTCCATAACACATGTTAATCCCAATTGGAAACCTATTTTAATTAAGAGTTTGAGTGTGTGTATCTGAGAGGCCCACATTTTATATTCTGCATCACTCTGTAATCAAAATCAAAGCTGAGGAATGGGTCTCTCTGGCCTATAGATGAGTAACCAAAAGAAGTGATCATTAAAATGAGATCCCTGCAGTCTTATAGGTGCAGGCTGGAGATGCAGAAGCCAGTACGTTTTAGGTCAGCCTCAAATGTGAAAACCACACAGTATAGATTCATGTTTTCCCAGGCGAACTTGGAAGAGTCAGAATGTGCAGAGTCCAACTCCAGTGAGGGCTGCCAGATGGAGTCCATGGAGGAGGTGGGATGTCCCAGACCATGGAGGAGGTGGGATGTCCCGGAGTTGTGCCAGGGCCTCTGATACAGATCTATCAGCTTGGGGAGCGGCAAGGCTCACTTTGGCCTGGGAAACACAGCAGGTGAGTTGAGAGGCAAGTGACACTCTCTAGCCGGAAGGGCAGAGCAGGTAACGTGCCAAAGAAACAAAGAGATGGGAATGGAATGATAGGAGGATGGGGTCAGAGGGCTGAGGCCAGCCACAGAACTAATTTTGGGAACCCTGTGTTCTCCTCTCATGTGCAGCCTGGCAGACATGCTGCATCGGGGGCTTGTTCCTAAGTATCTAGAGTTGTCCTTACACCATTAGAAAAATTTTGGCAGATAAAGAAAAGCAGTTTCATTAAGTTTCAGGCATTATACCCTTCCATGGTACTTCCTGGTGAAATGTCCAAGCTAAGTGATCTCATCCAAGAGTAATACTAACCCTGCTCTGACTAACGATCTCTTTCATCATGAAAAGTGAATTTTTTTAATGAGGATTTTTATTTATGTGTGAATTATGCTACCTTCTACTTAACCTTGTAATATACTAGTGGATAGTAACTCTATCATTCTTTGTAATATTTCTCACTTATTCCTTTAATTTATGAACATTACGATTTCAAAGAAGCCTTCGCTGACCTTGGACTCCCACATGAGATCAAAGCCCTCAGTTATGCCCTCTCTTAGCAGCCTGTACTTCTTTTTGGCCTTCCCACTATTACAATTAAATAGTAATTGCATGATTAATTGTTTAATGTCTGTCTTCCTTGCCAGATTATTTCCCCAATGAAAGCAGGAACCAGGTCTACTTTATTTATGTATTTATGTATGTATGTATGTATGTATGTATGTATTTAGTAAAGATTTTATTTATTTATTTGACACAGAGAGAGACAGCGAGAGAGGGAACACAGCAGGGGGAGTAGCAGAGGGAGAAGCAGGCTTCCTTCTGGGATCATGACCTGAGCCCAAGGCAGACGCTTAACGACTGAGCCACCCAGGTGCCCCGAACCAGGTCTATTTTAATCATGGCTGTATCCAACACTGGTTCTTGCCCATAGCAATAAATTCTTTTTAAATGAGTTATTTCATTCACTCATTTATTCATCCATTAGCTCATGTATTGAGTGTTCACAAGCCCTAGGATCTGTGCTACAAACAGGGAAGTAGAAATTAATGTGATAGTGTCTGCTTGCAAAGAGTTCACAATTTGGTACAGAAAGTTCTTAACCATTGTAGGTGAAAGTTCTCCTTGAGAACCTGCTGAAAGAAGTCATCGCTCTGCCCAGAAATTGCACATTGAAAATGGGCTTTGTATTTATCTTGCTGTGTTCGCAGATTCCTGGGAGTCTATTCACTGTCTTCCTAAAATTCCCTGAATTCCAAAGTCAGGATCTCTCCATTAAACTTACTTAAAGACACATATAAGGTAAGGAGAGGAATAAAAGAGGGTAGCAGCTTGTCCTGCTATGGATCAGGAAAGGTTTCCATTGGAGGAGATGCTGGAGCCATGTCTCGAATGATAATACGATTTTACTGGGAAAACTGAGAGCGTTAGAAGTTGCGAAGATAGTTTTTAGAAAAGCGTGGACGTGGGAAGGAGCATATCATTTCAGGGAATTGCAAGTACCTTGTATAGATGAGAATGTGTGATTGGGAAGAAGATTGGTGGGTGAAGGGTGAGGAGGGTGGTCAGGAGAGGACACGGGATCTGAGAGGACTTTGCTCTATCCTGTGCTTGATGGGGAAGAGATTGCAAGGTTTATTCCGGGAGTGATGGGATCAGAGTTGTATTTTAGAAGGAGCCCTCTGGTGGTGGTGTTGAGGGCAGATCAAAGTCTGAGGTCCTTGAGGCTGGTAGATCAGCTGTCCTCATCA
The DNA here is from genome assembly GCF_003265705.2 of Callorhinus ursinus. Classification (NCBI taxonomy): domain Eukaryota; kingdom Metazoa; phylum Chordata; class Mammalia; order Carnivora; family Otariidae; genus Callorhinus; species Callorhinus ursinus. The sequence continues at coordinate 143,511,108 of NW_027397066.1, read as the reverse complement.
TTCTGGCAATGGGGTTTGCTGAGAGGGTGCAGGTGGAGGGATATTTAGGAAGGAGAATCAGCAGGATTTTGTGACGGATTGGATGGGACTGTGGGAGAGAAGGTAGGAATAAACTCCATGTTTTTGCCTTCATCGAGGGCATGATGGGCAGCCTTGGTTCCCTGGCAGTCTTTTTGTCATGAATGCCAATTCAACAAAATAAAAGTGCTCACAGAACACATTTTTTCCCCCGTTCAAAATGAAATAGGCCTTTGTCAATGATAGAAAGTACATTCCTTACAACTTAGATTACCTAAAGAGATTGGATAGAAGAATGTCAGGAGAAAACTAACCCTGCTTTTTAATCATAAACGTTCTATCTGTGGAGTCACACTGAGGCAGCTTTCTTATCTTTCTTCTTGAGATAAGAGCAAGAGCTGTGGGGGGGGAAGTCAGGTTGGCCACAGGCAAGCTCCTCCTCATGGCCTGAAGCCTTCTGGGGGGAAAGGTGACAGTACATTCATGGACCCCCTAAATGGGAGGCACTTAGTCCAGTGTGTTGTACAAAGAGGATTCCTGCTAATATTAAATCCTAACTCTGAATTATAAACAATTTTTCTATAAATTTGGAATCTTGAGTATTATAAATCTTGACCTGTAATAAAAATACCTGTGAAGGTTACAGTCCACTTACAATTAGCTGCAGTTTCAAACCTCATATGCGGTTGGCCTTTGAACAACTAGGGTTTGAACTGCATGGGTCCATTGATACGCAGATTTTTTCACTAAATACAGTACAGTACTGTAAATATATTTTCTTTATGATTTTTTAAATGACATTTTCTTTTCTCTAGTTTACTTTATTGTAAGAAGACAGTATATTATACATACGGCATACAAAATATGTGTTAATTGACTGTTGATGTAATCGGTAATGCTTCCTGGTCAAGAGTAGGCTGTTAGTAGTTAAGTTGTGGGGGAATCAAAAGTTACATGCGGATTTTTGACTGCATGGGGGTCAGTGTCCCTAACCCCTGCATTGCTCAAGAAGCCACTGTAGTAGGACAATGAGCTTTCAATTAACTTTTTTTTTTTTAAGATTTTATTTACTTATTTGACAGAGAGACAGCGAGAGAGGGAACGCAAGCAGGGGGAGTGGGAGAGAGAGAAGCAGGCTCCCCGCAGAGCCCCCCGTGGCTCAGTCCCAGACCCTGGTTTCATGACCTGAGCCAAAGATAGACACTTAACCGACTGAGCCACTCAGGCGTCCCCAATTAACTTTTTTTTTTTAAGATTTTATTTTTATTTATTTATTTGAGAGCGCCTGCACCAGCGGGGGAGGGGCAGAGGGAGAGGAGGAGGGAGAAAGAATCTGAACTAAGCCCTGAGCCCAATGCGGGGCTCTATCTCATGACTACAATATCATGACCTGAGTGAAAACCAAGACTTGGACGCTTAATAGATTGAGACACCCAAGTGCCCCTCGATTAACTTTTTAAAAAACGGCTTTGTTGAGATATAATGCATATACCATAGAATTCTCCCGTAAAATATGAACAATACTTCCAATTACTTTCAAAAATGCTGTTGTTTAGAAATTATTTTTGCAATGAAGTGGTATTCCTTTCATAACAAGAAGAAAGAATACAAAGTATGTATATTTAAAATTTGTCTAACAGTCCTTACACATAAGGAGTTTTCTCAGGTGCTTCTGATAATTGGAGTCAAGAAAAAATATATTCTCATGGGGGTTTAAGTGAAAGAAACATGTAAAATGTGGCCAACATATTATTGCAAAAGTGACAGGTGTAGTGAGAAGAAAAGACCAAAAGCAGACTGTCCTAATGGCTTTCTTCAGCGTCCTGCTTGGGCAAGGAGACCCAGTTTAATTTACAGACTCTCAGTTCACTATCAAGGGGTTAGGGAGAGACTTCCTCTGCCAATAACCAACCTGGCTAATGGCTGATATGTTGTGGTAAGTGTTTTCTCACCCAGCATAGTAGTGGTATTCCATTAAGAGGGGGGGAAAGTAAATAATAGTTTTGGGGTTTCAACTGAATTAAATGGCAAAAGAAAAGTTCCACCTAACCATTACCATATATGTGCAGTAAGAAAAATTGGAAGGTTTTGAGAACTCTGAATGTCAACTCCCATTATATGTTAATGATCTTTGTCATTGATGAAATAGATGTAAAAACATGATTTTTGCTGAAATAACAATGTGTAGGAAAAAATATAAGCCTTTTCCTATGAAATTGACAGAACTGTCCACAAATATTGAACCTCTGTGGATTGCTCTATGATGCTGGTTGCCAAGAATATAGCTGGGATTTGGGCTGACCCCCATATTGGTAATCTAAGAGAGCTTTTCCTTTCCAAGATTGCATATGATGAGTGTGTAGTGCGAGAAGGGCTTAGACAAATCAGACAACCCATCCTGATATCATTGCTAGACTATTTTTTTTAAGATTTTATTTATTTATTCATGAAAGACAGAGAGAGAGAGAGGCAGAGGGAGAAGAGGGCTCCCAAGGAGCAGGGAGCCCGACGCGGAACTCGATCCCAGGACCCTGGGATCATGACCTGAGCCGAAGGCAGACACTTAACCATCTGAGCCACCCAGGCGCCCTAGACTATTTGTTTTTAAGTGCAGCTTTTTTCTTATGACTTCTGGTTAAAGTGACTCCTTATTTAATGCCTGCATCTGGCCTTAAATCCTGCTATAATCCAGCATCATCCCAATTTTCCGGTAATCAGGTTTATTTCTTCATTGTTTCAGATATACAAAGACTCATTCTTGTGTCTGAATTTTTGCTTATGTCGTTTAACTTCCTATTGTATTCACTTTCTTAAAAGTCTGCTTTGGAGTTGTGTCCTCTGCTTATACAAATAGATACTATAAAAATAGCCTTAGTGTGTGTGTGTGTGTGTGTGTGTGTGTGTGTGTGTATACCATATACTATAATTACCATATACTATACTTACCATATACTTACTATATATATATGTGTATGTGTATATATATATGTATACACACCCTAATCCCTATAATGGTGGACTGCAGCTGTGAAAAGGAACAAGGAGGATCTCAGTACACAGCTATGGAATGATCTCCAAGATATACTGTTATTCTGAAAAAAACAAAAACAAAGGCAACAGAAAAACCAACCAAGGCGTGGAACAATATTTATAGTGTACAACCTTTTGTGTAAGGAAGAGAGTGAAATAGGAAAGATATATGCATTTTCTAGTGTATATATATCATATATATATATAATGACAAAGTCCACTATAATGCTTACTGTGCCCTTTATGTGGATCTATGAGGAGGAAAGTTCGCTTCAACCTCTCTGCTGTGCTTCCGTGTATTTCTTAGAAAAATTACTGCTTGTAACTCAATCATGTTTCCTTAGTAGCTTTAACCACTAGGAAACTCAGAATCACATATGCAACTCTTCTTTAGTACTAAATAGATTCTTAGAGCATGACTTTATTTGTATAAATTTTCAACTCACCTCATGTTATCGTTCTGGCCTTGGGGGGATGAGGGTGGTCCTCTGTCTTTTAAAATCATTTACTCCTCAAAATATAAAATTAAAAACAATAAAATCATTTACTCATGTTTTGCTTTTTAAAAGGACAACACAAATTTATTAATGTGACATTTTCCATGAGTCAGGAGTCTGGGTGCCATGTAGCTAGATCCTCTGCTCACGTCTCAGATTTGATATCAAGGTGTGGGCTCGTACCGCAATACGCAGCTGGGGCCTGGGGTTCTCTTCCAAGCTCACTGGTTGTTAGCAGAATTCACTTCCTTGCACCTGTGGGACTGAGGTCCTTATTTTCTTACTGGTTCTTAAATGTGGCTTGCTCTCAGCCTCTAGAGGCTGTCCCTCTGCACCAGCAGTTCACAGTGTGGCTGTTTGCCTTCTATCTGGAGTTCAGCAGCAACGCCTTTCATGCCCTGAATCCCCCTCATGCTTCAAATGTCTTTGATTTCCTTCTGCCATCAGCAGAGAAAAAATGTGGTACTTTTAATGGTTTTACCTGATGAAATTAGGCTCACCTGGATAATCTACATATTTTAAGGCTAATTGAATTGGGATTTAATTACATCTTCAAATTCCTTTCCCAGTGGGTCCCAGATTAGTGTTTGCACAACTGGGGTGGGAGGGGGAGGGCCTTGGGGGAGATCATCCGTAGAATTGTGCCAATCACAATCCCCATAATGGTGGATTATGCAACTGTGAAAAGGAACAAGGAGGATCTCAGTACACAGCTATGGAATGATCTCCAAGATACACTATTATTCTGAAAAACAAACAAACAAAAAACCCAAGGTGTGGAACAATATTTATAGTGTACAACCTTTTGTTAAGAAAGTGGGTGAAATAGGAAAGATATATGCATTTTCTAGTATTTTTGAAAAGAAAGAATGGGAAGATACATAAGAAGAAGTGAACAAAAAATGTCAATTTACAGGGGTGCTGGGTGGCTCAGTTGGTTAATGGTCTGCCTTCGGCTCAGGTCATGATCCCAGAGTCCTGGGATGGAGCCCCACATTGGGCTCCCTGCTCAGCAGGGAGTCTGCTTCCTCCTCTCCCTCTGTCCCCCCATCCCCCCACTCCTGCTCATGCTCTCTCTCTCTCTCAAATGAATAAATATAAAATCTTTTAAAAAATGTCACTTTATAAGGGTAGGAAGGAAACAGGAACAAGATTGAAAGTTATACTTCTCTGAAGTACCTGTTTTGTGGTTTATACTTAAGACCCATTAAATGTTTTATATAACTGAAAGACCAAATTAAATAAAAATGATAAAGATAAAACAATTTCTAAAAATTGTAAACAACCTGGTACCAGGTTTTTGGTGTAACTCTTCAGAGAAGAAATGTTTAAAGAGCTCTTAAATCACAGTATTTTGACAATATTGCTGTATACTTTAGGGACAAACTCCATTAAGAAATCTTAAACTGCATTCAGTGTTCTTGTTGTCAATGTTAATATTTGTATTGCTGAGGTTTTTTCTTCCAGTTTTAGAAATTGCAGTAAAATACAACATATGTTTTACTATCTTAACCATTTTAGCTGCACAGCTCAGTACTATTAAGCACAATCATATTATGCAACCATTACCACCAAAACCTCTCAGGAACTTATCATGTTACAAAACTGAAACATTATACCCTTTAAACAATAACTCTCCATCCCTCCCACCCCCAGCTTCTGGCAATCACCATTCGGCTTTCTGTCTCTATGATTCTGACTATTTTAACTTCCTCAAATAAGTGAAATTATACAATATTTGTTTTTTTGTAACATGTTTATTTCGTTTAGCATAATATCCTCAAGGTTCATCTATGTGGTAGCATATTGCAAAATTTCTTTCCTTTTTAAGGCTGAAGATTATTCCATTGTGTGGGTACCACATTTTGCTTATCCACCATCTGTTGAAGGTCCTTTGGGTTGCTTCCACCTTTTAGCTATTATGAATAACGCTGCCATGAACCTGGGTATACAAATATCACCTGATATCTTGCTTCTGCCTTCAATCTTTTGCGTATATACCCTGAAATGGAATTACTGGATTATATGGTAATCCTATTTTTAATTCTTTTGAGGAACCACCATTCTGTTTTTCAAAGCTATTTTACCAGTTTACATTCCCACCAAAAGTGCAGAAGGGTGCCAGTTTTTCCACGTCCTCATTAACACTTGTCATTGTCTTTCTTTTTGTTGTTGTTATTGATAGGAGCCATCCTAAAGAGTGTGAAGTTTTACTTGTGTATCTTTGCAAGTCATTTCAAATCCCTTTTGGATCTAGGTGAAATAAAAATAATATTTAAAAAACAGCCAATTTGCTTATATTTTCTTTCTTTTTCCCCTTCCTTCCTTCCTTCCTTCCTTCCTTCCTTCCTTCCTTCCTTCCTTCCTTCCTTCCTTTCCTTCCTTCCTTCCTCTTCTTCTTTTACATCCAGTCCTCCAATCCAGCTTTTCTAAGCACTCTTGTATTTTTTTCATTGACCTCCCTCCCTTTTCTCTGAGCTCTTGTGTTAATATCATTTTTCACTTTAGGGTTTCCTACTACTTGTTAGTGTTTGTGTGTATTGGTCCTGTTGTCCCAGGTTGTATATTTTTTAGTAGCAGGACCCATGAAACTTCTACTTTTTTGAATCATCTAATGCAGTGATACTCTACCAAGAAATGCTTCCTTTTAACAGTATCCTTGTTAACAAATGCTCAACTTTTAGCTTATTAACTCTCAGAACACTGAGCACGTTCTCTTTAGACTTGTAGTAACCTGTTTTTGTTTGCAGCAGCCATGCTTGTTTCATCGATCCTGCAAGACAATTCACTCAACTAACGTTTCTTGAGTTCCTGTTATATATGGTGTTCTTGATAGGCAGCTGCCTTTGCAACACACTTGGGATGAATGGTAATATCCAGATGGGGTGAGGTCTATTTCCGTTACAACTTGGGGGAGGGACAGGTAGGATAGCTTTTGCGTGAGTCTGGTACTTGGGGATCACTTCTTCAATAGGCAGGGCATTTAGTCTTTAGCCAAAAAACAATTCCTGGATGAAAGGCAGACAATGGAACTCTGAATAATGTATATTCTGGGTTTTAACTACCATAATCAATTTATCTCGGTTGACGGGACTGTTACGATTTTAAAAACGTTAAGTCCAGCGTCTTAACCCCATTAGTTCCAGGGACACTGGAATGGTAGGTCATCTGAACTCTAATTCTGACTCTCACGTCCCAAGGAGTATGGAGGTCACCCTGACCCCCCTTCATTTCCTTGAGGACATTTCCCACTGAACAGTGAGCCTACGCCGCTTCCTCTCCCGCGTGAAGACTACAAGTCCCAGCATGCAGCGCAGCCCTTCCAGGCCAGTCCTCGGCCGCCCGGGCTCTTTTACGCCCGCGTCTCCCGTAAGGCGCTGGGCCTGGTAGTCTGTGCGCGCTGACGTCGTTGCGTAGACGTCGTACTCTTCGCGCCTCTTCCCCGCCTACTGGGTGGTGTAAGTGCGGCGGCAGAAGGTTGCCGTGCTTGCTTTCTTTCTCTTTCTCTCTCTCTTTTTTTTTGCGGGGGTTTGCGTTTTTTTTTTTTTTTAGGAGACTGTGGTTTAAAAGCCAGAGAGAATCTGGAAAGGAGCCGCCACTCCTAGCCTTCTTTCCTCCGAGTTTGCGACTCCCCGGGCCAAAATGGACAAAGTCTGTGCTGTTTTCGGAGGCTCCCGGGGCATTGGGAGGGCAGTGGCCCAGTTAATGGCCCCAAAAGGCTACCGACTGGCCATCATCGCCAGAAATCTGGAAATGGCCAAAGCCGCCGCCGGTGAGCTCGGCGGTAGGTACCGAACTGGAGTCGTCCAAGTTGTGTGGCTGCAGTCTTGAAAGCCTGAAGTTTCTTCGTTTGAAAACGAGAGGGTCTGGCATTTACGGCTCTGAGGTTTAGCAATTAAGCTACCCGTGTTTAGGAGCACCCTGTCCTGAGTGTGGACACAGTTTGGGCAGATAACCCCTTAACACCCGGTTCCCCGCAGAGTATCCCCTGCCACGCTGCCTGCCGCCAAGAGCTGAACACTTGGGGTTTTCTTTGAGTCTTAGCAGTCTTGTGAGGCCCCATTAATTAAGCACCCACCCCGGAGGCTAGTGCTAACGATGCTGCGCTGTTTTGTTTTGGTGTCTGGAAGGAGGGAGACACACAACAGTTAATTTTTTATGCAGGGTAAAGGGTTCCCTTGTGCCGCGAGGTCCCGGGGCGCCGCCCGGAGACGGGGCTGGGCGGAAAAGCAGGAAGAGTAGGCGTGTCAGGCTTGAAAGGCTCGCTGTAGTTTTCTTGAGGGCTGTTTTGGCCCCTGTGCGAATGCACAAAGCCGTGTTTCATAGACAAACTCTTTTGAGTACCAGCCGGTTTTGAGATACTCTTGTTTTGGCTCTCCTACATCCATTACCACTTAATAGGTTATTAAATTGTTTTGGTGGCTTCTACAAATGGAGAATTGAGATTTTCACATTCCTTTTTACTGCACTTAAAATCCATTTTTTTGTTTATTAATAATGGATTAGTAATTGTTTTGCATTATTTTGCAAATTTAAGTCCCTTGATGGTAGGGAGAATTAGGATGAACGAAAAATGCCGAGACGCGGCAGTTTAGTTCCTGAAAGGCACAAATGCACTTCATTATGGGGGAGGAATTGGGAAGAGGCTGGGGATGCATTTGGAGGCTGTATCCTTTAACGTTACTTATTGGTTCACTCTAATTGTGCACATGGGTTGGGAAAATATTAGACTCTGTTTAGAGAGAAACGAGTTACAGAGCAGGGAGAATTTTAGTGACTGCTTCTTCCTGCTCCTATTCACTTCGATTATGTTACTGTCACAAAGGAGTGAGAAAGTGATTTTCCTTATGGGGGTCATCCCTAGCCATTAGTGTTTGCTGGAGTAGATTGAAACTTTTGGTTGAGCTTCGAGGGTTATTGTGAACCCAACAAGTTTTCAGATGAAAGCTGACATTGGGTCACAGAGGAGTCTTCTGGGCCTTTTGCTTCCTTGAATTATGTGTTCCATAAGCAATTGGTTTTGACCTACAAAGTGTGACTTCCCAGAAAGCTTACTGCTTCCAAAGTAATGAGGGTGTAATTTTAGTGTTAACTACTAGGTGAGGTCTGCCAGAAAATAAGCAATTGTTTAGTTTTCAAAAAAAATCTACATTTAGAGTATTAAAATGATATATTACTGAATGGAAAATGCTTTTTTTGACGTGTATTCGTTTGGTATTTAAACATCTTTAAAAAGTGGGCATTTTAAAAAGGGGAAGTAACAGTTTTTAGTAAAAAGTTTTTTGTGTGTGTTTTTTAGTTTTGGTATTTTTTCTTTTTATAGCTTCCTGCTTTGTAATGGTCAGGCTTGAGTAATAGTTATTGTAATATATGTGCCATAGTTAAAAAAAAAAAAGTACAAGATCCTTAGGGTTTATTCTCAGGACTAGGAAACCAATTTAACAAAAACCTAACAGAATTAGACATAAATTTCAAAAAAAATATAAAACCCAGAACACTGTTGAATTCAGTAGCATGGGGTCACCGTCAAAACCAGAAATGTTAGATGAATCTTACAAAGCCTTATGAACACAAAAAGGCCTTCCTCCCATTTTTTCTTGATTAAAAAAAGTTTTAAGATTTAATTCTGTAGTATTACTTTACTTCTTACTCCCCATCCACCCCCATCTCAGTTTTATTGGACTGAACTTGAGAGCAGGAATCCGTGACATAATTATCTTTTATCTCTAGGTTCCAGTAATCACAGGCTTAGCTCATAGTAGATGCTTAACAAATGTGTATTGAATAATTTTTAAATTGAAGTTATAATTTATAAGTAATGCTAATTAACTTTGTTGTATAGGAGATCATTTAGCATTTAGCTGTGATGTTGCCAAAGAGCGTGATGTTCAAAATACATTTGAAGAGATGGAAAAAAATTTAGGTCGAGTTAATTTCTTGGTAAACGCAGCTGGAATTAACAGGTTGGTCATATATTTAAGTACATTTCCTGTTTTTTTTTCTAATGTATTTTTGATTGGTATGAGTAAATATATTAACGTGCTGTACCTCTAATTGGAAGAAAATATGTATTTTAAAAACATGTATTTTAAAATTTGATCTATCTATACATTCTTTTATATTGAGATATCAGTAAGGGTACAGTTCGATCAATTTTAACATTGCAGTACACCCATATTGAGCTATAGAACTTTTCTAGCACTCCAGAAGGCTCTCTTCAGTTTCTTCCCAGTGAATACTACCTTATAGGTAACCACTATTCTGACTTCTGTCACCATTGTATAAGTTCATGAACTTAATGGTATTAGAGTAGGTATTCTTGTCTTTTTAAAAGATGAATTTAGGATAATATTTAGAATAGTATATTTTCTTGCTAAACAGGGCTTACTGTATAATGGCAGTTGCTCAGTTCATTCAAGCTATTTTGGCTGCATGGCATTACTTTTAGCAGTTAGGAATATTTGCCCCTGAACCCTGCTTCTGGGTATATCTGTTCTGGTTTATCAGTTATTTTAATGCCCCTCAAATCAAGTTTAAAATGGGACTCTCTAGGTATTCTAGCTCACCTATATTCCTAATCTTCTATTTTCAGTTAAAATGTTATATATTTCTTGACTTTTTGAATTTGTTTTTATCCCATTTTTTATTTATATGCTACTGTTTTTTGTTTTGTTTTGTTTTTTTGTAGGGATAGCCTTTTAGTAAGAACAAAAACTGAAGATATGATATCTCAGCTTCATACTAACCTCTTGGGTTCCATGCTGACTTGTAAAGTTGCCTTGAAGACTATGATTCAACAGCAGAGAGGGTCTATTGTTAATGTAGGTGAGTCTTCACCTGTGAAATTAGACTTATAGTGCCATAAAAATATTTAGTTGACTAATTTAGAGTTTGTTCATGTGTGAAACAAATGAAATGGGCCTTTTTACTATATGGAAAAACGACTTGATTAACCAATTACTGGGTAAAATAGGAATCACAAATTCACATCTCTCTAGTGGTCAAGCAGATGTTAATTGAATGATACCATCAGGTATTAAAAAAATTTGATATATGACAAATGATGCCTAGCTTTGGTATCCAGAAGCCATGTGGAGTGGCAGCCACCACTTGGATCCAGTGGATTGCTGCTGTGCACAGATCTGGTCTCCATTTTGCCAGCCATTTGACATTTTAAGAGAAATTGGACATCCTGATTTGCATGTGAAACCTGATATTTAAAATACGGATAAGGGGGTACCTGGGTGGCTGAGTCGTTAGGTGTCTGCCTTCAGCTCAGGTCATGATCCCAGGGTCCTGGGATCGAGCCCCACATTGGGCTCCCTGCTTGGTGGGAAGCCTGCTTCTCCCTCTCCCAGTCCCCCTGCTTGTGTTCCCTCTCTCGCTGTGTCTCTCTCTGTCAAATAAATAAATAAAATCTTAAAAAATATGGATAAGGAATTGAAAAATTTTTGGTGGAGACTAAAAAATGATCTCTACAGCTGTTGCATGTGTCTCTAATAAATCTAGTACAGAGGTTTAGGAGGAAATTTTCTTAAGGGAATAATCTTTTCAATTTTTTAGAATGAATGTAAGTAACCCCTAGTCTTCAGTTCATCTGACTCATGGGGCAGATAAACCATGTGGTATGTGCTTATAGACGTTAAAATGCAAAATGACTTACAATTCTATTTCAATTTGGTAATTTGAAAATAGCATATCATCTGTCTTTTAATTTTAAATGGTAATATCTTAAAAAGCCACACAAGGGGAATGCTGCTCTGTTAAATGACCCTGTTTTTTTTTTTTTGGACCCTGTTGTTTTTAATATAGGAAATGGCTTTCCAAGCCAAAATGTAGGGTTTTTCTCTTCTGAAAATGACAAAAGAATACTGTGCTAATAAGAATTAGAACATTTTTGACATTTACTCTTAAAAATGTAAGAAATGAGTTTTCTTAAAAAAAGATTAGTAAATGATTAAAAAGTAAAAGATTAGGGGCACCTGGGTGGCTCAGTCATTAAGCGTCTGCTTTTGGCTCAGGTCACGATCCCAGGGTCTTGGGATCGCCCCGCATCAGGCTCCCTGCTCCACGGGAAGCCTGCTTCTCCCTCTCCCACACCTGCTGCTTGTGTTTCTGGTCTCACTAACTCTTTCTCTGTCAAATAAATAAATAAAATCTTAAAAAAAAAAAAGTAAAAGATTAGTCGACCTTTGCCTTCTAACACAGCCAGGTAATGATTTTGGATTCTCAGAAGCTGGTATACTGGCCTCTGTAGACCACCCGATAATGTGGGTATATTTGTTTAACTCTAAAATATCCCCTTTTTAGATATATTTAAAAACCCACGTCAGTCCTTTGTGTACATGCAAAGCTTTTAGAATTGTGCTAAAAGTAAATAAAAATAAAAATCAGAGAATCTTTTTACAGAAAGGATTACTTTAAACTGCTAGAAAGTTCATTGATTATTTCAGAAGTTAACAGTTATTGACTAGATGGACAATAGTGTGTGGCATGAACTAAAGCTTCCTATTTGGCCTTCCATGCCCATATTTTTCTTTCTTTTTTGTGTCTCTCTGGATTTCTTTCTCCCTGATACCCTTTTTTTGTCTATCTGCGTTTCCTCTGTCTGATGTTTCTTTTCTCTCTCTCTGCTTCACAGTTCTCTTCCTCTGTCATTCACTGGCATTTCATATATAAGGCAGATATTTTAATATTGGACTTGTTGATTATAATATAAAAAGTGTTTGGGATGTTTTCCTAAAATAAAATTACTTTTTCAAAGGTTTTGTGAAGTTCTTGATTAATTTTTATATCATAAGTACAGATCACTGGTGCAGAAAATCACTTCCCCATGTCCGTTTTGCAAGAATTTGTTTGCATACAGTTGATATTTGAATTAGAAATTATTCTTTCATATTCATATAAATGAGACCACCCAAGAATCTTTAGTGGTCAAAACAAGTTATGATACATCATTGAAGGTAACTAAATTGCAGTTTTACAAAAAGTTTATAATTGAACCTTTGTTAATTTTGACTGATGGTAGTTCAAATTTAGTGAGATTTGTCTTCAGATGAACTATTTTTTTAGGTGGAAATAAATACCTCCTCATTTCTGTGTTGTAGAACCATAAAATTAATCAGCGTTTATCTGACTTTTTCTGGTTTTAATCTCTTCCTACTGGAAGACTTTATAAATACTATAGGACTTTAACTATGTCTGACAAACTCAGAGATGAGAGTGGGTTTCTTTCATTTAATGGATCAGTTCTCAAGCCCCTGCCTGACATTTGAGGTTTTACATAAGCTTCTTTCAGAACCTGTTTTCTGTTTGTTTCTGGAGCAGACTCAGACCCTAAGTCTTACTACTGAAATGATAAGGGTTAGAATTCCCAATTTTAGTAAAGAACAAGGTAAAATGGTTTGTGCCTTGTTTGTTTACTGTAAATTATCTAAATATTCAAATAACCCATTAGTTGGTTTGAATTTACTTTTGTTTTATTTTTTCTAGGAAGTATTATTGGTTTAAAAGGCAATTCTGGCCAGTCTGTGTACAGTGCAGGTAAAGGAGGAGTAGTTGGATTTTCACGTGCTCTTGCTAAAGAAGTAGCAAGAAAGAAAATTAGAGTGAATGTAGTCGCACCAGGTCAGTGAAAACTTTCTTTTTTTAAAAATTGGAGTATAGTTGACATACAATATTATGTTGTTTCAGGTGTACAATATAGTGATTGAAAAATTACATATATTATGAAACGTTTACCATGATAGATATAGCTACCATCTGTCACTATATAAAGTTATTACAATATTACTGACTGTATCCCGTATGCTGTATTTTCGATCCCTGCGACTTATTTATGATTGGAAGCTTGTACCTCTTAATCTTCTTCACCTATTTTGCCTATCCCTCCATCCCTCTCCCTTCTGGCAACCATTAGTTCTCTGTATTTATGAGTCTGTTTCTGCTTTTTTTTTTTTTTTTTTAAAAATTTTTTTTTTTTTTTTTCAAAAGGGAGACACAGTGAGAGAGGGAACACAAGCAGGGGGAGTGGGAGGAGGAGAAGCAGGCTTCCCGCTGAGCAGGGAGCCTGATGCGGGACTCGATCCCAGGACAATGGGATCGTGACTTGAGCCGAGGGCAGACGATTAACGACTGAGCCACCCAGGCGCCCTGAGTCGGTTTCTGGTTTTGTTGGTTCGTTTTTAAGATTCCATGTACAAGTGAACTCATGTTATTTGTCTTTTTCACTCTCTTATTTACTTAGCATAATACTTACCACTTAGTGGCAAGAAGATTTCATTCTTTTTTATGGTTGAGTAATATTCCATTGTGTGTATATATCATCTCTATCTATTCATCTATTATGGATGCACATTTAGGTTATTTCCATTTCTTGGCTATTGTAAATAATACTGTGTTAAACATGGGGCATATATTTTATGAATTAGTATTTTTGTTTTCTCTGTACAGATATCTAGAAGTAGAGTTACTGGGTCATATGGTATTTCTATTTTTAATTTATTGAAGATCCTCTGTACTGTTTTCCATAGTGGCTGTGCCAGTTTGCCTTCCCACCAATGGTGCCCAAGGGTTTCCTTTTCTTCACATTCTTGCTAACACTTGTTATTTCTTGTCTTCTTGACTCTAGTCCTTCTGACAGGTGTAAGGTGCTATCTCATTGTCATTTTAATTTGCATTTCCTCAATGATTATTGATGTTGAGTATCTTTTTATGTATCTATTGGCCATCTGTATGTCTTCTTTGGGAAAATACTGATTTCAGGTCTTTTGCCTATTTTTTAATGGGATTATTTGGGTTTTTTGGTGTTGTGTAAGTTCTTTATATATTTTGGATATTAACTCCTTATTGGATATATCGTTTGTAAATATCTTCTCCCATTCAGTAGATTGCCTTTGGTTTTGTTTTTTTTTTTCCTCGTGCAGAAGCTTTTTAGTTTGAAGTAATCCTAATAGTTTTTCTTTTTGCTTTTGTTTTCCTTGCCTGAGGAGGTAGATTCAGAAATATATTTCTAAGACTAATGTCCAAGATATTATTGTCTGTGTTTTCTTTTAAGAGTTTTATGGTTTCAGAATACACATGTACATCTTTAATCCATTTTTAGTTTATTTTTATGTATGATGTAAGAAAGCAGGCCAGTTTCATTCTTTTGCTGTCCAGTTTTCTTAACATGATTTATTGGAGAGACTGTCTTTTCTTCATTGTATATTCTTGTCACCTTTGTCATAGATTAATTGACCATGTAAGAGTGGATTTATTTCTGGGCTCTCCATTCTGTTCCATTGATATATATGTCTGTTTTTGTGCCAGTACCATACTGCTTTGATTACTGTAGCTTTATGATAGAGTGTGAAATCTGGCATTGTGATACCTCCAGCTTCGTTCTTCTTTCTCAAGATTGTCTTGGCTAGGGGTGCCTGGCCTGGCTCAGCTGGTAGAGTGTGTGACTCTTGATCGTGGGGTCATGAGTTCAGGCCCCACATTGGGTGCAGAGATTACTTAAATAATTGATAGATAGATAGATAGATAGATAGTTTTGGCTATTTGGGGTCTTTTGTGAGACCATATAAATTTTAGGATTTTTTGTTTCAGTTCTGTGAAAAATTACTATTTAGTATTTTGATAGGGATTACTGTGGATAGTGTGGATATTTTAACAGTTCTTCTAATCCACAGCATGGAATATCTTTCCATTTTTTGTGTCATCTTCAGTTTCTTCATCAGTGTCTTACAGGGTTCAGAGTATAGGTCTTTCATCTCCTTGGTTAAGTTTATTCCTAAGTATTTTATCCTTTTTGGTGTAATTGTAAATGGGATTGTTTTTTCATTTTTCTTTCTTCTAGTTCATTATTAGTCTCTTGAAATGCAACAGATTTCTATATTCATATCCTGCAACTTTACTGAATTCATTTATTACTGCTAGTAGGTTTTTGGTGGACTCTTTAGGGTGATACATATATGTATGTGTGTGTGTATGTATACGTGTGTGTATATATGGTATGTCATTTGCAAATAGTGACAGTTTTACTTTTTTCTTTTTAAATATTAATGTACTCCTATGGCTTTGTACAATAATAGCAGAGATTGTTCCTGTGTTTGTAAGTACATCAGCATCATCAGGCATTTCTGAGTATCAGAATAGGAACATGGAATTTTCACTGTTACTAAATTCTTGAGTAGTGAAATATGTGAGGGCATGACTATGTCTTGACAGGACTTGAGTGGCTACACCTGTCTACACTGCCAGTCTCTGCACTACCCTCAAGGAGGAGGCCAAGAGTAATACCAGGCTGTTTTGCTTGCATAAACCACATTGCATTTTTTATTTTTTTATTTTAGAGAGATGGGGAGTGAGGGAGAGAGAGAATCTTAAGCAGGCTTCACACCCAATGTGGAGCCTGATGTGGGGCTTGATCTCATGACCCTGAGATCATGACCTGTGCCAAAATCAAGTTAACCAACTGAGCCAGCCAGGGGCCCCCACATTGCATTTTCTAGTAAATGATTACTCTCAAACTGAAACCACAAGAGAAACTTCTCATTTAAATATCAGTTATAAATTAATAACTCTTAAAAGTTGAATGTAAGAATTTCAAATTAGGTTGGAGGGTTGGATATTGGTAACATATCCACTAGTTGAACTCCAAATTGTATACTTCTGGAGAACTATTTCCATTTTAAGTGTCCTTCTCTCTTCTTGGAATGTTCCATTGATTTATTGCTCACTGGGATACATTTGCTAATTAATTTAGACTTTGTCAGTGTCAAAGCAGAGTTTTCAAAGTAATGCATATATTATATAAATATATTTATCTTATGGAAACAATACTTCTCTATATTTAAAATATTTGAATAGGCCTATAATATAGTATGCTTTTAATAACAGTATAGACCAGAGGAAATGATCAAACAAGGCTGCATATGTGATGTCATATTTGCACATTTCACCAACCAGTCATGTACAATAACTGACATACTGATTTCTCTAGAAAGTCGGTATTTAGAAAAAGAATTGCCAGGGGTCACATGTTTGTTTTCAAAATAGACAAGATGCCTTTCTCTGGACCTTATTGTACCCTAGAGAGCTATCCAGGATTCATGTTAGAATTTCAACACAAAGAAAAATTTGAAGGATAAAATTTCACAGACTCAGGAGGAAGAAACACCTTTTTCGAAATCAGTCTATGAAGTAGCAATATTTTAACAGTGATTTTATCTGTAGTTGTCTCTTTAACGAATGGATGGGTGCTTTGACGCTCATTGTGTGATGGCATGGGAGGAAGAAAGTGGAGGACGTGATAACAGAAATAAGACTGAATACTCTGACACCAGAAAGTACTATTATATATGCATGAAGCACTGCTTAGAGAAACTAAGGTTTCTAAAACCAGACATATGTTGGAGTGGCCAATGATGAAGATGACTGTTTAATAGATGTGGCTGTTTAATAATTTTTAATAATTTAATAATTTTCAAAATAGTAACAAAGTCACAGTCGGAAGCTTATAGTAGAGCTAGCTTCCTGGAGGAAATCTGTGAGGAACACTTCTTGTTAAAGATGTAGGAAAAACCAAGCTAGTAGAGATGCAATTCACTTGTAGTACAAAGCAAATTTGATTTGAGCTAAGTGCACAGAAATCAGAGACTTCTCAAGAAGACAAGTAGGATATTATTGTGCACGTGTCCTTTTATTGTGCTTACTTTGGGCATTCCTCGTGGCTTGAAAACACTGATGGATTAAATGGGATGCAAAACCAATGAACTTGGTCTGTCAGTTATAGATAATTGGAAAATATTAAAACAATGATTGGAATTACAGTGTAGCTTGCTAAAGGCTAAAGAAATTTTCCAATTCTTATGCTAAGGCTTTTAAAGTAAATTCAAATATACAACTTACAGCTGGTTTGTTGGTCTTCAAATTAATTGCCTTGGGGCACCTGGGTGACTCAGTCGGTTAAGCGACTGCCTTCAGTTTGGGTCATGATCTCAGGGTCCTGGGATTGATTCCCACATCGGGCTCCCTGCTCGGCGGGAGGCCTGCTTCTCCCTCTCCCACTCCCCCTGCTTATGTTCCCTCTCTCGCTCTCTCTCTCTCTCTCTGTCAAATAAATAAAATCTTTAAAAAACAAAAAACAAAAATCCCCAAATTAATTGCCTTAAATTTTAAACAAGTTCTGTTCCACTCAGTTGTTGTTTGTACTCATGAACACAAAGCATTCTACAAGTCACTAACTCTTAGAATTTCCTTCTTCAACTTACGTTTTCACAGTGTGCTAAGTAATCTGTAGGACAGAGGAAAATAGGATGAAGTGTGAGTGTGTTGATATAATCTTCAAGACAGTTATAAAACCAACTTCCACTTAGACCAAAATAAGAATACAGAATTATAAGGGAAAACTTTTGCCAAAGCTTGTCTTGAAAAGGTTGTTGCTCAGTTTGAGAAAGGGGCCATGTTTTATTTTTTATTTTCTTTTTAAATGTTTTTTAAATTAATTTATTTATATAGAGAGAGTGAGCGTGCGCAGAGGGAGGAGTAGGAGAGGAAGAGAACCAGACTGCCCGCTGACTGTGGAGTCTGATGTGGGGCTCAATCTCATGACCGTGAGATCATGACCTAAGCTGAAATCAAGAGTTGGATGTTTAACTGACTGAGCCACCTAGGCGAGAAAGGGGCCATGTTTTAGATGCTTCTCTGTTATGATCTACAAATGTTATGGGACCTCCTAGAAGTGACTGAAATAGTACAGCATATAGGCGTCTATCAGAAGACTCAGTGCTATGCAGTGTGTTTAGTTCACAGGATATAAAAGCAGTTAAAATTTCTTTAAAATACCTACATAAAAACATATTAAGTTTTCCTCATGAAATGCAAAATATTCATAACTGTACATCATTCTTCAGCCAAAATAGGGCCAGAAATGTCAAATGTGCAAGTATTAATTGCAGTGACTTTCAGATTAGTTAGAAACCTTATCCATGTGACATTCCAAAGTATACAGATCAGTTAAACATGTATAAAATTAGTACTAATCCAGTTAGAAATACAAAATGAAATGTATGCTGCCTCAAGTATCTGGGATTCCACAGATTTACAAGCAGACCATGTGACAAAGTAGATTCTAGTTTTAAGAAAACATAGTTCAATATTTAAAAAATCTCAAGAAGTCCCACAATAACATCAAAAATCATTTATCTGGAAATTAGAGTTCTTTGTGATTCATCAGTTCAGCAGAATGTAGGTAGTATAAACAAAAGTTTAACTTATCAAAGACATGAGATCATGGCATTATAAAAAGTAGAAACTGTCTTTGGACCAAATGGATATTAAAAAAAAAAACCAAAAACATACACAAAACCTGGACTAGTTAAGAGGGTGATAAAAATGTGCTAAAACTCATATCTATAGTATCACTCTTTGGTGTGATAAAAATTTGGGTTAGGTATTTACTTGACTTTTGAATGAAATTGTTTTCATATACCTCTGCCAGTTAGCCGTGGAATCTTTGTCCTACTTTACTGTAGGTATTGAAGAATTGATTATCTCTACAGAAAAGACCTTTTGGTTCATTGGTTATTTGTAAGAGTAGGCTGGCGTAGACCTATGCCACCTTTCCATTTCAAGTCACTGATGGTTCCAGCTTGCGTGCTGGGATTGGTTTGTTGGTTGGTTGGTTGGTTTATTTGAAAGAGAGAGCACCGGCAGGGGGAGAGAGAGAGGAGACTCCCTACTGAGCGGGGAGCCCGATGTGGGGCTTGATCCCAGGACCCTGGGATCATGACCTGAGCTGCAGGTAGACGCTTAACCGACTAAGCCACCCAGGCACGCCTGGGATTGGTCTTTTATTTGGCAGTGATGCTAAACTAGCAGGGATTAGGGAAATGTCAAAATGTCCTGATAACTTTTGTGCTCTGTTATGTGTCTTCATCTCAGTTAATTGTTCAGTCACAGAGACTGGCTAAATTCAAGCATTCCAAATCCATGAACACTTGATAAATGACTCTGGTTTAGATAAAACCATTTTAGAGAGAAAAAAAAAAAAAAGAAAAAATAATCCAAAACTTGTACTGTCCTTTTGACAGTGCTTTCTGTTTGTGTATGCTTATGCAACCTGACTGATTTTAATGTTACCCTAGTTTAGCCATATATAGAATAGATTATTTGTGATTTGGGGCTTTATGTATTTGCTTCCCTCTGTTAAGGGATTGCAGTAGTGTGGGTGATGAAGAGTTAATTCTAGTTCATGATTTAAAAGCTAGATGATTTAAGGGTAATGCACATGTTTCTAACTCATAATAACTCAGCAGATTTTCTGGACTCTCTCCTATATGCAAGGGTTCCAAAATTATAAAAAATGCATAAGATATTCTGCTACAAGGAGCTAAATGCAGTGAGAAAGACATATAAAATAATTACAATGCTGTATGATGGATGTAAAGTAGAGGAACATATATGATGTTATGGAAACACTGAAGAAGGAATGTTTAATTTTGTCAGAGTGAATCAGTTGTCAAGGCAACAGGCTAAATAGTGGGGAATCCAGTTTGTATACAAAGGGAAGTTTTAGGAGTGTTAATGGAAGTGTGGTTGTATAGCCTTTCTTAAAGATCTTACTTTCCAGTACAATTTGTATTACAGGAAAAAACCTATTGCTAAAAATGTAGTCGTTTCATAGGGTGACCTTTATTATTGGCCATATATATTTAGCAGGATTCATAGTATGAATATGCTTTATTGGTCAGAAGCAAAGTGCAGGTTGAAGTAGAAGAATTAATTGATTGTATGGATTATTTATTTTTGGTAGTAATTTCAAACAGTTTCGTCACCAGATCTTTTAATTAGAACCGACAAGCCTCAGAATTAACGTTTCTTCTTATGTCAGTTTTCCTGGTCACCTTCAAATGGAGTTTCCAGTTAAGGAAAACAGTTAAGCAAATCATAACAGGAAAATCAAGAAATGGGGAAAATAAATTAGGCTATTATTCACTGCCTAATGTTACTGACTTTTTAAAGATCAATTAGTTACTAAGCTTTAGTATTCAAATATAAAATAAATTTTGCATCATGGATAAATTTTACTGATTAGGAAATACTGAATATGAGAAACAGAATATTTGATAAATTGAAACTGTAGCGGTGCTTGGGTGGCTCAGTCGGTTAAGCATCTGCCTTTGGCTCAGGTCATGATCCCAGGCCGAGCCCCACATCGGGCTCCCTGCTTAGCGGGGAGTCTGCTTTTCCCTCTCCCTCTGCCCCTACCCCTGGTCCTTCTCTCTCTCTTTCTCATTCAAATAAATAAATAAATAAATAAATAATACAATAACCTTTAAGAAATTGAAACTATAATGGATACATTACTTTAAAAAAATGTGTTCCCAATAGATAGTTCAAACACAGTACTAAATTCAGAAGTACAAAAAGGCATAGATTGAAAAGTGAGTCTTCTCTCCCTTAATCATCTACTTTCTTTACTCCAGAGCAATTACTGTTAATTAGTGTCTTTGGTATTTCATATACAAGCCAATAAAATGTGTGTGTGTATGCATATAATATATAAATATACATCTGTGTTTATTTATATGAATGTATAAATGTATATGTAAAAAGAAAAGTATCATACTATTCAGTGTTCTGTATCTTTATTCATAATACAGTTTTTGGAGTTGATTCCATATTATTCCACATAGAACTACTTTACTTTTTAAAATAACAGCTTTATGGAAATACAACTCACATATCATACAATTCACCCATTTAAAGTATACAATTCAGTAGTTTTAGTATAGTTACAGAATTGTTCTATCATCACCACAATACATTTTAGAACATTTTCATCATCCCAAAAGAAACCTGTAGCCTTTAGCATTCACTCTCCATTTCCCTCCAATCTCCCCAGCTTCTGGCAACCACTAACCTACTTTGTGTCTCTGTAGATTCCCCTATTCTGGGACAGTTCATATAAACCAAGTCAGACAATATGTGGTCTTATGTGACTGCTGCGTTCCTTTTCATGGCTGAATGAAAAGACAGTAATGTCTGTACCATAGTGGATTTAATAACTGTTGCCTCTTGATGGGCAGTTAGATTGCTTCTGATCTTTTGCCATTACAATTAATAATGCAGTGACAATACTTGTATGTAATTTATTTTGTATATGTATGAGTATAATGAATGTAATTCTGGGAACAAAACTGCCAAGACTCAAAGGGAATATGCATTTTAAATTTTGACAAATAGTACAGCATTGCATTTATTTCTGTAGGGTACCTTAGTATCCACATCCCCCACCCCCCTTTCTTAAGTTGAGCTTTTATGTTTACTACTTGGAGAAAATCTTGTTGATAAATGTTTGCATAAGCTTGGCAGCTACTCAAAACAGGTATTATTCTAGGTCCTTTTATGTGCTATTTGGTATGGAGTTGATTTTTCACACTGCTTCCCTGTACACTTTTACTAACACAATATTAAGATATATGAATTTGTTCTGGTTAAAATTTTGGTCTAGTTTTTGGCAACAGCCTGTTCTCCTTTAAAAAAAAATGTCTGGGTTATTTCAGTTCTTTCTGTATACCAGAGAATCAAAACCTGAGCCAGCAGATGTATCAAATAATATACATCCTATAAATGTTAATATTGGTGATAGGCTAAAATCCTGGTGTCTTATTTAATAATTTTATTTTTTTAAAGATTTTATTTATTTGAGAGAGAGAGAATGAGAGATAGAGAGCACGAGAGGGAAGAGGGTCAGAGGGAGAAGCAGACTCCCTGCTGAGCAGGGAGCCCGATGTGGGACTCGATCCCAGGACTCCAGGATCATGACCTGAGCTGAAGGCAGTCGCTTAACCAACTGAGCCACTCGGGCGCCCCTGGTGTCTTATTTAAATATATGGTCTATGTTGTATATAAAAGCTTTCAAAACTAAAATAGTGATCAATTAATATGGAAGTGAAATGCTATTTATATAGCTAGCCAAAAAAAAATGGGTAAAAGAAATACATTTTCTTTAGAATTTATCAAATATAAATTCTTATTAAATAACCATGTACTTTTATGTGGAAGAGTATATCTGTACCTTTTAATTTATTATTATTATTATTATTATTATTTTTAGGGAGGGAAGTAGTAGGGGTGGGGCAGAGGGAAAGGGAGAGAGAGAATCTTAAGCAGGCTTCACACCCACCGCAGAGCCCGACACAGGGCTTGATCATGACCTGAGCCAAAACCAAGAGGCGGGCACTTAACTGATTGAGCCGTCCAGGTGCTCCTATTGTACCTTTTTAAAAAAGATATACTGAGTGTGTTGTCATGTATGTGGAACTAAAGTAGAAGTATCCTTGTTTTAAGTTGAGTGCATGTCATTTCAGTTATTTATTTGTTGGTTTAAGGTTAAGGTTTGTTTCCAGTTGGAAACCTCTAATTGTCCAAGTGATCAATAACATCATTTGTTGGACAGTGGCACCTACTGGTAGTTTATAATTTTCATAGCCCAGCTTGAAAGGCATTGTAAATACATACATAATGAAGTGAGTAGGAGAGCAAAATTTCCAGAACTTTATAAATAAAGTGACAAAATGATATGGAAGAGAGTCCTATTAGGCCAAGGAGAGAGCACAAACTGGAGAGCAATACAAGCACAAAAATGAGTATGTGAAATGTTTAAGGACTGCTAAAATCTCTGCTCAGGTCCTATGATATCTGATAGAGAATCCAATAGGCTGTTTATATGCAGTGACCTGGGTTGCCAATATATTTATAAATGGGGATCACATGGTTTATGAGCTATAGCATAAAATGACGTTGAAATTTGGTAGGCCCTGGAGTCATTCGAGATTAGCTTCACATTTTTTATCTGATTTCTGATAAATTTGGTAAAGATTCACATGAGTTTTTTGGGTGCCTGGGTGGCTCAATTGGTTAAGCGACTGCCTTCGGCTCAGGTCATGATCCTGGAGTCCCGGAATCGAGTCCCACATCAGGCTCCCTGCTCAGCAGGAAGTCTGCTTCTCCCTCTGACCCTCTTCCCTCTCGTGCTCTCTATCTCTCATTCTCTCTCTCTCAAATAAATAAAATCTTTAAAAAAAAAGATTCACATGAGTTTCTAAAAGCTGCAGATAGATTTTTAGGGCAGTAAATTTATTCTGTATGATACTGTAATGGTGGATATGTTACATTTTATGTTTGTCAAAACATAGAACTATACCAGCCAAAGGGTGAATGCTAAGGTAAACTATGGACTTTACTTAATAACGTATCAATATTGGACCATCAAATGTACCACCCTAAGGCAAGCTATAAATAATTGGGTAAAATAGGGGTAATGTGATAAGGGAGTATATGGGAACCCCCTCTATTTTATGCTCAGTTTTTCTGTAAACCTAAAACCACTAAAAATAAGTCTATTAATTAAAAAAAAAAAAAGCTGCTGATAATGTTGAGACCCAAGCTGCTCTTGGGTCTTTGGGTATGTTCTTTTTTTTTTTTTTTTTTAAAGTCAGGACCTGTTTCTTTATTTTATTTTATTTTTTTAAAGATTTTATTTATTTATTTGATAGAGACAGACACAGCGAGAGAGGGAACACAAGCAGGGGGAGTGGGAGAGGGAGAAGCAGGCTCCCCGCCGAGCAGGGAGCCCGATGCGGGGCTCGATCCCAGGACCCTGGGATCATGACCTGAGCCGAGGGCAGACGCTTAACGACTGAGCCACCCAGGCACCCCTCTTTGGGTATGTTCTTGGTCTCTATATCAAACATCATAATCAAAGAAGAAAAGCCAGTATTGGTGAATTAATCCCTTCCTTTCAACTTGGCCTCTGATGCCCACTTCATTTTAGTCTTTCTGTCTAGTGTTCAGGGTTGGCTAGCAGCTATCCCATGAGGATTGTCATTATAATTATCTGTTCATAGACCTGGGGAGAATCTGTGGCAGACTTCCCCTTGTGAAATAACACCCTTATCTTCCAAGCTTGAGCAGTGGAGGGAGAATCTTCAAGTGAGGTGGGTATCTGAACATCATGATTTCATTGCTGGATTCAGATGATACCTCTCCTCAAATTTGACCTAAAATGGACACAGACTATGGCAGGGCTGAATCTACGCTGTAATGTTGAACAAGACCTTATCAAAAGCTTCAAGGTATTAGCCTTTATTCCATGTTTCTGGCTTATTTGGTTGTTCTTTGGAAGAAAATAGTCTGTCCTCATGGCCTATACCTATGTGGCATAAGACTTCTTTCCATCTCAGTGGGATTGTTCTTAAATGTGTCTCACTGTCTAAATCTCTCTTTCTGTCCAAGGTTTGCCTTTCTGTACCTCATGCTCTGTTCTAGACCTGCTTTTTTTTCCAAGGTGGAAATGCCTTCAAATGGCCTCTCCCAGATGTGTGGCCTCTTTGTCTCCAAAAGGACAAACATACCAGGACTGACATCCACCCAAATCTGTTTCTTTCTGCACAGAATGAATAAAAACCTAGATTAGCATCAGTGTTTCCTGAATTGGAGCTATTCTAATTATCCACCCAGCTACCAATGTAGGAACTGAGGGTTCTTTTAGGGGAGCTCACTTTCCTAATCTTCAAGGAAAGTTGTCATTTAATGAGGCATACTTTTCATCTTCGAATCATAGTTTTGTAGAGCTAAAAGACATCTCAGGGCTCCATCATTTTCAATCTACTTCACTTATTTTATGATACAGAAACAGTCATACAGTTTTAGGTAGTACATGACTTTGCTTGGGTCATAGCTTTGATAGTATTAGCAGAGTAGGGAACCAGAATCTAGTTTAATGTGTCCTAATCCAGTGGTCTTTTTATCACAAAATGCTGCTTTTGAGAAAAAGTCCCCAGAACCAAAAAAGCTCACCGGAAGTTGAGCCTGGAATTCGCTAACTCATCGTTACATGGTCTTTCTAGCAAAAACATTTTTACTGTAGTTTTTTTGAATTTTTTTCTAAAAAAGTTTTATTTATTTTAGAGAGAGAGAGAGAGAGAAAGAGCTGGGGGAAGAGCAGAGGAAGAGAGAGAATCTCAAGGAGACTCCCTGCTGAGTGAGGAGTCTGATGCGGGGCTTGATTCCATGACCCCAAGATCAAGACCTGAACTGAAATGAAGAGTTGAACACTCAACTGACTGAGCCACCCAGGCACCCCGAGTTTTTTCCTTTAAGATTAAAACACGTTATTGATTTTCTGCTGAGGGTGTTGAGAGTTAGTGGGGAAATATTTTATGCCAGTTTTGCCAGAATTCAAAACAACCTTAGAATAAAGTAAGTGTATCATGAACTCCTTGAGAAGATAATGTGATCTTTAATGTTACATTCATAATTTTAATTAATTCAGCTTTTTGAATATGTGAGATGAGTTTTTTTTCCCCCCTAATATACTCTGAGGTATTTTTGAAAATAAGTGTGTCCAAAGACATAAAACTTCGGATATCAGGAAGTCCCATGATAGTGCTTTTTAAGGTAATTGGATTGCCTATTGATTATTATGACTCTTCACTGTAGATGAGGTTGCATTTACAGTTCACTTGAAATTCTGCAGAGGCTGGTCATCCAGTGTTGTTATTATCTGCAGCATGTACTTCTCTTTATTCTTGCATTCCTTCTGGCCATCTCATTGTTCTTAAAGATGAAAGGGATTGAAGTGGGGTGGACTTTTTAAGTAAATGTGGTAAGATTTAATGGCAGAGGAGGTCATATTTCACAATGAAACACACAAATAATGTAACATTGTTTTTTTATTCCAGGTCCTCATTTCAGACAATCTGAAGTTAGTACTGTGCATCTTTTTCAATAATTATTTATTTGAATACCAAAATAACATGTAGACAATTTGGAAAATACAGACAAGTACAGAGAAGAAAGTAAAAATCATCACTTGTAGTAATAGTATTTAGTGATAGTCACTGTTAATATTTTGGTGGTTGTTTTAGTCATTTGTGTGTGTGTATATATATATTTTTAATGGGGTTATAATGCATTTGTAACCTTTTTAACATAAATGTACTTCATAGCATCATTTTTAATAGGTGCATATTGTTCTACTGTGTGGCTATACCGTGATTTCTTTAAATAGTTCCCTTTTGAAAGACATTCAGCTTGTTTCTAGTTTTTCCCTAAGAAAGCTGTCCCTGTTGTAGGCTTCATGATAGAAAAATCTATGACATTTCTCATAAGACTTTTAAGAACCTATTTAAATATTTATAAGTGAAACCTAAGGCAAAGAGAAATTAAATAATAACATAGTATTACATAATAAACCAGTGACCTTAGGTTAATTCTTTATAGAGTATTTAGTTCACATTTATCCTGATACTTCAGATGGCAGTGTTTTTAGATTAATTTACAGTTTAAATTACAAATGATTTAATTTTAGTACAAGCCAGTCTGAAAACTGTTCTTTTTTTTTTTGAAAACTTTTCTTGAGGTTGCACATTAATCTTTCACTTCACATGTCTTTTAGTCCATGTATTTTTCATGACCTTAAAATTAAAAAAATCTTTTTTATTTCATGAGGATTATTTGCTCTCTTTAGAAGTTTAAATGAGTAGTGTACAGTATACTGATTTTGTAAGTTGACTATTTTATTGGTAATATGTATTTGTCTCAGACTAATCTCACTAGATTTTCTTAATAAATTTATAGTTTTGGCATATATCTATTATATGAGTCATTTAGAATTGGTTGTTTAATATATTATGTGGTACTTTATACCACAGAACCATATACATTAGAAAATGTTCTCTTTAAGCTTCATTTCATTTACCAATGCCATGTTAAATTTTGAATTTTCAGTATATACTTGCACCAGAATAGGATCATTCCGTAAGATTTTTTTCTTATGAATATTGGGAATACTGGTCTTTCTGATCATCAGCTCTCTTAGCTATAGCAAACAAAACTAATTTTTGTCAGACCTGCCAAATCAGTTCATGTGACCACCTTTCTTCCCTCTAACCCTATTACCCCTCTGCCCCCAATGAAGTGAAAATTACTTCTTTGTGGTAGTTTGTGTATAAGGGTATTCACCAGATGACATTTTATTATATTTAGGGGGACAAGTGAGTGTTTCTTCCATAAACTACAGGTTCCCCAAGGAATGGAATTTTTATTCATGTTTGTATCTACCCACTTAATATTGTGCTAGGAGTTGGGCCAAATATTTGGGAATCAGATGTTTTGGTGTTCAGTAAATGTTCATTGAGTTAAATTGGATAAAAATGTAGACTTGGTTATTTGATTGCTAGCAGAACTCTGTATTTCCTAAACAAGTTGGTTAATCTCAAATTTTCAGGAGCAAATTTATATTTATTTGAAATTGAGCAGATGGCTTAGTGTCTACCCTTTTCAACTAAATAAACATTTCTCTTTTAGGATTTGTTCACACAGATATGACGAAAGACTTGAAAGAAGAACATTTAAAGAAAAATATCCCTCTTGGGAGGTTTGGAGAACCTATTGATGTGGCACATGCGGTTGTGTTTCTTTTAGAATCACCATATATTACAGGGCATGTTCTGGTAGTGGATGGGGGATTACAACTCATGATATAATTTACAGATTATTCAGTTATAATAGTGATTATAATCAAGGGCACACTTTGGCTATTGATTTGACAGTCATACCTACATGGGTGACATTTGCTCATCAGACCTATTGATGCTACAAATACTGATTTTCATCTTTATATGAATATACCTGAAAAGAGCAGTGTGTGACCATTTGTGTTTTCTAAGTGGTATGTACCTTATAGGCTGTAGCAATTTTAGTATATAGACATTTGCAAGTGATATAAACAGACACTATTTTAATTTATATATTTTGTCTCAAAAGTAGCAAAAATTATATGATCTAATTGGCATGAATTATTTTATTCTATCAGTCAAAATTCTCTAGAAGTTAACATTTGGGCCATTGCTAAGAAAGGAGTATTTTAGTTGTCAGTACTTGAGCAGTCCTGCCGGTTAAACATTGTATTCCTTTTCCATATGCCTTAGAAGATCGATTTTTATATAGGTTGAAAAAAATTATCATTTTATTTGGCATGAATTTAGAGTCTGGTTTCTTTGCATTATTCCTGATTAAGCCGCTGGGCAAAATAATTTACAAATGCAAGTGTGGTATACTTGACCCATTCTTTAGAAATTCTCAAAGATGATGAAGATTAAGCCTTAAGGTTTTAATATCTGGAATAGGAATAAGCTGAGTTCTTATCAGCTTGGGAAATAGAAGTAGTTTTTTTGTGTGTGTTTAACCCACAAAACACTCAGTTTAGCAAACTACTTAAAAATAGTATAACAAATAATGACATTTTAAAAATTAAGATTATTTTGTATGAATGAATATAATATGATTTTTACCCTAAAACTTTGGAAATAATTACTAGTGAACAATCATAAATGATAAATAAATATGCAGTAACAATGAGTAAGATGTCTTCGTAAGGAACAGTTAAAGCATTACTTATAAGAGGAAATACCTGCCTGAGAATAGAGGTAAAGACACAAACTGTAAAATATCAGGCAACATTTATTTTGCATTGAACTCTTTTGCATTGAACTCTTGTGGGGAATAATGTGATATTTTACATAATGTGGGGGATAATGTCACTGGATTCATGTTGATTTTTATTATTTATCATTTCAAAATGTTTTAAATGTTTACTGCATTTTAAAAAGTAATCTTTTTACAATTTTATTGGAGCTGAACATTATTTTATGTAAACAGATTTAATTTTATATTGCAAGTCAGTGCAAAGGTGTGAAGAGGATATACTAAATAAATGCAATGTGATAAAGGTAATAAAAAAAGGTAATAAAGTCAGATCTAAATTCTACATCAAGCTTCCTGATTCCTTAAAAATTATTTTAGGGCACCTGGGTGGCTCAGTCGTTAGGCGTCTGTCATCGGCTCAGGTCATGATCCCAGGGTCCTGGGGATCGAGCCCCGCATTGGGCTCCCTGCTCAGCGGGAAGCCTGCTTCTCCCTCTCCCACTCCGCCTGCTTGTTGTTCCTGCTCTTGCTATCTCTTTCTCTGTCAAATAAATAAAATCTTTAAAAAAATTTGTTTTTAAATTTATTTTCAAAATCTTAGAGAAGTCTATTTAAGAAGTGAGAAAGTTATTTAAGTGTGAGTAAAACGAGTATTATTAATCAAACTGTTTACTAAATGCAAGCATGGTAATATATAGGATTTATCAGGCATTAACAGTTCCAGGCACATAAAAGAAATGGAGCAGTTGGGGTGGTTTCAAATGCTGTAGCTGATGCTTTTAAGGTAGGAGAGTCTGTGGAGACAAAGTAGGCCATTTTTCTAATGCTGCCTACCTGCATGCCTTTAGCTACCTGCATTTCTTCATAACATCCTCCTCAGGTTTGAATTTCCTTCTCCAGATACCTCATCTTCTGAAATCATCAGTGAGGGTGATTTGGTGATTAGGAAGAAAGCAATATATTTCACTGAATTAGTGACATTAAGCTACAGATAGGTTTAACCTTTAAGTGTATATATTTATACTTTAAGAAATAAAACCTTTTTAACTGATACACCTCCCTCACCCAGGCCATATCAAAGTAGTAGAATATGGGAAGAGATTTTGAAATAGGTAAATAAGCCTTCACTATTCCACTGCAGGTGAATTCACTTACTCCCACTGACCTGGTAGAATTTGCAATTTAATACTTGAATCCTATTGCTCAAATCAGTTGGCAGCTGTTGTGTATGTTCAGCCATTCAAGAACTTCAGTGATTTCTTAACAACTTGACAAACATACAGTTGACCTTTGAACAACATGGGTTTGAGCTGTGTGGGCCCACTTATATGCGGATATTTTATGGTACAGTATTGAAAATGTATTATGATTTTCTTAATATTTTCTCTAGCTTGATTGTGAGAATACAATATATACAGCTTACAAAAAAATGTGTTCACTGACTGTTTATATTATTGGTAAGGCTTGTAGTCAACAGTAGGCTATTAATGGTTAAGTTCTTGGGCATCAGTTAATAGGTGGATTTTAGACTTATGCAGGTGATCAGTGCCCCTAACCCCCTGCATTGTTCAAGGGTAAACTGTATTCAGATTATTTAATAATTAAGTTTCTTTTATATCTGTTTTATCTTTGTACTACATTGTAAGCTCCTGAGGGTAGAGACCATACTGTGTTCATTCACTTAGCTTATGAACTCAAATATTGGTTGAATACCTGCTAAATATCTGGTACTTTTGATACCCCCACTTTGCCTACTCAACTCTGAGTACACTGGATATACTCCATAAGTACACTGATAAACCACTATGATTTTCTGATTCAAGATCATCAGTCCATTACTATGTGCTGTAGTTGGTGATAGTGAGATATATCTGTTCTGATTCTCAGTATGTATCCTGGAATATTGTTTTTTGATCAAATCCCTATGATTTAATCTTTTTGGTAATTTATCTTTTTTGGTCATTTATCTCTAATTTTGATGCTTTCAATTTAAAACTGAATTTGCAATCCTAAGCCAATCAACTGTTTTGTCTTAGGCAGTTACCTTAGTTCGAGTAATTACCAGAAATTTAACTTAGAATTCTTGGGCTAGGGGCGGAGCAAGATGGAGTAGGAGACCTGGATTTCGTCTGGTCTCAGGAATTCAGCTGGATAGGGATCAAACCATTCTGAACACCTACGAACTCAACAGGAGATCGAAGAAAAGAATAGCAACAGCTCTCTGAACAGAAAAGCGACCACTTTCTGGAAGGTAGGACGTGCGGAGAAGTGAATCCGAGGCGCTATTCAGGAGGATAGAGGGCAGGGGAGGGGGCCTCCGTCCGCCGCTTCTGGCAAGTGATAGAGCCTCGGAGCACAAAATCGGAACTTTTAGAAGTCGGCTCCACTGAGGGACGTCACTCCAGTGGCTAAGCTGGGGGTGGAACCCTCACAGGACAGTGTGGTCTCAGGACCCTCGGGGTCACAGAAAGACTGGGGGTGCCTGAGTGTGGCAGAGCTCCCGGGTATCAGAGCGGAGAAGCCGGCTGCAGAGACGGAGCCAAGGCGCGGGCTCTCAGCTTGGGGTTGCCATAAACCGTGATCTGCGGCACAGTCGGGCCACTGCTCCTCCAGCAGGGTCCCAACAAGCGGCAGATCTGGGGAGATTCCCCTTCCTCCTTCAGGAGGAGCAGCGCGCAAGCACACCGCAGGGAACTGCTAGGTTTGGAGACTCCACACGGGGTTGGGTGCTAGGGAGAAACGCTGGGTCACAGACCGGGTGAGCACGGAGTGCGGCTGGAGACCGGGGAGATGGGAGTGACTGACTGCTTTTCTCTAGGGGTGCACTGAGGAGTGGGGCCCCGAGTTCTCGGCTCCTCCGGGCGGAGATTGGGACGCCGCCATTTTCACTCTCATCCTCCAAAGCTGTACGGACAGCTTGTAGGGAACAAAAGCTCCCGAAAGCAAACCCGAGCAGATTACTTAGCCCGGGCTGGCAAGGGCGGGGCAATTCCGCCTCCAGCAAAGACATTTGAAAACCATGGCAACAGGCCCCTCCCCCAGAAGATCAGCACGAACAACCCGCCAAGACCAAGTTTACCGACCAATGAGAACGGGAGAACTCCAGCGCTAGGGGAATACTGCACATAGAATTCATGGCTTTTTTACCATGATTCATTAGTCTTTCAAAGTTAATTTTTTTTAACTTTTTTTTTGAATTTTTCTTTTTCTCTTTTTCAACCAACATCTTATCAATCCCCTTTTTATAAAAAAAATTATTTTTCATTTTTAGAGTCATATTCTATCCCTTCATAGTAGTTACCCTTAATTTTGGCATATATATATCAGTTGTTCTCTCTTTAAAATTTTGAGATGCAGTTTCTTCTAACATATCAAAATATACCCTAAATCTCTAGTGTATGGCTTTGTTCTAGTCTCCTGCCTGATCACATTCTTTCCCCTTTTTTTCTTTCTTTCGTTTTTTTAATCTTTTTTCTTTTTTCAAGTACCTTATCAATTCCTTTTTTAAAATTTTTTATAATTTTCATCTTTACAGTCATATTCCACCCCTTCATTGTATCAACCCTTATTTTGTACATATATAAGTCTTTCTTTCTTTAAAATTTTAGGAGGCACTTTCTTCTAACAGACCAAAATACACCCAAACTCTAGTGTGTGGCACTGATCTATGCACTAGCCTTATCATATTTGATCATATTCTGTTTATTTTTTGTTTTGTTTTGTTCTGATTTTGTTTTTATATTTTTCTTTTTTTTCTCTTTCTTTTTTCTTTCTTTCCCTTTCTTTTCCCCTGGTTTCAGGTCTTTTCTGATTTGTTTAGAGTATATTTTTCTGGGGATGTTGTTAACTTGTTAGCATTTTATTCTCTCATTCATCTATTCTCCTCTGGACAAAATGAGAAGACGAAAAAAATCACCTCAACAAAAAGAACAAGAGGTAGTACCGTCTGCCAGGGACCTACTCAATACGGACATTGGTGTGATGTTGGACCTAGAGTTGAGAATCATGATTTTAAAGATACTAGCTGGGCTTGAAAAAAGCATGGAAGTTATTAGAGATACCCTTCCTGGAGAAATAAAAGAACTAAAATCTAACCAAGTTGAAAGCAAAAAGGTTATTAATGATGTGCAATAAAAAATGAGGGCACTGTTGCTAGGATAAATGAGGCAGAAGAGAGAATTAGCGATATAGAACACTAAATGATGGAAAATAAAGAAGCTGAGAAAAAGAGAGATAAACAACTACTGGATCACGAGGGCAGAATTAGAGAGATAAGCGATACGATAAGATGAAACAACATTAGAATAATTGGGATCCCAGAAGAAGAAGAAAGAGAGGGGCAGAAGGTATATTGGAGCAAATTATAGCAGAGAACTTCCCTAATATGGGGAAGGAAACAGGCATCAAAATCCAGGAGGCACAGAGAACCCCTCTCAAAATCAATAAAAATAGGTCAACACCCTGACATCTAATAATAAAACTTACGGGTCTCAGAGACAAAGAGAAAATCCTGAAAGCAGCTCGGGAGAAGAGATATGTAACCTACAATGGTAGAAACATTAGATTGGCAACAGACCTATCCACAGAGACCTGGCAGGCCAGAAAGGACTGGCATGATATATTCAGAGCACTAAATGAGAAAAATATGCAGCCAAGAATACTATATCCAGCCAGGCTGTCACTGAAAATAGGAGAGATAAAAATCTTCTAGGACAAACAAAAACTAAAGGAATTTGCAAACAAGAAACCAGCCCTCCAAGAAATATTGAAAGGGGTCCTCTAAGCAAAGAGAGAGCCTAAAAGCAGCATAGACCAGAAAGGAACACAGACAATATACAGTAACAGTCACCTTACAGGCAATACAATGGCACTAAATTCATATCTTTCCATAGTTACCCTGAATGTAAATGGGCTAAATGCCCCAATCAAAAGACATAGGCTATCAGATTCAATTAAAAAACAAGACCCATCAATATGCTGTCTGCAAGAGACTCATTTTAGACCCAAAGACACCCCCAGATTGAAAGTGAGGGGGTGGAAAACCATTTACCATGCTAATGGACACCAAAAGAAAGCTGGGGTGGCAATCCTTATATCAGACAAATTAGATTTTAAACCAAAGACTGTAATAAGAGATGAGGAAGGACACTATATCCTTCTTAAAGGGTCTATCCAACAAGAAGATCTAACAATTGTAAATATCTATGCCCCTAACATGGGAGCATTATATAAGGCAATTAATAACAAAAGCATTATATAAAGCAATTAACAAAAGCAAAGACACATTGACAACAATACAATAATAATGGGGGACTTTAACACCCCCCTGACTGAAATGGACAGATCATCTAAGCAAAAGATCAACAAGGAAATAAAAACTTTAAATGACACACTGGACCAAATGGACTCCACAGATATATTCAGAACATTCCATCCAAAAGCAACAGAATACACATTCTTCTCTAGTGCCCATGGAACATTCTCCAGAATAGATCACATCCTAGGTCACAAATCAGGTCTCAACTGGTACCAAAAGGTTGGGATTATTCCCTGCATATTTTCAGACCACAATGCTTTGAAACTAGAAATCAATCATAAGAGGAAAGTCGGAAAGAACTCAAATACATGGAGGCTAAAGAGCATCCTACTAAAGAATGGGTCAACCGGGAAATTAAAGAAGAATTAAAAAAATTCATGGAAACCAATGAAAATGAAAACACAACTGTTCAAAATCTTT